>NC_056535.1:14147004-14460680 GCF_910596095.1 Thunnus maccoyii | reverse complement strand
ACCAATCAAAGCAGAAATGGCACATCAGCTGTATGTGCTGCAGGTGTTGACCTTCAACCTTTTGGAGGAACGAATGATGACCAAAATGGATCCTAATGATCAGGTAAAAATTTAAATAAGTTGTGTATTTCCTCAATGCACCATAATCCAGTTAAACTGTTTCCCACATTACTAAACGCACCGCAACAGATGCTGTTTGAATTGAAAAGAATTTAACTCAAAAGAAATGTAAGTAATCAGTGGGTTGGCTAAATTAATGGCTGATAATCAGATACCTTCTCTCACATGGATAGCTTTATCATCCCAATAAGCTGCTTTAAATGTGAAAATTAGATCAGTAGATTTTAATCTTCTTACTACTTGTTTTATCAATTCTTCTTAACAGTTTCTATGTGGTATTTGAAGATGCAAACACACGTTGCAAGTCTCACACTAACCTGTAGTACAACAGGCAAAAAACTTTTTTTTTTCAAAAAAATAATATTACAACACAAAAATCCTGTTTTGCCATCTGCTAACCACAGAATCACCTAATTATGTTTTCTATTATGCTGCTATCATGAGTATCATGACTATTTTGCTGATATGCTGTAAACATGTTGGCTTGCTGTGGCTCAGGCTCAGAGAGACATCATTTTTGAGCTGCGTAGGATTGCCTTCGATGGGGAAAATGATCCCACTGGTACAGAAAAAAGGAAGGCAATGTACACCAAGGACTACAAGATGCTGGGTTTCACTGTGAGTCTTCACTACAGATTTAAGTTTCTTCTGTGAAAGTAGCTGTTTACATAGATTTTTTTTAAAAATTGGCTCACATTACTTCTGTTTTTGAATGCAGAATCACGTGAACCCAGCCATGGACTTTACCCAGACTCCTCCAGGGATGCTGGCTCTGGACAACATGCTGTACCTGGCCAAGGTTCACCAGGACACATACATCAGGGTTAGTTTTGGCGTCAGGCATGACTTTGATGTTCAGCTCTCGGAGGCAGAGAAGTCAACCACACCTAACATCTCTCCTCACTCATGACAGATTGTCCTGGAGAACAGCAGCCGCGAGGATAAGCACGAATGTCCGTTTGGCCGATGTGCCATCGAGCTCACTCGAATGCTGTGTGAGATACTCCAGGTTGGAGAATTGCGTAAGTAGAAAGAAGAAAAGGTTTTGTTGCTGTAGAAGTCTTCAGAAACTGTACTCCAGTCTAGGATACGTGTGTGTGAGAGAAACACTTTTTTTTTGTTTTTGTTTCTTGTTTTTTGAAATATTTTCTTTTGTGTAGCTAATGAGGGCTGCAATGATTACCACCCCATGTTCTTCACCCATGACCGGGCATGGGAGGAGTTCTTCTGTGTCTGCATCCAGCTACTTAATAAAACCTGGAAGGAGATGAGGGCCACTGCTGAGGACTTCAATAAGGTCTGGAATTAAAGCACTCTCTCAGTAAACTCATTTATATTCATATATAGGATATACACACATTTTAACAGTCCTTTCTTTGACTCAACTTTCACTGTGACTTTCCCCCTAAATCAGACTATAAAGACATATTTTTAATAATGTCATACATGGCTTGTGGCATACATGGGCATGTAATGGGATTTTTCCACCATTGCAAACGTCATGGTATAACAACAGTGAATATGACAGCCGTGACAAAAATAGAACTGAATTTATTGTAGAGCAAAATCCTTTCTTCTCAAAACTAGTGTGGATTTGCTGCAGCGCTGTCCAGAGCACAGTAAATTTTAATATGAAAGAGACAGGAGCAGTAAAACATAGATGATAGATTGAGATGGTTTATGCACTGCCAAAGAAAGGGCTCCAAAAAATGCTGAATTTTTAAAACTGCTAAAGTCAGTCAAATCTCATTAAAATATGCCGTTGTAAGAAGCAAACAACTAAATATTTGAATTATGCTGCCTTCAATTAATCAGAGATCAATGTCAGTCTTGACATTCATACAGCCACATACATCCATAACTACTGTAGCTGCTGCTGAATTCTCCTGCTGTCTGTGACTGAGCAGCCCGCTGGAGCAGACAGCTGAAAGGTTTTTGGTTTATTAAATAATACATGACAATTAAATTCTTAATGTTGTCGATTTCAATTCAAAGCACTTTGTCCAGATGAGCACATTTAAATCAATCACATTCATTGGAATGGAGAAAGAATCAATTGTTACAGAACAGCTATGACCATTTAGTATATATTTTAAATATTGATGCCTTTAGATGTGGAAAGATGTTTGTCGACAGAATTAGATTTTAAAGGGGAAAATAATGGCTCTGTGAATTACAGTTTAACAACTTAATAACAGCACTCACGGTTCATTAAAAACCAATGCAGGTAGATCTGAAAAAGTAACAAGGGACAGCAGCTCTGCAAGCTGATGAGAATACCAAGCATGTATCTCACTTCTTAATATTTAGGAAGTCTGCCGTGTTTTTACTACGCCACCTTTCCTGACTCATCCCGTGTTATCTGTTCAAACCCTGACCAGGTGATGCAGGTGGTCCGTGAGCAGATCACCAGGGCTCTGGCGATGAAGCCATCGTCTCTAGACCAGCTGAAGAATAAACTGCGAGGCCTCAACTATTCAGAAATTCTGCGTCTGCGACAGTCAGAAAGAATGAGCCAGGATGACTTCCAGTCTCCACCTATCATGTCAGTCTGTCTCTAAACTACTGCTATAGGTTGATTAAGGTTTTTTTGTCATTTCTAGACTTTCACGTAAAATTCAGCAGTGTAGTTTGGACAAAACGTTTAGAGGTATTACCTCATTTAGCTACTAAGGATTTTTGCCTTGTTTTAGCAGCAGATGATATTACTGCTTAATCCATCTTAAAAACAAATTCTGCTCAAGCACTATAATAATAGTAAATAGTGTTTTACACATTATACAGTATGTGTCCATGCTTGTGCCTGTTGCTTAGGCTGTGTTTGCTCTGCAGTGAACTACGGGAGAGAATTCAGCCCGAGATCCTGGAGCTCATCAAGCAGCAGCGACTCAACCGGCTGTGTGAGGGAAGCTGTTTCCGTAAGCTGGGGAACCGCCGGAGGCAAGGTACTGTATCAATACAGTCAATTTACTTTTCCTTCTGATGGAGTGTTGCTGCTGTGGAGCATGAGCTAAGTGATGTGTTTCCTGCATCTTTTGTAGAGAAGTTTTGGTTCTGCAGACTCTCTCTGAATCACAAAGTGCTGCACTACGGGGACTTGGATGAGTCACCTCAGGGTGAAGTGCCTTTTGAGCTACTCAGTGACAAGAGTAAGAGATTCTGACATATTTCTCCAAGTGGCTCCATCTCGTCGTAACACACTGTCATTAGCAGGTCATACTGTAACTGTCAGGAGGCCGACCTCACTAAACCTCTCAAATTATTAAATTGTTTCTTTTGCATTGCTCCCAGTCCCCGTCTCTGATATCAAGTCTGTGGTGACCGGGAAGGACTGCCCTCATATGAAAGAGAAAAGTGCTCTGAAACAAAACAAGGTAGTATTATTTTATTTTCATTGTCATTCTAGTCACATACAGTAGCTGTTGTTTCATTCTTATCCGTCATTCAGTGAAGGAACAGTATGTTGTCTGACCTGTTTGCTTCTCTCAGGAGGTGCTGGAGTTAGCCTTCTCTGTCCTCTATGATCCTGATGAGACGCTCAACTTTGTTGCACCCAACAAATATGAGGTAATCAGATATATGAACAATAACAAATTAACAATTCTAATCTTTTTTACCATGACCACTGAAAGCTCTTGACTCTGGTTGACTGGAAGGTAGGGAGCAACAGTTGGGCTTAAAGCTGCACTAATCAATATTTTTGTATTAACAATGGATCAAACCAATATGTGTAATGTGAAAGGGGTGACTAGTAGTGATTAACCCACAGAGAATTACCACCCCTCCCCACCCACTCTGTGGAGCATGTTAGTGTGTCTTTCAGCTTATTTTTTTGGTTTTACGGCCCACCACGACTTTTGGTTCAGTCTTACCAACATGTTTCCAGCAGCAACAGACAGTTTTCAACAAAAAAGCTTAATCTTCTGTAT
Source organism: Thunnus maccoyii (assembly GCF_910596095.1). Lineage (NCBI taxonomy): Eukaryota > Metazoa > Chordata > Actinopteri > Scombriformes > Scombridae > Thunnus > Thunnus maccoyii. Next base: position 14,456,631 of record NC_056535.1, on the reverse strand, counting down.
GCTACCTGCCTTTCATCAAACAGCAGACAAAGTTAACAACTAGATGGTGAACATTATGAATATTGCACTTAACATTCGTCAGGTGCCCAGAAATATGTCTTTAAATAAACTCTAATCTTGCTCTGTGTCTATAAAGTGGTACCATGTAAATGTTTAGCATTTCCGCTCCTCTCCAGTGGCCAAACCCCCCCCCCCACACACACAGACACACAAAAAAAATTTAATTAATAAAGCTTTAAGTTAAGAGCTTGGAGCTAGTATTATTTGCAAAAAAAACGCAACAACAACAAAAAGAAATATAGCTGCTTAGGGAGACCCAAGCAAATTTAATTTCATATATGTTTCCATAAATCCGTGTTTCCAAATTATTGTAACTTTTCAGGTAGTATCCCTTGCATAGCAAAACATAGCTTCTCTGTCTGGCAACTGTCAGCTTTCATGTATATTCCTCTGTCTTTCTTTGTGTGTGTGTGTGTGTGTGTTTAGTATTGCATCTGGACTGACGGGCTGTGTGCGCTGCTGGGCAGAGAGATGGGTAGTGACCTGACACGCAGTGACCTAGATACTCTCATCAGCATGGAGATGAAGCTCCGCCTCCTCGACCTTGAGAACATCACGATCCCAGAAGCCCCGCCCCCTGTGCCGAAGGAGCCTAGCTCATATAACTTCACCTACAACTACAGCTGAGATGTGTGTTAGTGTGTGTGTATGTGTGTGTGTGTTTGCAAGCATGCGTGTGTTTGTCAAGAATGAGTACACTTTTCTTCATCTTTTGATGAATTTAGCGGCAGATGTGTGATCTGGAAAAGCCTATTTTATGTTTTGTTTTGTTTTTTTTTAACAATTCAGAACCCGGGAGAGATCCTCTATCTGTGTTTGTGATGTTGTATGGTTTGTCAGAGGAGGAGAAGTTTGTTTATAGCTTCACACGGAAGTCAGTGGTCAGAGTCCACTACAGAGCAATGAGTGAATCTCATTTATCAGTGCAGTCTCCAGGCAACGTCTTAATCTTGACTCGCCTGTCTTTGCAATTTAAAGGTATAAACCTGCCAAGAAAGATAAAAAATGATGGTGCCCGATGGTGAATATGGATGGAAAGCTGTACAAATCTGCTAATTAGTCTTAGTCAGTCAAGCCATATGTGTGATCTCCATGGCAACAGAAGATGAAGTAGCTTCCTTTCCAGATTCTTTGATTCGGCACAGTGAAACATCACATACATCCCCGCTGTCAGAGTGGAGTGAGTTGGGCTCAGAGTTTAAACTATACTCCTGTTGAGTATGACGTTTCTGGTTAAAGGACGGTCTTCCCAATCAATTCAACATCCTGCTGCCCATCATGGTCCCAATGTCAAGATATCCAATCAGCAGTTGAGAATTTGACAGGTCAGAAAAAATACATAGCAGTAGTATTTATTTGTTTAATCTTTAAAACGTCAGAAAATAATGAAAAATGTCCATCACAGTTTCCTAGACTCCAAGTTAATATTTTTAGATTGCTTGTTTTGTCTGACCACAGTTCCAAAACCTTTTCAGTTTGATATATTCAGTTTGCTATTATGGAAAACTGAAAAAACTCCAGCAAATGTTCACATTTGAAAGGCTGGAATTCTTGGCATTTCTGTCTAAAAAATGTCTCAAACAATTAATAGATTATAAAAATCGTTACAGATTATTTGTCTGCCAATTGACTAATCTGTAAATTGACTCTATAAAAGTGTTTAATAGTATGTATCCATCAAGGCTTTTGTTTACTTAACATTCATGCTGCTTCAGGTGGTTTGAATCACTTCTCGCCTCAGCCTAGTACATCTTTTCATAGCCTATTATATGGTGTGAGTAAATATATCCCATTGGATCAATGAAACTGTTAAACGTATGTGATGTGTGAACATTTTTGAAGATGCTCTTGCCTACCATACTGTATGTGTCTGTGAGTGTGTATGTCTGCGTGTGTGTGTGTGTGTGTGTGTGTGTTCAGAGTTCGAGACTCAGTGTAAATTGTTCATCTTAAGGAATTGTTTCTGAATCCCACACAATCTTAATATTTCCAAAGCTCTAACATCCAACACATTAATGATATGAACCACTTTAGTTGAATCATAGTCACTGCATTGCCTTATCAGTCATACACTCACTATATAGTTTGGCATTTATAAGCGGTATATCAACAATGAATGAATGGTTTATAACACATAACATACTATAATGTAGTTGAATGCAGATATAAGGACATTTTTAATTGTTTATGAATGTTTCCTCCTATGAAGCATTCATAGGTGGGATGGTATAAACAGTTAATGAACATTTAATGTATATAAGTATAACGTTGTTGTTATAATAATATATAATCATATATCTTCAGTAGTTAATTATAAGATATATAATGGCTGTATACTATACACATGTAAAGCAGGTTTAAAACTATTAATAGGCTATTTAAAACTACTGAAAATATTGTTATATATGATGTGTTATCAAACATTCATTAACTGTTTACAATGTACAATAGCCATGAATGCCTCATAGGATGAATTACAATTATTAACAAAGATAGTAATAAACACTTAAAAATGTCCTAATATTCACTACAACTACATTACAGTGTGTTATAAACCATTTGTTAATTGTTTATATACTGCTTTCACATGATAAACTGGGGTCGGGGTTAGAACAGAGTGTAACCGTATTTGTAAAGATTATAGTGACAAGTTACAGTGACGTTTTTCTTCAGTACAACGGTTTTGTTTGAAACAAACATACCTTTACATTCCACGTGTGTTTGCTGGCTCTGGTGTTTGATTTTTAGACTTGTTGACACACTGTGCACAGGCAAAAGAGACAAAAGAGCAGCCCTGTTGGCGTGTTTTAATTCACATCCCAGAAGCACCACCCTCAGATGACAGGAAGCAGGTCACAATCATGGCTGCAGGCATCGGGAGTGTCTAGTACTGCTCATGTATCTGTATGAGCGTACTGTATTGTGTGCTTTGTATACAGTGATATAAATTATAGTACTGTTGCTTTGGACCCACAGTGTTAGTTTTAAACATTTTTGAGTATTTTATTCATGTCACATAATGTCCTGTCAACTATTAATCTAGTACTAATCACTGCTGTCATTTGTTAATGCAGAATAGAGTTATATTTTTGTAAATGATTGTACAATCTTATTAGCTGTGAAGAGAATGGGTATCGAACTAACACAACATTTTCACGTTGCATCACTCTGTACAGTACAGTCAACATGCTCACTACTGTGGAAGGACATTTCACCACTGAATAAAAAAAAGTTTTCGGTTTTCACATTTTTTTAAAGCCACAACCACGTTTTCAAACCACAAGCACCTCATATGGGCTTAGATTTAGTAATGACACCCACTCCAGCACCTAATGATGATGTCAGTGTTAATGTATCTTATACTGCTAATGGGAATGCTAAAAATTCCCAGTGCTGTTGATGCTGTTTGTGAAAAGGAATATATTTGAAATGTTTTCTGTTTTTTAACTGAAGTTGGAGGTTTTAACTGCTTAAAAGGTTGTTTTTTTTAAATTCCAGTAAACCCTGAAGCTGCTCACAGAAAATTAAAAAAAAAAACATTAACTACAAAATGCCACAGTGAGTAAAGGGTTGTTGCATTGGATGTACTAACAGTATGACTTGAAGTTTTTGCATCTGGTACTCTTTCACATGACTTGCTAAACTATTTATTTACACTTGCTAGCTATAGTAAAGAATGACATGTTGTTAGTTAAGAAATAACAACAAAAAACATTGTATGTATATACAGTATTGTGTTGCCTTATTGAAGAAAACGTATTATGTTTTGTGTGAATAAATACAAAGTCTAACTACGGTTGAATGTTTATTTTTACTGGCTGTTCCTGCTTCTATCTACTTTTTATATTAAAGGCTGCATGAATTTAATGTATATTGACACACATAATTGAAGAGAATGAGTTTTAGATTTGCATTTGTGTTTTTTTTAAAGATAATAAATTAATATGTAGGACCATTTTACTGCGGCGTTAATAAGCATGTCTGAATAAAAAAAAGAAACAGCATCTGAAAAAAGTAACTTATTTAGTTGTTCACTAACACTGTCAATCATTTTGATAGCAATGGCAAATTTTTCATGACCCTGGTGGTCCTTGTGCATACAAACTGCACTTTTAATGCATATCAGGTCTTAAGAACTATAATGCTAAGGAATAAATACATCACATTAAACATTACAACTCATTTCACTCTTTTGACTGTAACAAACTCGAGTAGAGAGCTTGTGTTAGTAGTACAAATTGTTAGTAAATACACTTGTACCTATCATGGTACCTTTAAAGTACAGATTCACATTTTTTCATGTCTATTTTAATATAATACTTGCGTGCCACTGGTCGCTGTAATCATTCCTCCTGTTCATACTGGCAGTTAAGTGCTGTAGTTACTAGAGTGTTACAATGTATAAAAGATGACAAAAAGCCTTCCAAATTTCAGCTGAAGCTCACATGAAGCTTCAGTCTGAAGCCTCTCTGTGAAACAGCTCTTTTCTAAAGTTAGTCTTTTTTATACTAAATTATGAAACTCCCTGTTTGTGCTTTGTGCCTCAGGAGGCACAGAGAGGGTATCTTGTACTAAAAGACAACTTCTGGAAGATAGCAATCCGATTTGTCTAAACATATTTGCTTCAGCTGAACAGCAGAACACATTTTTTTTACAACAAAGACTTTGGATTTTGACTCCTATCTCTTACTGTAGATTTTAGTTACATCAGGAAGGAAATCTCTTTACTTCAAGTACAAGTAGGAAGAAACATAGCGACCAGTTACTCTTAATAAACAAATGGGCATGTGAGAACTGTACCAAGACTAACTCGCAAAAATCTGAACCTATCTTAACCTGGCTGAAGCCTTTGCCCAGTTCCAGATCTTATCCAGCAGGGGACACACTGTGTCTTGTGTTTACTAAGTGGGTGTGAGATGTCCTGAGCCATGATACTTATGGAGGAGCAACAGCAGCTGCACAGGGATAGGAAGTTCTAGCTGCAGATATGATGTGGTTACTGATGTGTGTACTGGCTTGATCTCCCATCAAGTAATGATTGTATTTTCAGTATAATCTGAACTCAGTATGTGGTAAGAAAAGAGAAAAAAACAGCAAAATCATGTAAATTAAAAAGATTTTATTGTATAATAGCTCAAAATAGAATTTAACACAATCACTTTTAATTACTTTTATGCTCAAAGAGGATGTGGGACGTTAGGCGGGGAATCTGGATGAGTATACTGTATATGTACTGCAAGTGCAAGATGGACAACCCAGTCCAAGGTACTGAAAGCTAAGCAAAAGGGCTGTTTACATCAATCACTTTGACTTACAGAGCCAAAACAAGCAGGAATTCCATTCAGTATCAGCCTCAAGACAGAGTTTAATCTGCTTGGATAAAGTACGGTTCAGTCTGCGGAACATCTAGATGGGAAACGTGACAAATACCCTGGAGGTCTGAGCCGCTCTCCTCTGTAAATATCTGTCCCTGGATTGAATCAGGTTTTCTTTAGTTTCAGTCCAGCGGTCATCAGCAGCTCAGACTCAATTATTTCTCCTTTGTTCACTCGCTGTGCAGCAGGAGTATGATTGTCCGGTTTAAATTCCCTGGCAAGGGTTTAGGCATTCTTTACAATACATCTTAACACAGAAACAATTGCAATATATACTTTATATGGTATATAAAATAAATACAAATCTCTTTCTACACCACTGCTCTGATCTACGATTCTTCTAGTTGTGATTCACAAAGTGTATATTTGACATTTTGTATGTGTGTGTGTGTTGGTGTTTCTTGTCTGCATTTAAATGTGCACAAATGATCTCAGCAGTCCTGATCTAATAGCAGTTTCTCATCTGCTTTGGCTGATGTTTGTTGCCCTCCTCTGTCTTTTGGCTGATGATCGGAGCCTTTTGACTTTTGATTTCCTGTAGGAAGGTACTGCTGTGCTTTCCTTCCTCTTCGCCTGGCTCAGTATCCCAGCCCTGGCCTGCTAGCAGCAGCAGTATGAGTGCGAGGAGCAGTAGTGTGACTGCTGTGGAGGTCAGCTCTGGGCTAAGCTGCAGGCTGGGCTGTGGCTCTGGTGCATCCTTTGTCCTGAATGAAACACACTGAGGCTTTCTGCTCTCTTTTGATTTCCTGCTGGCATGCTTGGTGCCCTCACTCATCCCTAAATGTAGACACACTTGGTAAAATGTCTCTGCCTGCAGGTGGGTCAGGTTGAAGCTCTGCGTGCCAGCCAGGATACGTGTGGTGTATGTAGGTGTGTGTGTGTTCGAGTATATGGCTTGCCAGGATAAGCGAGTTGAGGGGAGGTTGCGCCCGCTGTGCCAGGACAGGATAGCAAAGTGTTCTCCGACTTCTCTCACCTCTAACCTTGCATCCGCTTGGAGTAATGGATATCCCTTCAGATTAGCAGCCATTCCCCTCTTTCTTTTCTTTTCCCTGCCATGCACACCCACAGTAACACTGCGTGTATCTGCTCCCAGAGCATTCTCAGCTATACATGTATACAATCCTGCCTCACTTGAGGTGACCTTGTTGATCTCCAGACTTCCCTCAGGCAGTAGTCGGTAGTGTTTGGAGGGGTTACAGGAAGTAACATCTTGAGCGAGAGAGGTGCTGGAGGCGGATGTGTGATTGAATCTCTCAGAGGCTGTCAGGCTGTGGCAGGGAGAAGGAGCTAGTAAACCTTTAGATGCATAGCTCGGAGCAGGACCGAGTCTCAGCCCAGAGGGAGTCACCCAGTATAGTTCAGGCTGTGGATCTGCAAGAGCTCGGCAGTGCAAAACCAGTTCTCCTCCTTCTCTTACACCCACGTAGGAGGGGAGGGAGCTGGAGGGGATCATGGGGAGGCAGGAGGCTGACATCTCCCTGGTAGACACCTCTCTTACCCTGCGAGCTCTCAGTTCTGGGGGTTCAGAGCAAAGGGTGGCCTTGGGTTGGATGAAACGCACCATCCGGGGTGTTTGTAAGTTGGTTTGCATTTCTCTATCAATGTGAGGGTGAGAGGCCTCCTGGGCGGCCCAGTGGAACAGGCAGTCACAACGGAGTGGGTTGGAGTGTAAGCTGACCTCCTGAAGACTTGGCAGGGAGAGCATGATGTGCTGGTGCAGAGCACTCAGGGAATTGGAGTTGAGCATTAGACTCTCCAACCTTCTCAGCTGAACAAAAGCCAGTGGATGAATGTAGGACAGACGTGGGTTGTTGGTGATCTCCAGCTTGGTGAGCTCTGGAAGGTTCTCTAGGGCGGCTCTCTCAATGGACACCAGCTCGTCCATGTTGTTCAGGCCGAGCTCCTTCAGGTGGACCATGTCTCGAAAGTCTCCCGTCTCGATCAGTTTGATGCGGTTCTTGTTGAGGTCGAGGAACTTCAGTCCTGGCACTCTCCTCAGGGCCTGAGTGGGGACCTTTGTCAGAAGGTTATCATAAAAGGAGAGGCTCTCCAGTCCCTCCAACCCTTCCAGTGCTTTTTCAGCTAAGCCCCTCAGACCCATACCACCGAGGACAAGACTCCGGAGGGATTTTAGAGCCAAGAATCCCCGCTCAGGCAGGGCCTCTACAGGGTTTCCCCCAAGCATGAGAACTTCCAAGCGAGGCAAAGCCCTGAACCACCGAGGATCAATGGTGGTGAGTCTGTTGTTGTTAATATGCAGACGCAGAAGGGAGTCCAGACCCGTGAAGGCTCCAGGTGCTACTGAATGTAAGTTGTTGTGGCTGAGAAAGAGTTCCTGCAAAGCTGGCAGTGAGAAGAAGGAGGCCTCAGGGAGGTGACTGAGATGGTTTTCTTCCAGGTGTAGAGACAGCAGAGAGGGCAGGGACGAACTCTGTGTTATTGTCCTGACACGGCTGAAGCGATTCTGTGATAGGTCGAGGTCAGTGAGGTTGGGGAGTCCATGCAGCACTGCAGTGTCCAGTTCAGATATAAGGTTGCTCTGCAGACGCAAGGTGTGTGTGTTTGAGGGTATGGGTAAGGGGAGCTTGGTCAGCAGCAGGTTGTTGCAGTCCACAGTAGGAGCTTCATGGTAGACAGAATCAGGTGAGAACCATGGCTTGATCTGACACACACACCGCACAGGGCAGGAGACGTGCCATGGTAGCGCGTGAGGTAGTGAGCCCACAGCTCTGGGCACACACACACCAACAAACACACACAGGAGACACTGTGACTGTAGAAGCACTAAAGTCGGCCTCATAATCCTCACAGGGCACAGGAGCTGATTTAGACAAGGTGAGGAAGGCTTGAAGAGTTTGTTATGAGAGTTTGAGATTAATCATTTGGATATGTGTGATATTAACAGTTTCAAGGTGTGTGTGCAAACTGTGAAAGGGAGGCCAGATGGTTTAGTGTCATCATTTAAAAAATCGAAGCCAAATAAAAAGTGATTATATTGTTGATAGTGTTCTACGGTGGCTTCCGACAAATAAAAAAAAAGATGTGTAAGTTCTTTTTGTAGCCAAGCTTGGCTCTATAATGTCAACAAGTTTTTTATTGTATAACTTTGATTGCAGGTGTAGTACAGGGATTGCACAGTGCTCGATGACGGCCTTTGTTGTTGTTTGATCTCACATCCTGGCCACAGGTGGAGGACTCATGGCTCGCAGCATGGCGGCTCACTGCTTTGTCAGAAACACAAGAAGAGATAAACAAAAATTACGGAAAAATCAAATCAGCTTTCTAATACAGTCAGCTGATAAAAGTGTCACTTAAACACAAACATATTTCCACACATTATACCTCATCAGTTCCCACTCTAAACTGAGTTTATTGGATTTAAAATACAAAGGATGTTTTAACAGTTTTCAAGGATGTATAATGCAGACTCATAAAAACAGAAATGCTCTGCAGCTGAGAAAAGCAGGGGAGAAGATGAATGAGAACGGAAAGAAAAGGCTGAAAAAAGCATGTAGAGGGAAGCCTCTGTTTTCTAAAGAGAGACTGTAGCAGCACAATTCGACACATACAGAATAATGACAAATAAATGAAGATGACCATGGTAAAAACCGAGAGAAAGAGAGTAAGAGGAAGAGAGAGAGAAACAGCTCCATTCTTACTTTCAACCTACAGGAGAATAGGTAAATATGCAGGAGTGATGAAATCACGTTGCATGTAAATATTTCATGTCAGTACTTCAAATTCAGTGCCTGTTAGAACATAGCGTCCCACAAATGTTACTTATTATGTAACCGTTAAAAAGACCCCAAGGATCTTTTATATTATCAACCTTATCAGCCTTAAGCCAGTACTTAAGGCTACAATGGGAAAGACTGTGTAAATGAAGCTACTGCTGGAACAAACACACACACACACGCACACACACACACACACACTTCTTCAGTTGTCCATCGAAAAAACAGTGATGGCTGAACAGTCCTATCCTGGACCCACAAGCTCTATCGTAGGTGGGGCATGTATATGTGGTGGTAGTAGTGGTAACCATGGCTGTATTTCTCCTGGTCTATTCTCCTCTGGAGTATAGGCCAGGAGAGTACAGTCCTCTGCATACTGCAGCTCCAGGACATGCTCTCTACAGAGTTTGGTGGTTGCATGGAGCCTCCTGATCTTAAAGAGGTTGCCATCTAGTCAGAAGTCCACTGCCACACCACCGCTGTCAATCTCGTTGTGGAGAAACTTGGTGACAAAACACCCCACAGGGAGTAATTTAATGTGCTGGACTAAGAAGCATCAACCTGTTAAAAACCTGTGATTTTAATTTACATGGGTGTCAGGTTATATTTTCTTTAATAAAGTAACGCCTAAAAATACAGACCAAAGTGTTGCATGTGAGTTATTGTGTGTTTGTTTGCATTCAATAAAATGTACAACAGGTTTCATTAAAATCTGCATTATTGGATTTTGGCCACTTGGGGGCAGCACAGGAGGGTAAACACAACATTGAAAATATCCGATTCTTACATTTTCCAGTATGCTCACCAGCTAGTCGTAAACTTTATCTGTCTTGTGTTTGGTGGAGGGAAGGTAGTGTTTAGTGAGATTTTAGAGCATCTTTGCTGAAAACAGCTACTTGGTGCGGCCTAAAATGAACCTAAATCGGGTGAATCAAAACAGCAATGTAGCTGAAAGACGCTAAAATGACAGATGTAGAGATTAAACTGTGAGCCACACCTTTTATATTACACATAGTAATTCAATCCACTAAATATTAAAATGTAGATCACAGCAGCTTTAAGTTTCACTGGCTTTATTTGGACTTCCACCTTTTACATGATGAAAAACTGCACAAAAACTATTCATACACTATCTTACAGCCCCCGTGTGTAGAATCCTTGTGATTATATCATCTTTCAAATAAGTGTGATGGCACATGTTTTTGTTAAGAGAAAAATTTGACCTTGGAAGTCATGTGATGCTACCAGTGTCTTTTTTGATACTACCACTTGAAATTTACAAATTCATCACAGAGAGGCTTTAACTCCTTAACAAACTGGTTAAATCCTGAGTTGACAAACTTTGAGAAATGTTGGAAAGCAGAAAGCCTCGTGATTCTTTCTGAATAAACCATTTAAGAACCTAATATCACTGCAACATTTTGTAATTAGGAATATTTGCCTCTGTATATTCTGACTTTTTTCTTTACCTTTCAGAAGAGGTTCATGACTGTTATCAAAAGTAATCAAGAACAGTAACTGTTTTACTTTAAGTGTGGCGTTTTCAGCTTCCTACACAAAGAAGGGAGTGCTTGTTACATCATTATTGAAGCATTGGCAATAACTACACTGGTTAGGAACTGAAGTAAATGAAGGCGGTGGATAATAAGCACAAAATATTGACTAAATGATCTAAGATTTAAATACATGATCAGAAACACACACTTACACACATGCCAAGAAGCCGTGCAAGGCTTACTGCACAGTTGCCATGGAAACAAATCTCCCATCCTCACTCTTTCTCAGTGTTTTGAGATTTACTTCAAAATTTGTTTTGGTCCAACATGTGTATTATGGTAGTTGATAAAAACACAGACGAAACAACACTGACTGGACTGAGGAAAAGCGCGTCATGACGACATCTCTGAAACTGCAAAACTGTATTTCCTCCCTTATCAATCTCTATTTGTTCTACCAAATCACGTCCTGTATGTCCAATTTCTCTGATGATGTTCGTATGCTTCTTTTTTTTTCTTTTTAAATAAGAAATGAACCTTTAACCTTTCCAGACACCAGCAAAGTCTTTCCATCCTGCCAGTTGGTGAGACAAAACTCTACATCTGCCACTGAAGTCTGCAGGCTACATGACTAAGAGGAAGTACTGTTCAACTCTGCAGGCTTTCACGTCTGTTAGTGGATGGGGGAGAAAGTGTGAAGAGATGATTGCCAAGTTTTTTCCACTATAAAAGAGGGAGAAGAATTGACTGATTAAATTTAGCACATCTATTAAGATGAAGAGAGAACCTATTAGCATTTAAACAGCATGTGGTTTGATTACACAAGTAGCACAACATGAGCCTTGTGTAGCTTTGTAATTATGTTTGTGTCAGCTAAGTGCAGAATGTTATCCAAACACTGAGTCAATTGAATGTCTGAGCTGTAACAGGAGCAGTCCTAACCCTCCTGGGGCTCTTCTCACTCTTCTATCAGTCATTCACTTTCATCTCGACTCTCTCATCTTTTCATATGCAGCCTGCTCAATAATGGATTCATCATTTAATTTTGATGTCCCTTGTTTCTGTCATTTGCTCTCAAAAAGCCAACAGTGTTTTTTCAGTTTCAGGACAGCAGAGCTGTGTACTGATGTGTGTATATAAAGGACTTGGGCTGTTTTGTAATTTGAGCCACTCAGAAAAGGACTGTAATACAGAGCTGTATGACTCAGCGGCTACTTTCATGACTCTGTCCCTGTCGATAAGTAGAGAATATTTTTGCACTTAGTCAAGTCAAGTAAAATCAACTTTATTTATACAGCACATTTCATACAATGTAAGCTCAATGTGCTTCACACACAACAAATATGAACAAAATAAAATACATTGTGAATACATATTTAATATATGAAAAAACATAAATTCATAAAAATCCATCCCCTGCCCACCCACTTACACAAACATACCCACTCACACATACCCAGCGAGAGAGAGAGAGAGACAGACAGACAGACAGATGGAGGCACTAGCTAGCCAAAGGCCTGAGAGAACACGTAGGTTTTCAGCTTGCTTTTAAAAGACGACACAGTTGTGGTACATCTTATATCATCAGGCAGTTTGTTCCAGAGAGTGGGCCCATAATGACTGAATGCACCTTCACCAGACTCACTTCCGATCATGGGTACAGTTAGTAGACTAGTGTCTGATGATCTGTGAGTTCTGGAGGGTTTGTAAGCAGCAAGCAGGTCAGAGATGTATTTAGGAGCTTGACCATTAAGTGATTTGTAAACAGTGAGTAATACATTGAAATGAATTCTGTATTTTATTGGAAGCCAGTGACCTGATTTAAGTATAGATCATTGATTACTTTTATAAGAACTGTTTCAGTGCATTGGTTAGTCCTGAAACCAGATTGATACACATCATACAGATTGTTGAGTTATAGGTATGCAGCTGTTTGTAGACAGTCTTTTCAAATATTTTACTGAGAAAAATTATTTTGGAGATTGGTCTATAGTTATCTTATTATCTCCATGGAGCTTTTGGTGTTACAGATACTTTTTTGTTTTTTATGGGTGCAATGCTGTCATTGATTTGACCAAGAACACAGTTGAAGTAATCCACCATGGCATCACACCATGTCAGCATACTGACTGATAAACATATCTATTGCACTTTCATGGATAAAACGCTTGGTTGGCATGCTTAGGGAGCCAGGTCATACTAAAAAATGTACAGAAGGGGTCTGAGATTACAACATCTAGAATGGATTTAACTGTAATATTTAGACCCTTTGAGATAACCAGGTCAAGCGTGTGGCCTATTTGTGGGTAGGTCCTGTACATGTAACATGTTGTGAGAATTGAAATGACTCTAACAGATCAGTAAACTGTTTTCTATCTGCATTATTGAGTTTATCAGTATGGATGTTGAAGTCTCCTGAGATAACAATGCAATCAAATTCAGTTGAAATTTTGGATAGTAGCTCACTAAATTCTTCTAAGAGGCCATGCTTAAGCTTAGGAGGGTGATACAGTGTAATTAATAGGGTAGGGGATACAGATTTAAAAACAACAGCAACTTACTCAATAAATGAGAAATAGCCAAAAGAAATATTATTAAAGCTTAAATGATCAGCATAAAAGGCAGTAACATTCCCGCCCTTCCTATTGTATCTTGTACAGTGTACAAAATTGAAATTTTCAGATGTTTCTATCAACTCTTTGTTACCGGTCTCATCCAGTCAGGTCTCAGTGAGCATAATACAATGAAGTCTGTTGTTACATATAATGTCATTAACAATGAAAGTTTTGTTAGATAGGGATCTGACATTTGGCAGTGCCAGCTTTAGAGAGCAAGTAGCAGCAGCAGCAGCAGCAGCAGCAGCTGGATATGACATAGCAGGTTTAGCAGATTCTCCAAATGAGCAACATGACTGATCTAAGTGATTGGTTACAGCAGTTGTGTCTATTGTTGACTATTGCTGGAATAGTGCAGCTGCACATCTGGCTTAGTGGCCATTATTACTCCCCTGACTCCTCTGAATCTTTGATTGTTTGTTATGTGACTGCACAGTAGCTCACATATTATCCACAGCAACGTCATGGTCATACAAGGATGAGTAATGGTTTCTAAAAAACAAAGCTGCACTGACCTTATTCCAAAACAGCTGAGGAAAAACACATTTTCTTTTAACTACTCATAAATGGTTGCAGGATATGCTACAAGGTTTTATTTAATGATTTCAGTGGAAATAGTGAGTGGAAATGTAATTGTACTGAGAATTTCCACAAGTCCTAAGTTTAATTTGATTTTTTTATTATTATTATAATTTTGTGATAAAACAGTTTTGGCTTTTGACAGCATTTGTTAAATGTTACTGCAGTTTCTACATATCCAGTTGCATCCAACAAAACTTAGTCATAACATTGTCCTAAAAAGAAAAGAGCACAAGTGCAGATGTGCATTAATGTGCACTTTAAAAGCAACATTCAATATTTTAAAAGATACTACTCAACACACCAGACTTTTGTGCACTTTTCTTTAATATCCATCCTGAACCCTAAATTAAGTTGAGTGCACATTTTTTAACCAATATCTAAAGTTAAAGTCAAAGTTTATTTATTTAAAATGCAAAACAACACCACTGGGGTGTCTCAATACACTTCACAGCAGTAAAACAGTATTAAAAGAATCAAACAATATCTGATCTATCCATTTTTCAGCTGGACAGGTTCTTCTTTTTGTTTTTAACCATTTTATTCTATCATATGGGAGAGTACATCTACAGTAGTAACATCCTAGACACAAGTAATCATGATTAAACTCAGTTTAACTTGTTTCATCAGTCTGTCATTTTAGTGGGCAGCCTATTTAGTGATATACACAACAAACAAACTCTGCATCTGATCCTGTTTGCATTGAGGCTTGTCTGGTACATTGTTGAATAAGGTAAAATAATTGACACTTAACAGATAATACAAGCAAGGGAACAAGCCAATATAATGATACAGCGAGGTGGAACCTCAATCCTTCAAACCCTACACACAGTTGACACACACGCGCACACACTGCTTTTTTGAGAGAAAAACATTACATGTGGATTTCTTTTACAATAAGTTCTACTTTTGGAAAAAGAATCTGACATTTGAAAATGCAGAATCAGAACTAAAGTGACACATCCTTTTTCACCTCTCAACAACTCTTCTTGCAGTATGGCTTGTGCCGTACAATTATACAGATTACACTGAGACAATTAAGTGAAGGACAATAGATTTGATGGTCCTCTCATCAGGAAGTAAATATATTGATTGAAAGTTTCCACAGCCCCTTTGGATGTGAAAAAAAAGCATAGGAATAAAACATCTGCGTTATTTCACACCAGTCACATTCATGCTTCTCCAGAAGTTAAATGACAGACATGCCTCTCACTCTCTGTTGCATTTGACTTTGCTTTTTCCAATCTGAGAAAGAGCCTGGAGAGAGCTGGACAAAAGACATAGATGTCGTAATGGATAAAGGGAGTAAAATATAGCAGAGATGAAATATATGCTCGCATGAGACGGTCCATTGCATAAGGTTTGTTTGTGCTGTGCAGCTACGACACAGAGAGACACTGCAACAGGGCGGAATAGCGAGAGGGAAGATTTAGAGAGCAGGAGAGAGAGAGATGGTAAGACAGAGATAGAGGTGCTGGATGCAGATCCTAATAAAAAAAGAAACAGAAAAAAAACAGACATATAGCCCTGCAGCTGAATCTGTTCCAACATACACATAGACGCACATATACATGAACTTGTGGTTTATTTCCCCCTCTGTCGACAGAGCTCCCCAAGCTTCTCAATTTCTAGCACACATATATACACACCTGCTACATCAGCTTTGGATAAATACTGCTTTCACTCTGAGTGCATCCATAGCTGCATGTGTGCAAGAGTGACTGCATGTCTGTGTGAGAGCTATAATGTCCTATCAACATATTTCAGGATTCTTACCGTAACAGAAGGGGTGACTACATCTCTCTCTGTCGTTTCTTTCTGTCTTCATTTGTTTTCAGTCTTTCTTTGCAAATGCTTCATGTGCTGGGATGTTTCTTCTTCTTCTTCCTCTCTCTCCCTGTGTCTCTCTGTCTCTCTCGCTCTCACTCTTTCTCAGTCACACATTTATGGATCTCTTAAGATTCCTGAAATATCACTTCCCTAGCTCTCCCTCTCTGTCACTGGAGCTGAAGAGAAAATTGGCACAGACTGAATCTCTCTCTCTCCCTCTCCCTCTCTCTCTCTCTCTCTCTCTCTCTCTCTCCCTCCAGCTAAAGAGGAGATGAGGTGTGTTCTGCAGCAGAGCTTCTGTCCCTCTCATCTCTCCTCCTCTATTTCTATTGCCTGCCTCACTCTCTCCCTCATTCTCTTTCCGTGTGTCACAACCCAAAGGTAAACCACTTGAGTTAGTTACAGCGTGTTATTTCTGCTGGATGATAAGTTTCCTTTGGCTTCTGGTGACAAGTTTTCTACCATTGTCTACAGATTTAAGAGCTGCTTATTATGACAGGTTGTGGATGTCAGTCTATCGGCATCTTTAGCACAGTATTTATTCATTGCAAGATGAAGATTGTCTCTGCATCCTTAAAAACCTACAGTGCAAATTGCAGAACATGATTTCAGATATCAATTTTGTACTGTGTGATCTTAGAAAACTTTGTGACAACTTCATATTTCAATAAGGATTAAATTAACCTTATTTGAATTGATTTAATTTGTATCATTTATTTAAGAATGTAATCTGAGAATAAAATGTACATTCATACACCTTATGCACAGGACTTGCCTAAAAGTCTGTATCATTGAAAGCTCTCCTAAGAGCTTCCATATAATTTAACATTGACACATGGTGGCTACTTATAAAGCAGTTCCTCCCTTTCTCATCTGTATTACTGCAGAGTACCTCCTAATGTTTTACACTAATGCAGGATATTGCTACTTGAAACTGATGCATGCAAAATATTCTACCTGTAGTGGCAGCGCTGTAAGATCAGAGCACAGTCAAATATAGAAAATATACTAGAAACTGACAAATTCATTAAAATTAGATTCTGGTCCTGTGGTTTTTATATTCTGTTTTAAAACCAGAACAGCTCTCCTAACAGCCTCAGTATAATATATATTGACAAGTTGTGGCTACTGGTGGTAATTTATGTATGAAAGAACAGTAATTTAGTCCAGTATGGGTGCAGACATTGAGAAGCTCTCAGATTTACTGCAGCATATATTCTCAATAACACCACCATGGCTTTGTAGGAAATAACTCATGTTATTTGGTTATATGCAGTAATGAAGGTGAAGATTTCAGTACAGTTTGACTATATTGGAATGAAGTGATAACTCTACTCTGTGGACGGCTCCAGGCTATGGCAATACAGCAGCATGATAAATGATAAATAATATGCATGCAGCTTTGCAAGTAATCCCCCTGCTTTAATTAACTTGGAAGTAAAAGACACTCCGCAGTTCATACAAAAACTGTAAAGCCAAATCAGGTGGAGGCTGAAGTGGAGAAAGTTTGTGCAAATAGCATCTACAGTAACGGCAGTGAAGAATATGTTAGTGTTTAAGTAGTGCGGTGAGATGTGATGATGGGTGAGGTAGGATAGACAACAATATGTCAATGTGCTATTTACAGCTTGTTACCTGCCACCCCCAAGTGGCCAAAATATCAGTTAATGCAAGTTTAAAGATACTTCTTTCTATCTCTCTCAGGCTCTATCAGTGGTCAGATATCCTGTGTTGCAACTATGGACGACACCGGAATTCAAATGAACAACATCAACTAAGTTGACTTTGCTATTAGTATTTTGTGTAAAACATGTCCTCTGTTTCTTTTCTATTACTGCAGAGTACCACTCCTAATGTTTAAACAAATACATGATATTGCTTTTTTAAACTGATGCATGCAACATACTCTACCTGTAGTGGCAGTGCTGTATGATCAGAGCTCCCATGGCTTCCTGCCACGATGCCTAGAAATAAAATATTTCTGGCCGTCAGACAGGATACAATATGTCAAATCACATCTTTGGATTACCAGAGTTGGATGCCAATGTCTATATAGATATTCTGCATTATTAGAGAATAAGATCCTGTCAGCTGAAACCATTTATTACGAGATACAGCATAATAAAAGCTCAGGATTTCAGCAGCAGTCATTACCAAAAGGCATGTGGGGAATGCAGTAAAACCCAAAATATGCATAAATAGACTTGTTTTATTACTCCAATTTTACCATTGTTTTTTTTTCCTCTCCAAACTCCAAACTTTATTGATTGCTCTAAACGTATTCAATAATGAAAGGCAAAGTCAAATGAGTGTGTCATGTGAAGTGTGTGTTAAACATTATTAAACATCCAGACAGTCTGAAATGACATGATACCCAGAGTCTTTCTAGGGTCAAATGATGCTGGCAGCTTAAGACATGCATTTTTTATTCAGTTCTTAGAGAGCATATTAAATGAGGAGCTTGTGAAGACAGGTATAGAAACATAGCCTATGGTCAGTGATGACAAATCCATCAGTGCTGATGCTGTATCACAAAACACTTTCAGCAGTTCTTCCACAATATAAAAAACAAGCGCTATGAGTTATATACAAAAAAAGACATTTGTAATTCATGGGCAGAGCAGTGCATACTTTGTGATGTCCTGCCTCCTGTGACAGTTCAGAGACGATTCTGTCTCACAGTGTGGGATTCACTGTTCACATTACTGACCACTACCCTTTCACTAATGGGAAAAAAGAGGCACACACTCATATGGCTCCCTATTTATCCCCACCATTTTTCTTTTCACTCACATTTACAGAAAATAATGGTAGAAAGGCTGTTTGTGTATTTGAGTGGGTGTGTGGTGAAAATCAGCCAGATTGGTTTTGAAAGAAAGCAAAAGAGAATAGCAAGGATCACTGCAATTTTTTTTTTAAAAAAAAGCACAAAAAGAGAGAAAAGAAAAGAGGAGACATTCAGAAAGACAGAACGAGTCAGTTAAGTTAAAAGTACAAAGCATTTTTGTAGCTTGAAGGTTTATATTAATGTTTCTTAATGTGTATTTGTGTGTATATGTGTGTGTGAAACAGTTCGACTTGGCTCTCTAATGGCTTTCCCCTTCATTTGCTTGATTCATTCAGGAGCCAACACACAAAAGCACACACACCCACATGCCCTGCTGACTGAAAGGCAGCAAGGATAAGTGGTAGCTCGCTGAAAGGAAGGGAGAGAGAGGAGGTCGCCATAGCAACACTGGGGGGGTTGTCGCTTTTATTGGAGAAAGAAAATAAGCTCTGCCTATCCTCCTATCTCTCTCTCACTTTCTCAATTCTCCATTCTCTGTCTCACCTTTCTATTTTGTCCGTATGTTTATTTCATCTTCCGTGAGCTGACGTCAGCTGCTCGGGACAGCTACTCAAGATGTGAAAATTCATCTCACGTCTGGTGTTAAATTCTTTACTTGTTAGTATTTTTATTATCATCATTATCATGAAACTGTAGTTTAAAAATTATATATGTGTGTGTGCAGGGAAATAAATATGTTTGTATCTCACATTTTAAGTATAAGAAGTAGAATTAAAGTATATAATTCTGAGGAAATGGTGATACACACACCGACAGTGTTCGGACACTCTGAGACAAATACACAATATCTGAAAGTATATTTTCAGCTATTAGTGAGTCAAGGTCCTGAGTCACTTTCACTGATATCATTAGTAGGTCGACTCTTTATTACAGGTACATCTGAACAGAAGCAAGCATGTCACCCTGTCAAGTTTAGCAATGTGACTCATTTATCAGGAAAAGCTTGCACACACAAACACACACACACCCCCCCACACACACACACACACACACACACACACACACACACACACACACACACACACCACTGGGTGCAAAAATCTGCCACATTCTGCATGATGGCACATATGATGGGACATGATATCCTATAACAGGGTGCATGTGAAAATTGTTGAAAATGTGGAATCCCTTCCCTGTCACAGCATTTGAATTCTGTTCACAGGTGGACTGTTTCCCAGCTGGACCTGGGAACACTCGACTCAAGGACAACCCTCCCACATCACAGCTAAACATGTGTGTGTGTGTGTGTGAGTGTGTGTGTGTGTGTGTGTGTGTGTGTGTGTGTGTGTGTGTGTGTGTGTGTGTGTGTGTGTGTGTGTGTGTGTGTGTGTGTGTGTGGCCAGGAGCAAATGATTGAGAATTTACTGCCATGGTGACAGCAGTATCTAATAGCAACGGGTTGTTGAGAAGCCTGCATTTTGCGGGGGTGGTGGTGGTGGTGGTGGTGGAGGGAAGCAGTAGAAGGAGCTGAACACCGAGTGCTCGTACTCACATTTTTCATAGTATTCACATTTTGATCACGTTCTTTACAATTTGTGCAGAGTGACATCACATGTACAGTACTCAGTGCTTTTGGTCATTCACTATTTGCTCCCTCTGCCTTAAATATGCACTAATGCATCATCAAAAGCAAAATCACAGACATAGAGAGCAACTGCTAATTGTTCAACTTAATCAAACCTGCTCCCCTGCTGGCAAACAACTCAGAGTAGATTTTAATATATTCCACTCCAGTACACAGAACCTCGACATTATTATGTAGTATTTTGTTTAATACACATGAGCAGATGCACTGACTTCATCCTGTCTCTCCGACAGAACAGACAACACAAAGATATCACAATTAATCATGATTAATCATCATTTCCACGTGTCATATTTCAATTAACTAGCACATTGTGTGTGTGTGTGGTATGCGGCTGTGTGTATTGCGTGGGCGATGGCAACAGGTCTGTGTTTATCTGCCGGTTCCCTGTCCATGGTTGCCATGGGGAAAGAGACAAGAGAGAGTTTGGTTTGTGGTTCAACAAATTCAATGTAATTTG
The DNA here is from genome assembly GCF_910596095.1 of Thunnus maccoyii. NCBI lineage: Eukaryota > Metazoa > Chordata > Actinopteri > Scombriformes > Scombridae > Thunnus > Thunnus maccoyii. Next base: position 14,436,046 of record NC_056535.1, on the reverse strand, counting down.
TCTCTACAGCAAAAAAGAACAAGGGCTGTTGCTTCAAAGGTTAAGATCTATTTTACTCACAGCTTAAATGAAAGTTTTAACCATTTAGAAGAGCAGATGATATCACAAGAGGGGGAATTAAAATGATCCAGGGAAAAAAGAAGTAAACACTCCTTCTTGAACATCTTATACAAAATGGACCTTGACTCTGCATGGTTTATTGACTCTCTCTGGTGGTGAGATTTGGTAGTGCATTTAACACTCTGGTCATTTTTCACAAAACAACCATGCACATACATGTATATTATTGTAAATTTTGGAATTCACTCAACTGCTTACTCCTCCTAACTGCACTGGAATAACTTCTGCTGACATAAAAAAATTTTTAAAAAAATAAAACAGTGCCCTCTAAAAAAGGAGACATCTCAAAGTGACCACAGGTGCAATCCTAACAGAGTTCCACACTGCTGAAACTTTGTTGGATAAAGTAGTAACGAGAAAATCCTTTTAAAAATGTTTCCATAATGCATTGTTATATGAATAATGATGCAACCATGATGCAACCACACAAAACAAGGGCAATATGAACTTCAGTATGTTGAAACTCTCATGTAATACGCTGGTATTTTCACACTGTGTTTATCAAGCAGTTTAGCACCAAGGTATTGTTAGCAGGGACAATACTTCAGCACTCAGTGATGCTGTTGACACTCAAATTATATTTAGTGGGAATAACAATTGAGAGCAAGCTTACTGGCCACATAGGTGAACTGGGGAATGGTGTTTTAAGGAAACCTACATTATGTCAATCCACGTTTCATGTACACAGAAACACACATACAGAATTCTTGTTAAAGGGTTTTTGTTGGTTAGCTCAAAATCAGCTAAAGAACCATAAATATTGTACATACTGTCACAGCCCAGCTAAATCCAGTCACACAGGTTTTCAAAGTAATAAAGTCAATTTACCCGCCCCTGCAGACAGAAAGTGAGCAAAGCAGAGGGGTCGTCACAATACAATATACATTCATCGGCCACTTTCTTAGGTATACCTCTCTAGTATCTGGTTGGACTCCCTTTTGCCTTCAGAACTGCCTGAATTCTTCATAGCATAGATTCAACAAAGTGCTGGAAACATTCCTCAGAGATTTTGGTCCACATTGACATGATAGTATTACACAGTTGCTGCAGAGTTGTCAGCTGGACATCCACAATACACATCTCCTGTTCCACCACATCCCAAAGGTGCCCTACTGGATTGAGATCTGGTGACTGTGGAGGCCATTTGAGTACAGTGAACTAATTGTCATGTTCAAGAAAGCAGTTTGAGATGATTTGAGCTTTGTGACATGGTGTGTTATCCTGCTGGTAGTAGCCATTAGAAGATGGGTACACTGAGGTCATAAAGGGATGGACATTGTCGGCAGCAATACTCAGGTAGGCTGTGGAGTTTAAACGATGCTCAATTGGCACTAAGGGGAAAGCGTGCCAAGAAAATATCCCTCGATACAAGGCAGGATGGATCCATGCTTTCATGTTGTTTACGCCAAATTCTGACCCCAGCATCTGAATGTCGCAGCAGAAATCGAGCCTAATCAGACCAGGCATGTTTTTCCAGTCTTCTATTGTCCAATTTTGCTGAGCCCATACGAATTGTAGCCTCAGTTTCCTGTTCTTAGTGGACAGGAGTGACACTCAGTGTAGTCTTCTGCTGCTGTGGCCCGTTCTGCCTCAAGGTTCCATGTGTTGAGCATTCAGAGATGCTCTTCTGCATACCTCGGTTGTAACAAGTGGTTATTTGAGTTACTGTTGCTTTTCTATCAGCTCGAACCAGTCTGTCCATTCTCCTCTGACCTCTGCCATCAACAAGGTATTTTTGCCTAGAGAACCGCTGCTCACTGGATATTTTCTCTTTTTCAGACCATTCGCTGTAAACTCTACTGATGGTTGTGCCTGAAAATCCCAGCAGATCAGCAGTTTCTAAAATACTCAAACCAGCCCGTTTGGCACTAACAACCATGCCACGTTCAAAGTCACTTAAATAACCTTTCTCCACCATTCTGATGCTTGGTTTGAACTTTAGATTATCGTCTTGACCTTGCCTACATACCTAAATGATCTTGTCTACATGCCTAAAGGCATAGAGTTGGTGCAATGTGATTGGCTGGTTAGATATTTGTGTTAACAAGCAGTTGAACAGGTGTACCTAATAAAGTGGCCGGTGAGTGTATAACAACACAATATATAAAGACAAGATCTAGTTTTAAGGATAATACAAATGCTACAAATGAAAGATGAACCTCTACCTTTAAATATGTAAAAAAAAATGTTTTAAACTTATCAAGCCTTTTTAGAGCAAATCTGTCATCTTTAATCATCTAAAACTAGACTTTCACAGATGGAGCATAAATGGTAACTTTGAATGTCATACATTAAAAGAGATCATTCAGTATCTGTTAATGAAGATTTAAAGAGATGGCACAGCTAGTGTGAGACTAGTTTCAAAATCACATTACAGTCACAAAACTGCTGAATCACATTCAAGGACAGGAAAGGACAAAAAGCCATTTCCCATTGCTAGATTGTGGACCTAATTTCAGGTGACAGACCAAAACAACAGCAATAACTGATATTAGACAATGTATAAGCGTGATAAAGCATGCAGCAGAGAACTTAAGGACAGCTGATTAAACATCAGTATCAAACAATTAAACGGAAAAGTAAAAAGTAAAAGTAAACGGAAAATGATGCAAATCAAATTTTTCCAAGCACTATCAGTTTCTTATAGATATTGGAAACATTCATTAACCAGTAAGAGTTATACTCACAGTACTGAAAAACAGGGTGAAAAGTTAAGGGTAAATTTAAAAACTTGATTTATAATGCTGTTAGTTTGTACCGCACAGTATAATCAACAATAATAACCTTGACAATATCTAATTTAATCAGATCATATCATTATCAAAAGACGCCTGAAGGATATCAGTTCTTTCCATAAATCCAATGCAACACAGGTCTTGACCAAACAAATGAATGAGCTTGACTTTTCTGTTACGCTGAATTGGCAAACCATAACAAACATAGTTAACAGATAATGCAGATATGGGGACGAACCTGTGAGTATATAAGGGTGTCCCAGCCCTCAGTTCTTTGTACAGAAGCAACATGGGCAAGCTACTCATCTGCATTGGTAAGCTGAGCTCTTTGCTCGAAGGAACTTCTCAAACTTACATATTGCAGCTGAATTTCATTTTGTGCTCAAAAGAATGATTTATTTAACACAGATAATGCAGATTCATATTAACTACCTAACCTGCCTCCTCTTCACCTTCTCTCTGTAGGACTGGCTCTCCTGCTGCATGTGCAGCTAGGTAATTATATACTTTAGACATATGAGATGTGTGGACATGTGTTAGTTAATAACACAGATAAAGAGCAGACTAATTGTTCCATGTGTTGCAGGATCATCCTACATCCTCTCCTGTTATTTCACTAACTGGGGACAGTACCGTCCTGGAGCAGGCAAGTTTTTCCCCACCGACATTGACCCATGTCTCTGTGACCACCTCATCTATGCCTTTGCTGGAATGGACAGCAACATGATCAAGACCTATGAGTGGGACGATGAGAAACTCTACGGACAGTTCCAGGCCCTGAAGAACCAGTTAGTATACATAAATGCTCATAGTGATTGTGTGTGTGTGAGACTCCAGTGTCTAAATGAATTTAAAGTCAAGCCAATTTTATTTATATAGCACCTAATCACAACAGGAGTTACTGTATCTCACGGCACTTTTCATATAGAGCAGGTCTAGACCGTACTCTTTAATTTACAGAGACCCAACATTCCCCCATGAGCAAGCACTTGCTGACAGGAGTAAAGAAAAACTCCCCTTTAAGGGGAAGAAGCCTCGAGCAGAGTCAAACTATGGGTGGGTGGCCATCTACCTCGACTGGTTGGGTTGAGAGAGAGAGAGAGAAAGAGAGAGAGAGCAGGAGGAGAGAGAGCATAGCACAATGCAAGTTCTACATAGAGATGTATAGTAGTAATAATAATAATAAAAGTAAGACTGTAGCAATGAGTGTTGAGCAGGATCAGGGGGCAGTAGGGGCTTAGTAATCACAGATCCAGATTCTACAGCTCTGGAAGCAGAGATACCGGCGAGACGAGAAAGCACAAAACTATGGGAGAGAGAAGATGCTGAATTAGTAACATGCATTAATGGGATATGAATGTGTACAGATGGAGAGGGAGAGGAGGAGAAAAGAGCTCAGTGCGTCATGGGAGTCAAGGCCTATAGCAGCATTACTAGGGGCTGGCCCAAGGTGAGCCTGGCTGGCCCTAACTATAAGCTTTATCAAAAAGGAAAGTTTTAAGCCTACTCTTAAACATAGAGAGGGTGTCTGCCTACCGGACCCAAACTAGAAGATGGCTCCACAGGAGAGGAGCCTGATAATTGAAGGGTTCTACTTCTCATTCTACTTTTGGAGACTCTAGGAACCACAAGTAAGTCTGCATTCTGGGAGCATAGTGTTCTCGTGGGGTAATAGGGTACTGTGAGCTCTTTAAGATATGATGGTGCCTGACCATTAAGGGCTTTGTAGGTGAGAGGAAGGATTAAATTCTATTCTAGATTTTACAGGGAGCCAATGCAGCGAAGCTAAAATGGGAGAAATATTATGTCTTTTTCTGTTTTTTGTCAGTAGACATGCAGCAGTATTGTGGACCAGCTGGTGAATAGTGTTGGTCCAAGCACAGAACTCTGTGTCTGACTTTTGTGTGCTTGGAGGATTCAGGATTGTTAACATGTACAAACTGAAATTGATCTGATAAATAGGTTTTAAACCAGCTTAATGCAGTTCCTTGCCAATTAAATGTTCCAGTCTCTGTAATAGGATTTGATGGTCAATTGTGTTAAATTCATGTAAATAGAATAAATTAAACAGAACAATTTTTCATTTTATAATAATAATGAATATGTAACATGTTTAAAATATTACCACACTCTATAGAATGACATACTGTAACATACCTGCATTTATGAGAAAGGACAATAGAGTAGGATGGTCATCTCTTGTGGACAAACACTGCATGCTCCGTCTGGAAAGATGGCATCACGTTAATGTTAGCTAGCTATACTGGAGAGATTTTTACTGGCAATAAAACACACAAAAAATGAACGGTTAACTTAATAAAAACACGAGAAATTAACCTAAGATAAATAATATCCAACCAAATAAAGCCAGCTTAACTTTTATGTGCTTTTCAAGTTAATTTACAATCACAGACATGTTGCCTAGCAGCAAATCCTCAGTTGCTTTGAGGATTACCCATAATCCTTTACTATTACTACTCAATGCAGGTACAAATTTACAACAGCAGGTAGCATAGTTGTCCCATTTAGCAGGATTTAACCTGAACCTTTTCAACTATGTTGCACATGGACACACACAGAATAAAGTGTGAGAGGTTAAAGTGGATGTTGCTACTGCTTGCAGGAACAGCAACCTGAAGACTCTGCTAGCCATTGGAGGATGGAACTTTGGTACTCAGAAGTAAGTAATGTTCATGAGGATTAATAGTCTCAGTACTTTTTAAGGACTTTGATGCGCAGGTAGAAACACTCTGACCCTCTTTTCAGGTTCACAGCCATGGTGTCTAGTGCTGCCAATCGTCAGACTTTCATCAACAGCGTGATCCAGTTCCTGCGTCAGTACGAGTTTGATGGTCTGGATATTGACTGGGAGTACCCTGGCTCTCGTGGCTCCCCACCTCAGGATAAGGAGCGCTTCACCGTCCTGGTTCAGGTCAGACAAACTGCTATCTTGTATCTGGTAAAACATTTTGGCTTTAAAAATGCAGTCATACAGCAACTCAAACTGTCTTTCTCTCTCCTCACCCATCTGTAGGAGTTGATGAGTGCCTTTGAGGCAGAGGGCAAGAAGACCAACCGTCCCCGTCTGATGCTGACAGCTGCTGTCGCTGCTGGAAAGGAAACCATTGACACTGGGTACCAGATCGCCCAGATTGGAGCGTAAGTTTATGAGCAGACACATGAGACATACCCTTATGTGTATTGAACAGAACACTTTTTAAGCACTGACTCTCATGTCTGTTCACTAGTGTGCTGGACTACTTCCATGTCATGACCTACGACTTCCACGGTTCATGGGAGCACAATGTTGGAGAGAACAGCCCCCTGTACAAGGGACCCGCTGACCAGGGATCCAATATCTACTTCAATGTGGTGAGTGAGGGGATCATTATTTCTCTGCATTTCAACAATTACATCTTGCTGTAAATGATTAAACATTATGGAACAGATGCTCACGCTGGTCTGTATTCTCTCATATATAGAACTACGCTATGAATTACTGGAAGAGCAACGGTGCCCCAGCTGAGAAGCTGCTGGTTGGTTTCCCCACCTATGGCCACACCTTCCGCCTGGCTTCCTCTAACACTGCTGTGGGAGCTCCCGCCAGTGGACCTGGACCTGCTGGAACCTTCACCCGTCAAACTGGCTTCTGGGCCTACTATGAGGTATTTGCTTCTTCTTTTGACTTTATGTGTGCATGTATACATTAGACAGAACAACATACGGTATTCACATGAATTGTGTATTGTGTCTCTAACCTTAAATCTCAACTTGCTGTCAGATCTGCACTTTCCTGAAGCAAGGAGCCACCCAGGCTTGGGATGGTCCCCAGGATGTGCCATATGCCTACAACCAGGGAATCTGGGTTGGATATGACAATGTGAAGAGCTTCCAGTATAAGGTATGAAGTTATATTTCATTATCTACACCAACTTTTATATGTTAGGCTGCACTTGGTTTAACCTCTTATCCGCTCTACAGATTCAGTGGCTGAAGCAGAGTGGTTTTGGAGGAGCCATGGTGTGGAGTTTGGACCTGGATGACTTCACTGGAACTTTCTGTGGACAGGGAAGATACCCTCTGATCAACACCCTCAAGAGTGGACTCGGAACTGGAACTTGTAATGCATGCATAAACTACACATACTCTGGCAATCTACTAAATAGGACTGTTTCCATCTTTTTGACTTCTTTCATTTTTCTCCTCAGCCTGCAGTTCTCGTTCTAACCCATTGCCTCCAGTCACACCCACCCAGCACGCTCAGCCCCAGCCTGGCGGTGGCAGCAGTGGAGGCAGCAGCAGCAGCGGTGGCAGCAGCAGTGGTGGCAGCACAGGATCTGGCTTCTGTGCTGGTAAGGCTGACGGACTCTACCCAGACGCAACCAACAAGAACGACTTCTATCATTGCCGGCAGGGAAAAACCTACAGCCAGCACTGTGCTGCTGGCCTGGTGTTTGATAACAGCTGCAAGTGCTGCAACTGGGCTTAAACAATCCACGGTAGAACTTCATGTTCTTGTTCTTAAGTTAGGAGCTGGGTCAACTATCATGTAACACAAGACCATTTCACTAAGGCCCATTCAAGAACAGCTCTGTAACACCTGTCACTGTTCTAAACTGAATAAATACCATTTACAGCAACTTCCGGTGTCTGATAGTTTTATGTATCTTGTTTATGTTTTTCACCAGTCAAATCATCAATTAAAGAAACAAAAATGAATTATTTATTGCAATAGAGGTTTAGACATCAAAGATCAGCAACATATAATGTGGTCAACAACCTTTATTGTCCTCATGTATTGGACATAGCATTACAGTCAGAAACTGAACTGCAACAAACCAAGACAAACATTGACTGCACAAACCAGAAATGGTCACTGCAGACAAAAGGATGATAAATTTCAGCATAAAAATGAGTAAAAGTATAGTAGTAGTAGTAGTAGTAGTAGTAGTAGTAGTAGTAGTAGTAGTAGTAAGATACAGGTGGCAACAAATGTTATTTTGACAATATTCTCACAGAAACAGAGTACGTACATGAGTACATATCAATATATTCTCATTTAAAACAAAAAGTGAATACATCACTGCTTTAAATAAAATATTTTCTATGATTTCTGTGTTCTGACAACATAAATACTTTTTCAATGTCTTTACCTAACAAATGCTGTATTACCTTGTGGTTACATAGAATAAAATTGGATGAATTAAATTATAAGCAAGACAAAAGAAAACAAAGCAAAAATCATCACTCAAAAGACAAAATCCTTGGGTCATTTTTAAATTCTACTTTTGAATATTTTAACATAATACTTACATGTGATATAAATGTGCTTCTGTTAAGCAGTTTTCATACATATTTTCATACACATGCACACATAAACTCATTCACATAGTACATACAAATATTTAGAAAATATATTATATATGTAATGATTACAGTTCTGTCTGTGAATGTGCAGATACATTTTTAATGTTAAGTAGTAAAGTAAATGTGTAAAAACAGCAAATCTAACAGGCTATACTCATAAAAAATGACCAGTTTAAGGTTTTGAACAACATTTAGAAAGATTTTGTGTGGATTCTGGCTTTGCTCTCCTGCTACATATTGCACCACTAATATGTACTAAAAGCCATTTACTTTTTGAGTACACTGGGTGCATAGAGCACTTAGAATAATTCTGAGTTATCATTGTTTCCCAAAAGTTGGATAAAAACTTTCGTTCTTTACATTCATTGATAATTATTGTTCGAAAGGTGTAAGGAATATTGGCCATAATCACAGTGACAGTAATCAAAACAGTGCCAGCACCAACACTTTTATTTAGTTTTTGTAATGTATTGCAATGAGGATTGAGTCAGCAATGATGGTTCCAAAGGATGGTAAATCACTTGTTTATGAAATGTAAGGGACAAAATTTCCTTCTATATTTTCCTTCTAAATTTCCATGTCAACATGATACAAAATTAAGGAATTCTGCGACGCTGAGACAAATGTTTTCTTGTCTTCTTCTGTTAAAGACATGCAGATTTCCCTAATATACTTACAGTTTCCCAAAAATCATTTACTCAATGAAATACAGTAAAATCAGAATTTCTTATGTGCCTGACATCCAACACTATCAGATGGAGCTTTTGTAAGAATGATTACATCAGCCGAGGGACTCAAGAGCAAATTAAACTCACTACCTGACATGTAGACAGATTCTTAAAGTTTTAAGAGCTCTTCAAAGAATGAAAGACATCTGATTAAGGTAGATAGGTAAGTTTAATACCATTCAGGTCAAACATGGCATAAAGAAAATCTGCCCTTCATATAACCTCCCATTCACGCAGCAGCTTTTTCATAACTTTATACTGTAGTTGGGTGTTCAGCTTTAACTAAAGCTGACTGGTTGAAGAGACATGTGAAGATTGAAGATTGCATTTACATTTGCTTATCGCTTGTTGACACTTCTCTTCTTTTGCTGCAGTGTTCTTCTGAGTAGCGTTCTCCTCGATGGATGTCCAGGTAGGGATGCCATTCTTCAGAAGGAGAGCACAGTGACTTCAAACGCTGTGGAAGGTACAAGATTATAAAATCATATTTATAAATCATGAATATGGGTACAAACTTTGAAGGGCATCACTGCTTTCAAATTACAAAAGAGAAATCCCAGCTTGTTAAAAACATTTCTTGTCTTAAACAAGGCGACACACACACCTTCCAGGGATTTCCCTCTGCTCTTATCATCTTATACACAGCGATGACAGGGATCCAGAGGAGGACAAATGCAACCATGCACCAGCCCAGAGCCAAACCCCAGGCTGGGAACTGGACTGTTCCATAGGAAGGGGGCACAAATGTCAACAAAGACCAGATCAAGATCCCCTGGACAACAAAGGTAGTTGTTAATATAATTAAAGTGTAAATATTTACACTTTAATTCCCAGATTACTTAAAAAAAAAGCTAAAATGGACCTATATAGGTATACAAAAAGTGCCCCGTGAGGGAGTTGAAAGGTAAAATAGGTAGAGCGTGTGTTGAAGGTGTTATTTCTACAACAATATAAAGTAAAAGAACAAACCTGAGGTTGTACTCACCACTATGATGCAGGGGCTGATAAAGAACCAACATGCTCTCCACCACAGCCAGAAACCAAAGGTCTTTTCTCCAATCATCATCTCAATGTCTTTAATCAAACGGTTCCCTCCTGCAGGGCATGAGAAGAAAATGAATATGTGCACAACTCAGCAACAGAAAGCTGTCTTACTTCTGATGCTAATGTCTACATCATTCAGGCCCTCAGCTGCTAGCCAAGATGTCAGCAATATAATTTGTTCACCATAGAGAATTCTGTAAAGTCAAGTGATATTCTATATTAAACTGTCAAGAATGTCAAAAAAATCCCACAAAAAGACCACAACCAACAGTGAGTTGATCACACTAATACCAACAAGTATTATCTAAACCTGATAGCTTATTCTGCTGTGCCTTTCATTGTTCCAAAAAACTATTAAAAACACATCAGTGAGACATATGGTTGCAATTGATGACATGTTCCTTCATTACTACAAACATGGGCAATGTGGTTTATTTTAAGTCAGTTCCACATGCACCGTCCAGGTGCCTGAAATACTCAGGAGAGCATCAAATCTGCAGCTGCAAAACCACCAACAAATGCAATATTCACTTCTATTTGAGTGACATTTGATAGAAACTATAGTGCCCAGCTGTTTTAAGAAATTAATCAACCTTTTTTTAAAAAAAAAAAATGAAACTACATATTTGTGAACCATTTTCAAAGATTTACTATATGTCTTCAGCAGGGATAAATTGGCTTGTACCTGGGTGCAACAGACAAGATAGCAAAGTATTGTATTCCATACTTCAATAATATGACAATAATTAAGGAATTGTCATGTTTTCAAATGATGTTAATCTAAAGTGCCAACTCTTAAATTCCCATGCTCCCAGTGGTGATGGAAGGTTTAAGCACTGACCTATGCTGCTCTGATGTTGAGAAAGGCTGTGCAGGCATATCATTGGGGTTGTCAAGTGGGCTCCGACTTTCATCAATATTTCACTGACTGGGCCCATGATGTCTCCAGTAGGCTCAGCTTCAAGTATCAAGTGTCAAACTAACACATTCTTGGTTTTGGTCTTTTCATTGGGGTTGTTGACAATAAGAAAAAATAAAGAATATTACCAGCTTTTGTAACTAACCAGCAAAATTAAGCTAATTTAGGTAACATAAGTAGCTGACAAAGGTAGAAAATTAGTAGACAGCTGGGTGCTTCCAGTGGGACAGACAGACCTCTAACTTCTCACAGCCCAACCAGTCAAACTCATATTTGTAAGAAGCCCAATGACTGCACTTTGTGTCGTATTGTTTCAGTAATTTGCCAGGTGCTTAAGAAGAACATTGCTGACACTGACTGTGGCATACACATACAGACATACATACAGTAAATACAGCCAATGAAACAAACTTGTAAAGTTGTATAAAAGTCTTTCACATTTACCATATATGTAGCAGAAGCCAATGATCTCCATCAGAGCCAAAATTAGCAGCACCCAGCTGGTAATAAACTGGTCGATTAGAGTCACCCAGTATATTCCTGCCTATTTTAGACACACACACAGTGCAGGTAAGCAAGATAGTAATATCAGGCAGCAGTAATACAGTCACTCTCAGCAGACCTACCCTTGTGACACATGGCAGGCCCAAGAGGAAGATGATGGAGCTGGTGGCAATAGTTAAAAAGGCACGTCTGGGTTTGAGGATTTCAGGGTATGCATCAGTCAGGCAGGTGGTAATCACCTCTAATGGAGAGAGGAGAGATGAGAAGTAACAAGCAAACTGAAGAATTTCAGGCCGAAAGGAAAACAGTGATTAGTTGCTTCCGCACAGATCCAATGTGTTTAAAAAAGTGTTTTGGAATAGTAAATGACAGTCTCACCTAAAATTGTAAACTGAGTGTCCAGACCAACTATGAAAAGCATGAAGAAGAACAGGATAGACCACAGAGGGGAAATGGGAAGCTTAGCCAGGGCAGCTGGATATACAATGAATGCCAGGCCAAAACCTGCACAAAGATGGAAAAACAAAACATCAGAGAACATATAGCAGCCTTTCGACATTTTTTAAAATCAAGTGGTATTAAAGGTGCCTGACCTTCCTTCACCACTTCTGCAACAGGCTTTCCATAGATTTGAGCCATGTGACCCAAAATTGAAAAGATGGCAAAGCCTGCAAACACACTGGTGCCTAGAATGAGATGAAAATAGTCACATAGAGTAGACTAATCAGCTTAAATATCCCATGCTTTATTTTACACATACTGGAGATTACCTGCTCAGGCAGCCAGTTGAGCCTACTCAACAAAAAGAAAGCCTCCTGTCAGAAAGGGCAGCACTAAAAATTTTTAGCAGCTTTTATTTAGCCACTGCAAATGAAAGAACTCTGGACTGCTGCCTTTTCTTCCTCATTAGACCCGTTGGATAGCTTTTCACCACTATGGTTTTTTTTATCACTGGGAGGCGCCCCAGACATCTTCAAAATCCACGCATAGTGGCTTTGATATTAACTAAACTGTGTACTTACAACATTACATTGTTATATATTTACTTAGTTCTGATAAAGCAGCAAAATAAATACACTTTATTTGATATAGTGCTTGAAACAGTGTTTTCCTACCATGGTTAATGAGGGTTACAACCACTGAGTCCAGGAACATGTTGTTGTGGAAGTTGCTATAAGAAGCAAGAGTCACAACTCCACCCCAAGCAATGGACAGGGAATAAAAGGTCTGTGTTGCGGCGTCCTTCCAGACCTGAAAACACGTCATGTTTTAAACTTATGCTACTGTTTTTAGCCTGTAGACTGTCAGGATGGCAATGTCAGTCTGTCAGTTCACCACTTTGGTCCAGAGTGATATATCTCTGAAAAGTTGTACAGACATTCGTGGTTCCAAATGATGATGAATCCTAATGACTTTGGTGATTCCCTGACTTTCCCTCTAGCGTCATCATGAGGTTGATATTTGTGAAATGTCCTCACAACTATTGGATGAATTTCCATGAAATTTACACATTCATTTCTCCTTTACAATTGATTATAATAACTTTGGTGATCCCTTAACTTTTCATCTAGCACCATCATCAGATCAAACTACTTTGGTTTTGGCAATACTTTGGTTTCTGACCAAATACCTGCAAAACTAATGACATGCCTGTCAGCCTCAGTTATACTTTTTGTTCAGTGGTAATTGGCCAATGCTAAAACAAGCTAATGTGTGAAGATGAACATAGTAAACATTGTACCTGCTAAACATTTTAGCATTGTCAGCAAGTGGTTGTAAACTCTTGCTCTTGTTGCGTCGTACACAGGGAAAGTTGGGTCCTCACCTGTCCTTCAGTCAGTTTGGTCAAGTTGGATTTGGAGCCAATGTAGAACTCTATGCCATCTTTAGCTCCCTCCAGCGTCACACCTCTGATCAGCAGGATCACAATCACCAAGTAAGGGAACGTAGCTGTAAAATACACAACCTGGAAAGACAGAGCAATAAAATTCATACAGTGAACTTGGTTGTGAGCTGACCATAGTGGGCCAAACCTGCTACATATGAATGAAATGTGTGTATCATATCAGCATTGCTTAACAAAGCAAATGGCATTTACTGTTACTGCACAACACCAGAAAGATTAAAGAGGAAAATTCAACTGGGAAATACATTGTGTACTTGCTTGCATTTGTGGTGTCTGATTCTTGTTTTCATGTGCTTGAAGAAAAGTTACATTTTCACAAGCTGTGGATAAGGACTCGTTATAAAGTACAGTAGATGTTGACTTACTTTGCCAGATGACTTGATACCTCTGATGAGCGCTGCAGCAACAAGCATGGAGCTCAGCAGCAGACAGAGAGCCAAGTACCAAACTACTGGTCCTGTTTCATCTAGACCACTGGATCTCTGCAGAGCCACACGACTGAAGAGAAGACACATCTGACTGTAACAACAGCAGTGTGACAGATGTGTGCATATGTGCTCGTTTGCTTGAGTGTGTGATACTTACTCCCAGTACTGCTCACTCGGGCTCTGCACTGGAACTTTGATCATGTTGGATGAAGGACAAGTGTTGTTTTCCTGCGTCCAGTTCGTCACTAAAACACCACTTACATTGCAATACACTAGAAAAGGAGAGATGACCAGTGAATGGCTTGCTTAAAATATCAGCCAATTTGGTGCAGATCTGATCAACACATCTCACAAGTAATAATGATGGCGTTGAAAAGCACCTTTAGGTCTGTCACCGCAGTTACTGTCAGCCCAGCTGTGGCAGCTGGACCACGGCAGAGGAGACTGGAAGGAGGCGAACATGTAGAACAAACTGTAGGCGATGATGACGTTGTAGTAAATTGACAACAGTGCGTTCACCATAATTATGCCTAAGCCAACACCTGCAGAAGATAATAGGTTATAATGCAAAGTATATGTCTATATAAAATATTTTACAAAAAAAATCTGTTGTCTGACCTCACTGAGCCAACCAAACCACAAAAAGATATTTCTCTCTTTTGTATTTCCTGATGGGCAGAGGGAGACCTTGAAGCAAGCTCCATAGTTAAAGAATCACCTTTTTCTTTAAGCTTTAGGTTAATGACCAATATTATTGATTTAGATTAACTTTTGATATCGCACATTATGCTAAATGCACCATTATATCACCTATTGCTAGGTTATAGTTGAGATCTGTACTGCCTTACATTCAGAGGTAAAATGATCAATAAAATAATATGAGGTAATTAATTAATAGTTTGAGTCATATATCAAGCATGATTGTTACACTTTCCAGTTATAGGTTTTCAAATGTTTTTCACTACTTTCTGTCATTTTATAAAGTTAAATGATTCATCAATTAAATTAAAAATATCTATAGATTAATCAACATTTTAAAAACCTGATAGTTGCAGCCCTACTTTTACTCACTAAAAGGTTTTATAAAATTGTGGCAACATGGAATTTAATTTTGATCTAACAGAGAATGAATTTGCTGTTTAACTGCAGGCTCACCCTGCAGTATCGGCACTGCTCTCCACATGTTGACTGGGCCTTGGCTGCAGAACTGACCAATGGCATTTTCCAGGAAGAAAAGAGGAATTCCACACAAAACCAACATCACAAAATAGGGAATGAGAAAGGCACCTGCTCACAGGGATAAAAGCAAGTTTTCACAACTACTACAACAGAATTATCAAAACTGATTTTTCTGAACACTGATGCCAAATAATTACCCCCTCCATTCTTAAAGGCTACATAGGGAAATCTCCAGATATTTCCCAAGCCAATAGCGAAGCCGATCATAGAGAGGAGGTATTCTGTCTTGTTGGTCCAGTTCCCACGTTCAGGGTTCTCATCGCCATCATCCACAGGGGAGTCCTGCTCAGAGTAGAGTTTTATAAGCTGTGATGCACTATCTGTGGTTTAAATTAACTTAATAATAAATAATAAATAACTTATAATAAATCTGAAAAAAAATGTTTGTAATATAAGCATCACCAGTACTGTGTATACTGATGATACTACAGGACAGTGGTTCTTAGATTCCAACCACAAAGCAGATGATTTCTCTGATGAAGACTGTAGGAGCTTTTTATGGTAGTTTTATGAATAATAATTAGTATTTGTTTCGATTATTTGATTACTCTAGATATTTGCTTAGATTAGAGGACTTTGTAGACAGCACATCCCCACCGTGCATCAGTGGTCCTTTGATTTTAAGTTGCATTTTAATTATTGATAAATGGCCACTTCAAACACCTTCAATCAAGGCAAAGGCAACTAACAAATGACGTCATTAGTGGGGTGTTTGGTTGGAGTGGGCACCTGCTGACTCTCAGGCCTCAATGACACAGAATGGTAATTTTTTAAACTCATTTTACTTTAATTCACTTGCTATTAATGTTATCAATGTTACATTTGTGCTTTTCCTGCCATATCATTTCAAAATGTTTACATAAAACATATTAGAGCCTCGCTATGAATCATACAGACACTTGGGTACTTTGTCACCAGGAAGTTTAAAATTTGTTCAATGTTATGTGGTTATTATGCATCAAAATGGCATTAACAGCTCAGTGAGACTGCAGTGAGATTCACTGTTGATGTATTTGTAACTTAATCCTTTATATGGTAGCTACCTGTCACCCTAAATAAGGGTGGGGGAGTTCAGTGAATTAAGTAAATGTTTGTTAAATTCAGTCCCCAAGGGCAACAATGTCTACATGCATTTATCCTTCCGATGAATGTCTGTTTAAGTTTTTCTAATACCAAAAAAAGAAAACATATTGGAGTAATAGTTACTTTGATGGACAACAAACTATCATAATTTTATTGTATTCACTTTGGTTGTAGCTATATAGGCTTTAAATAGGAATGGGACATTGCTGTGTTACTGCAATAATGATGTATGTTTAGCTTTGTTTCATTTTCATTAGTGCTGTTAAATTCAACCATCTGTTGTGCAAAGACACAAAACAAACAAACAAAACAAAAACAAATATGTGAAGAATGCTCAAGTTAATTATGCACTTAGAAAAGCAGATGTCTGTAATCCTACCTGATCAGCAATAATAGGAGGATCCTTGGAAATGTTTGAGCCATATTTCCACATGTTCTTTCATCCGTTTCTGATGGTCGTCAGAGGAAACTCACACTGCTCAAAAAAGTGTCTCAACTCAGAGCAACAGAACTGGATTCTGTCAATGATCTGTTTACCGCAGAGACAGGAGAGCATGTGCAGGTGAACCTGCCCACACTGTAAAAAGATGTCTGTTAATTTAACTAAGTCAAGCTTTTGTGGGGTTTCTTCCATGTCAAAAGCCAAACAAAGTTATGTTATCTCAGCTGCAATTTTAAAGGAACAGTTCACCTGTTAATGATACATGTATCTAATTTTTAAATAAATACATAAGCTATATCAAACACCACTGACTTGTGAGGCTTTTAGTATCTAACCATTCGGCATTTTACGACTCTTAGTCTTTCCTTCTTGGATACAGTACTACTGCACATTACATCAGAAACAATATAGTTTGTATGAGACCAAAAGCTGGAGTGTATTATCTCAGGAAAATAGTTTAGATACAAAAATGTAACATTTAACGGGATACTTCAATGTCGTCAACGATCACTGCTCTAAATCATTTGCAGTATGGACTATATTAAACTGTAAGTATCCATAGCAACAGTTAGGCTTACTTTTGGGGCAAAACAGACAACTATGGGTTAACATGCCTACAAGCTAAGTATAACAATTTAGGCACAGCTTCTCTTTTTGCCTGTGGTCACAGTTTAAGCAAAATAACTAGCAGACATTCGAGCATAAACCGAACCTTAGCTGAGGAAACCCCACATACTTAAGCATCATACTACTTTTCCGCTCCACCTCCAAATCATCTGTTATGTTAGTATAGGACAGTTCCTCATGTATTATTGCTTCCATTCAAATTATATCCAATATGTAAACAAATAATACAAACTACCTTTAGAAGGAACCTGACCAATGATTGGATGTTGTGAAAATTTGCCGTTACTCTTACATTAAGCCTATTTTATGTTCACATAGTATTTGTACTGCTGGAGCAGCTCTCCAAAATTAACACAGAATATATTAAACTAATCATATATTCTGGAAATGCAAAATGAGATATGTTTGCCTTTCTCCAGTATTTTAATAATACATGCTTTGTTAAGGTTTTACAAGTTGTAACAAATGGCTTAACATAAACTGTGAAACCATTGGCTGTTTATTAATGAAACTTGTCACCCTTTATTAATAGCTTAACTTTAAAATAAGCATTTAGGTCTGCGGACCTGCTAAAAAAGATTTAAATGATGAGGCAAGTGAAAGACTAATGACAGTAAAAAACTAATCAATAAAACTTTAATACGACGATTGTCATGTCGTATAGTTCTCAAAGGGATAAAAAAATCATCCAAGAGTCGAAGAGACAGAGTCAACTGCTCAGTTCAATGAGCCCTTCAGCTTAATCAAATACTGTGTTGCTTGCTGTTCACACCCATTGAGATGTTAATTTGCAAACATGACACGTAGGTAAACATAATAAGAAATACCGGGTGCTCATGGTTATAATGTAGTAAAAGGATGTAGTTAAAACCCCTTTATTGGTTAGGACATATCAAAGTTAAAAAATATCACCAAAAGGAGAATACCAACTGGTTTCGACCCACACTGGGTCTTCCTCAGGATGTGGCTATAAAGAGGAGTCAGCCACACATGAGTAAATACTGGATGAGTGCTGACAAACAAAGGTGATGGCATTCCTCACTGACACATACAGTGTGTACATACAGTATATATGTATTTATAATAAAGGTTTTGTCTTTCAGAGCTGTCCAGTCTTGACAAATCACTTGTTATAGGGTCTCAGTTGACTATAAAAAATGTTAAGTCAGCTGAAGGTGCAAATAATTGTCTCATCTCTGGCATCACAATAATATTTAAAAGTGTTGTTGGGCTTCAGTAAGCACTAGACTTCTCTCGGCATGGCTGCATTCATCTTATATTGAACAGAACATTTTGACTCACTACTTCCCAAAGAGTGTCTTTAGTCAAGAACTCTTATTCATATCTACACTTATGAGTATATACTAAACATAAAATAACTCATTAGAGGAGAGCAAATTTCCCTCTTATCTCTGTGAAGCTTGATATCAGACAATAAAATGATTCAGTTGGAACATGAATACTTTCACACCTGAAAAACCATGCTTGATGGTTTCGTCTATTCGTCTATTTCTATGTGTTTTTCCCCACAAAGGTTCTAGGGGTTTCCCTCAGCTCTCAGGGATACAGATGAGGAGATGAGACTTGCACCTGCCCAGAGCCAAGTCCCAGACTGGGAACTGGATGGTTCCATATGAGCGGGGCACAAATGTCATCAGACCAGGAGAACAAAGATCCTCAAATATATGCACAAATGTTTGTGACTTCTGTTGGATAGTTCCTTTCTGATATGGATACTTTGCAGCTATTATTAATTAGAGATTATTTATAAAGTGCTTCAACTGTCGTTATAATCTGGAGTCAAGTAGGAGAGACATTTGCCTCTCTAGTGTTATAAATTACTAGACTATTTTCTTTGAGAGAAAAAAAACAACTCTTTTTTGTACAGTATGAAATATGTGTACTGTGCTCCTACCAAAGTAACAGACATATATAATGTTTGAGTCATGGAGTCATCTTGGATGGGGAACCATTGTGCAACTCTACAGTAGCTCCCTCTTGTGTCACACTCCTGATCAGCAGGATGAGAATCACAACACGTGGAAATACACAGCATCTAAACACTGAAAAAAATATAAAAACAAACTTTTAGGAAACAAATAATAGAGTACAGTCATTTTAAAATAAATTCAAAGCATATTAATGTCCTATAGATGATCACCTATAGCAGCGAGGGGGGAAATAACAAGTGACATTCACTGCTGAGATATTAAAATGCCATAAAACTACAACAATCATAAGTTTTTGCATCACACTGCTTCTAACAAGACAGCGAGACAGGACAATTCACCGCTCTACACAGGATATTGAAAGTAATTAACCTGTCAGCAACTGTCAAAGTGAAATTAATTTTCCGAAAGGTTTGACAAATATCAGACAACAGTGATAACTCAAGCTAACATAAAGTGTGATAACTTCACTTCACACTCACACTGGGACAGTCTCTACAATTAAATTTATTTCATAGTTGAGTAGTTGTTGCATTTTTGTTAATTAAGTTTTAAGAATGTCCATTATATACAAAATTAATTCATGAGTGAAATAAAACTGTAGCTTGTTGATCCAAATCATGAATTCTGCTCTAGCATTTTAAAAGAAAGAAAATGACAAGCACCAGCTGGTGGTGTAACTACTTCATTATCGAGTTTAAGCCTCATTATAGAAATCTCCAATTCTTCCAGCAATAACAGCATGTTTGAGAAACCAGTCATTTAAGCTGTAGCCTCATTTTGTTTCACTTGCTTGAGAAGGTTTAAATTTCTTAGGGAGGGTTTTCTCAAAGCCTGGACACTGACAGAAGACACTGACAGTTTGTGTACATGCTCTGACTGCTGCCCACCCTGGAGAAAGCATATCTATTGAAAGATGTTTTGTCTGTTAAAACTTAAAAAGAAACTGGCCTTAATCCTGATTAATTTTAACTTAACTATGTCTTGTGAAATGAATTTGTGAGCTTATTATTGCCAGCTGGCCCGTCTGTTATGGGGAAGACCACCATGTAAGGGTAATTGTATGGAGAGAAACAAAAACAAAATATACAAGTTAACTAACAATCCAATCTGGATTTCAAAAAACACAGTTAATGAAAAAATGCTAAGTGTATTTTGTTATGTCCTCCCCTTTTGCCCATGATATATTGTCGTGGCCGGTCTGGTGAAAAGATGGTAAAATTAAAGACAGCTGCGGAGAACTCAGTTTGGTTGTTGACATCAGAGAGCTACATAATGGCTGAAAGCACACAGTAAAAACAGAGTAATGACATGACCGCAACCAGTGACACTGAGATAAATCTCAAACTCATGCACAAGCCGTTAATCAACAGCTTACAAGACACAGACAGTCAGACTTGCTTGGTCACACACATGACAACACACACACACACACACACACACACACACACACACACACACACACACACACACACACACACACGTCATTTGCTCAGACAGCTAATACGAGCCCTTCAGCTTAATCAAATACTACTTCACAATTCAAACATACTGAGAGGTTCTTCTGTAAATATGAACTGTCGTATCAGTAAATACTGGATAACTACACACACACACACAGACACACACACACATCCCAAAATCAACGGATCATCTGGTTTTACAGGTGTTGCTGGAACTAAGACAACTCTTTTTGTAGCTGTGACTTCTGTTATGCATTTTTTTCAGTTTAGCTTAATTTAGATAAGATTATTTTAGCTTTAATTTTTTAGTTTAGTTAAGTTAACATGATGAGAAGGGAGACATTACAAGTAAGCATAGAGCAGTACATCTTATTTCCAGTGTGGTCTCTGGAGTTAAGAGAGTAGAGATGCATGCATCGAGCCCAGGAGACTACCGACAAAACAATAACAGTTCCTAGTTTAAGTCCAATCCTTCCTAATAGTTTCCACCTCTTTGTAAAGTCTAGTGACCATCAAACAACAACATGATCTCATACATAAGACTCTAAAACACTGTATGTATAGTCTCAACCCTTCAACCATCGGACTGACTCACTATGAGGGATCCACCTCTACTTTTGATTTAATTTGACTGATTATCAATCTTCTTCTTTTTCCTTTCTATGTGTAGAATATGAAAAAATCAAACTTTGTGGCATTATCAAAAAAAGCACTGTGGCAGACAGCAATGTATGCAGTTGATAGGAATAACCATTAACACACAGACATGAAATATGAATTAGTTACCTAGATAATGAGAGGAGTGTAAGGAGTTCATGGTAGACTTTTATGGTTGTTGGTAAGTTGGATGTGAGATCAGTTTTAAAACATTTAGCAATGTGTGATTTAAATAAATACAACATGTAAAACAGCTTGAAATCTAACGTTTTTGCCTCATCCATGTTGAATTTCAAGTCATTCTAAATGGTGTTGTCACATATCAGAGATGCTGAAGTAAATTATTTATTGCGGTAAGTTTTCTGAGGTGAGCATGATTTACAAGATCAAACATTTTGGATTGAAGACAGTGAAATAAATAATCTAAAAGTCCATGAATTACTGACATAATTAGACACATTACCTGATTCTAAAGCACCATTAATATATAATTTTGTTATTAACATTGAATCAAATGATCCCCTCTAATGGGAAGTATTGCTATTATTGTAAATATCATTCATACACGTTAAATTCATTGTTCTAGCTCATCTGACTGTACAGTTGAGTCCTAAATGGCTCTCATTTACTGTAAACACATACCTGCTCCAGCAGGAAATGGCAGCAGTTATATATCATTTTCTTGAAAAGAAAGAGAGAAAGTAGTGGACCAAACCACAGCTGAAACACAAGTGAATGTTCAAGTTGACATTTGAAGGGTGGAATATTTGATGAGGCCCATATGCTCTATTTCTGCTGAAATATTGGGCAAGTGTTTTAACACAGTAGACGTTAGATATCATTGATCTGCTGTGAGTTTGTATTTGAGTCACTCTTTGCCTCCTGAAGGTCAAAAATCACTTGATGCAGCTTTAACTTTCAGTATAAAGTATTCAGTTAGCTGCTTCGACAAAGGGAAAAAAAGAGAAATGTAGAAAATATGCATGAATGCATGTTGACACACATTCACAGACATCAGAGCCATGAGCTGGAGATCACATTTACATTTGTTTCTGGTTTGTTGTTGCGATTCTTCCTACGGTGGCAGCGTTCTTCTGTGTAGCGCTCTGTGCGATGGATGTCCAGGTAAGGATGCCATTTTTCAGAGGGAGAGCACAATGACTTCAGACGCTGTGGAAAGTAAGACATCAGGGTATTGCTACAGATTTTTATCTGGAGATCATCTCCTGGCATTTATTGAAAAAATCTCAGTCTGTGCACATTTTAATCCTTTGTAAATGTATATCAAGAAAAGAGAGGTGTTTTAATCCACCATATTTCCTCCAGATATTGTAACACACACACACCTTCCAGGGATTTCCCTCTGCTCTCATCATCTTATACACAGCGATAACAGGGATCCAGAGGAGGATGAATGCAACCATGCACCAGCCCAGAGCCAAGCCCCAGCCTGGGTACTGGACTGCTTCATAGGTGGGGGGTGTAACGGTCATCAGAGACCAGACCAGGATCACCTGTAGACAGCAGAGGTTTGTCAGAAGTGTTTCAGTCATGGAAGTCTTGAGTAGGGAATTTCAGGTATTGAAGATGTATGTATGTTTGTTTGTGAGGCAGTAATGTCACTGCTTCTACTCCTGCTGTTGACAGGACGCTGGCTCTGCCTCACCTGAATAGAGTGCAGCCATTTTAATGATATTAATTACACCTGTGTTTTGTATGCTAAATGAGAGAGAGGTGTATTTAAATGTAAATGACGTTCTTTCTTTCAGTACCACTTTGACTATACGGGTGCAAGTACTATAGTTGGATGCTTGTGCCAGTGGGTATTATGTTTCTGACTCTGAGGCTGATTTGAACCCTTTAATCTTAATGCATATTTCACAATTTGAAACAGCATATTGGATTTTGAAGACGAGTTTGATCAAGTTGTGCTCTGCCTTTTTTAAAATCCTATATCCTATATCCAAATATAGTGTGTGAGGAGGTTGAATCTAAAATTAAAGAACCAAGTTTGTTGTTTACAAACCTTACAAATAGAAAATACAGATTTTACACAAATATAGTTAATTTTCATATTTAAAAAATATTAATTCCATGGCCACTTGTAGAAATATATTGTCCACATTTCCCCATTTCTTTATGTGGCTCTGCTTTCTGATAATGCTTGATTATTTTCTGAACTACTTTGATGGCACTCATCAGCATACAGTATGCATGTGTAAACCAAAATCCAAATATTTGATCACTATAGTGAGTCTTTTGTGTCTAGTTTAGTGCAAATATAAGCAGAAAGTCACACGCATTTTATATCAGAGTGTGTATGTGGTTGTACTCACCACTATGATGAAGGGGCTGATGAAGAACCAACATGCTCTCCACCACAGCCAGAAACTGAAACTCTTAGTGCCAAGCATCATCTCAAGGTCTTTGATAAAACGGTTTCCTCCTGAAAAGCATGAGAAGAACATGCACATGTACACAGCTGAAGTTTAAGGCTATCTAATGTAAGTCACTATTATATACACATTTCTACAGATATCATACTCACCGTATATGTAGGAGACACCAATGATCTCCATCAGAGCCAAAATTAGCAGCACCCAGCTGGCAACAAACTGGTCGATTAGAGTCACCCAGTATATTCCTGCCTATCTCAGACACACACACACACACACACACACACACACACACACACACACACACACACACACACAGGGTGAGCAGGTTAACTAGACCTATGTCAGACAACAGAAACATAAAGTCCCTCTTTGGCAGACATACCCTTGTGACACAAGGCAGGCCCAGGAGGTAGAGGATGACACTGGTCATTATGGTCACTAAGGCACGTTTGGATTTGAAGGTTTTTGGGAAGGCATCAATCAGGCAGGTTGTTATCACCTCTGAGGACAAAAAGAGAGATTTCAGGATTCAGGAATGTGCTGTGACATCGATGGTGATAGGCAACGTGAGATCTCACCTATTCCTGCAAACTGGGAGTCTAGTCCAACAGTCAGAAGCATGAAAAAGAACAGAATGGACCACAGAGGGGAAATGGGTAGCTTAGAAAGAGCATCTGGATATGCAATGAATGCCAGGCCAAATCCTGCACAAAGACAAAAAAATAAAACATGAGAGAACACCTGGCAGTCTTCCATATTTTTACTGGTTGGTGCCCATATGGTGTTTCTGTCTGACCTTCCTTCACTACTTCTCCAACAGGCAGTTTATAGATGTGAGCCATGTGACCCAAAATTGAAAATATGGCAAAGCCTGCAAACACACTGGTGCCTAGAAAGAGATCAAAATAGTAAAATAGATTGAAGATCATCAGAATAAATTTAAAATAAGTCAGTCATTTATGATAACAAAGCATGATACTGATCCGCACTATCATTACTATATATCTTAATATGTAAGAAATATATTAACTTCCTTAGAATAATGTTGTTAGCTGTGCTCCTACCAGCATTAGTAAGTGTTACAACAAATGAGTCCTTGAACACGTTGTTGTGGAAGTTATTATAGGAAGCAAGAGTCATGACTCCACCCCAGGCAATAGACAGAGAGTAGAAGGTCTGAGTTGCAGCGTCTTTCCAGACCTAAAAACACACAGTAATGCTTTAAGATTTAGAAGAGTTTATTCTTCCAATGTAATGTAATGCACTATAATGAATTGTTGTTAAACAGGGATTGCTGGGCTCCTACCTGTGCTTCAGTCAGTTTAGTCCAGTTGGATTGGGAACCAATGTAGAACTCTATCCCATCATTAGCTCCCTCCAGTGTCACACCTCTGATCAGCAGGATCACAATCACCACGTAAGGGAACGTAGCTGTGAAATACACAACCTGGAGAGACAAAAGCCAAGAGTTCACACTCTGCAAAAACATTTTTACCTAAAGAGAAACACTAGCTTTGAATTTAAAAATGACAGGCCAACAGTTACCAAATGTTCTGTTTAGCTATCAATTGTCACAGTGAGCTTGACAACCACAGGCCCTGAGGATGGACGAACTATGGATAAGGACTTTCTATGAAGCACAGTAGATGTTGACTTACTTTGCCCGATGACTTGATACCTCTGATGAGCGCTGCAGCAACAAGCATGGAGCTCAGCAGCAGACAGAGAGCCAAGTGCCAAACTACTGGTCCTGTTTCATCTAGACCACTGGATCTCTGCAGAGCCACACGACTGAGGAGAAGACACATCTGACTGTACAACAGCAGTATGACTGTTGTGCGTACATGTGCTTGTGCAGTGTGTGACACTTACTCCCAGTACTGCTCACTTGGGCTCTGAACTGGTACTGTGATCATGTTAGGTGAAGGACAGGTGCTGTTTTCCTGCGTCCAGTTTGCCACTAAAACACCACTTACATTGCAATACACTAGAAAAGGAGAGATGATGCATGTATATGCATTAATTTCCCAGAACAGAAACGCTATTTACATTATCTTTGACCTGAAGTGGTTTCAGGTTGCTTACATTTTTCAGAGATATTGTAAATTCATTGCAGTACTGATCAAAATAGCACTGAACTGAACTCCCTGTACTTTTTACTCTTCCATTTATATCAGATTATGTTATCCTGTCATCATTATTTCATGTCATTCCATCCCACGAGAATGACAAATCAGTATCCACCGAACAGCTGATCTGATCAACACCTCTTCATAAGAAAAGCAGATTGAGCGGAAAAGCACCTAAAGGCGTGTCACTGCAGTTACTGTGAGCCCCGCTGAGGCAGCTGGACCACGGCAGAGGAGACTGGAAGGAGGCGAACATGTAGTACAGGCTGTAGGCGATGATTACATTATAGTAGATGGACACGATTAGAGTCACCATAACCATGGCAACACCAACACCTGGAGAGGAAGAGGAAGAGGTTATAGGAGCTGTTGCTTTATGAAAAGGTTTTAATGAGAAGCTTCTTAACTTTCAGAAACTCTTTTTGGGTGAGTTTAATTCATTCAGAACATGAATTTTAGGTGCCCTCAGCTGTCCTGAAAAGTACAGTTTCCTTTCAGGTTAAGGTTTGTTTAAACTAAGACTTTCCAGTGAAGCTGAGAGCAGCACACAACACATTCCTGTTATTGTCAAAATTTTGTGATTTTAGATAAGTAAATGTCTTACATACTAGAGTTATGAAAGGTGACCAACTGGTGTTTTTATCTTCACAGCCTATAAAATAGCATGTAACTCAACTGCCAAAACAAACAATTACCCTGACTGTTTTATTACACCCCTGCCCACAGAAGTAAAAAAAAAATTGGCATCATATTTTGTTTTGTACAATTGTGTATGTACTCCAAGTACTTCACAACCTCAGACCCCCCTTAAAGATTAGAAAACACTTTTTGGGAATACAGTATTTCCATTTTGACTGCTTGTTTGCAGCAAAATACAGTAGAAGCTGTTTCTAAACAACATGTGGCATCAGTGGATATTTGTGTCAGCATGTTCTGATTTGTGAATTTTAATTTTAATTTCTGAATTTATATGTTTTGTACACTAACATTTAATAAAGTGACACCACAGTGTTGCTAGCAAACCAAATTGTGATCTGGGATGAATTATTCTTGTTTTTTGACTATTCTGCTAAGCTTCTAATAACATAATTTATCCCTTCAGTTTGACTTAATTTTCAACTACCTTTGGTTTGCATGATTATGCATTGACCCTGAAGGTAAAGCCACAGTAATCACTGCAGCTCTGACTATTTCTGGACACAAAGTCTTTAAAACCAAACAACCAAAAACTTATCTGAAGTCAGAAGTCATAAAAAAGCTGCATTTTAGGTCACACAGTTGACCATTAACCAACAGCCTCATTAAATCCCTCATGTTTGACATGTTTTTTTCTTTAGATGTACCCAACTGACCTCTCACAAAACTTGAATGGTAGTCTTACCCTGCAGTATTGGCACTGCTCTCCATATGTTGATTGGGCCTTGGCTGCAGAATTGCCCGAAGGCACTTTCCAGAAAGAAAAGAGGAATTCCAGCCACCACAAGCATCACAAAGTAGGGTATAAGAAAGGCCCCTGTTCACAGTGAAGGATTGAGTGGCAGAGGATTAAAAGAAGCTTAATAAGGACAGTGGTGTCATCAATTGGGATTCCCAGAACAAATGGTTCAGTACCAAATACGTACCCCCTCCATTCTTGTAGGCCAAATATGGAAACCTCCAGATATTTCCCAGTCCAACAGCATAACCAATTGTAGAGAGGATATACTCCTGCTTACTAGTCCAGTTCCCACGATCAGAATTCTCATCACCATCATCCACATGTGGGTCCTGCTCGATGAAAAATCCCAGATCGTATTCAAATGACAAATGTTATTAAATGTGTAAGAATGGAGTGGAGAGTCACTTCTATATAAGATATCAAAGTGCCATCACAACTAACTTTTGTTATCATCAAATACAATCATGACTCCTAACTGATAATAATGTATAACAAAAATAAAATATCAGCTTCAGTGAGTGAACTATCACTTCATGGTCCTGAGGGGAGAGAAAAAGTCACATTGGTTCCATCATCACTTCAAGGCAATTTCATTTACAGTGGCCACTTAAATTGAGCCATAATATATTTGAATAAGATTTTATTTCACCCTTCAGCTGTAAACAAGCACACCATAAAAACATTTTTTTTCTAAATTTATTACAATTAAAAATAGAAAAACTATGTATTTTTCACCCAAATTAAGCAAACGATATATTTAATTTTGTCTTCCTCTATAGATTTGTTCTTTAGTCTGACTCATTCATTGTGTGGTTAATTATCGAGTGAAAGTCTGGTCCAACAGGTTTGCAATCCTACCTGGTCGACAACAGCAGGATTACTGAAAATTAAATCCTTGAAACTGTTCCAGCCGTATTTCCTCATGTCTCACCTGCTTGATAAAAAGTCTGTAAAAGAAATTCAAAATCGCTCAGGTAGGTCTGCTTTAAAGTCCCCCCCTCTGACAGGCAGGGGAGTGCTGTTTTTCAACCAATCACAAGCACTGACCTGTACTTGTGACTCCCCAACAGCACCGCTGTGTGTGTGTGTGTGTGTGTGTGTGTGTGTGTGTGTGTGTGTGTGTGTGTGTGTGCACAATTAATATCTTTAAACAGGAATTGTGATTTAAAGCAGGAAGTTTTCCTCTTGATAACATTAACGACTCACATATACTGATTGATAAAGCTGAAGAATGTTACTTTCAGTTTAATGTCAGTATTTCTGACAACAAACTCTAATATTTCCTATTGTTTCTCACCTACACTGTGATACGTCATTCTGTGAAAATAGACCTAGACTCTATATGACTCATCACCCCAGCTTCTTGAAGGAGTGATAACAATATTATATTGCCTGAATTAATAAATGAACAAAGCAGTGTAGCTGTAACGGCTGCTCAGTCAGTGTCCAGTAATACAAGACAAGATTGCTGTGACGTGTGTGTGCTACTCAGGTGAGTGACTCTGTACCAGTAACCATGTCTTCACAGGTACTCCGTAAGACCACTGCTGTGACTGACGATGAATAGATCTCATTTTGGTTGATGACATCTACACATAATCATGGTGTGCTGTAAGCATTCGTACGTCTGTGTCACCTGTAATCAGTCTGATGGTGCAACCACAACTGTGTCAGATGACGTGATCAGTGACACAGAGAGGTAATGAAGAGGTGCAGCTCTACCCATTAATCAACAGATTATTACAATAATTATGGTCACACTGTAGTCATAGATGCACACATATACGTGCACACAGACACACACATACACAAAACGGTCAAACATGCAGAATTAATTTCTTTCTCACTAGCTGAATTCTGCTCCTCCAGGAAGGTGTTAAAATGATGAAATGTCTATCTCTCACTGGAGATAAACTTTCTCTGGTGTGTGATTATGACCATTTGTCATCACTGGTTACCTGTTGTGGCTCTGAGAGGTTCATATTACAGCCAGTTGCTCCATTCTTGTAATGTAATCTATATATATATATATATACATACCATACACCATACTTTTTAATTTACAGAGACCCAACATTCCCCCATGAGCAAGCACTTGGTGACAGCAGCGAGGAAAAACTCCTCTTTAACAGGAAGAAACTTCTAGCAGAGCCCGGCTATACGTGGGTGGCCATCTGTCTCTACCAGTTGGGTAGAGAGAGAGACAGAGAAGGACAGTAACAACAATAATAACAATAACAATAACAACAACAATAACAATAGAGATATAATATTGTAGTTGCAGTGGATATAGCATATTTACTCCTCGTGCTGTTGATCCAGTTTTTACAATATGTCACAAAAGGCATATCTGGGGCATCCCTGTGACATGAACTGCAAAATCCTCAGTTCAAATCTGGCTGGGGGACTTTGTTGCATCTCTCTCTCTATCCCTCATTTCCTGTCATCTCTTCCTATTGCTAACTAATAAAGGCGTACATTTATACAGACTGCTTTGCTGTAACATGCAAATGAACTTGGCACAGGAACAGGAAGTGAGTCATATGTTCACGTTGCTGTGCTTTATCATGATCAAAATCGCTCAGTAGATACACAAGTCCACTTTTTTTAATATTACGGAGCATGTAAGTTGTAAGTAGAGAGTGAATAGAACTATTATTTATTGCTGACCTCTTGGCAGTAACTCAGCACTGCGTGGGTTTATCTCTACTCAGTGTCCTCATTGTGTGCAATCTCCTCTGCTGGATGCTCATTTGGTTTCTGAGCCATTTGGTCAGTGACATGTGGCCACAACCTAACCACTGTAAACCTGTAATATACATTTGCTGTAATGACAGTATGTGCTGGTGTGGACACAGATTACAAGAAAATACAGTAAATACAGACATCCCGTGTCCACTAGACTATCCCACCACTGGCCAGCTGACACACAGAGGATTCAGCCCTGATGCAACAGCTCAACGGATGATGAGCTTTACCTTTTTCAACAGCTTGACCACATTAGGTCAACTCTCCCTCTGCAGCTGGGTAAGTCAGCCTCAGGACTCACATATTGTCATGCACTCACTCACTCACTCTCAGTCAAGAGAAAAGAAGTTTCTTGCTTGCTTCTTACAGATCAAATGACATGATTTTGGGGAACAAACAGTCTCTTTCTCGGAGAGCCTAAAGATTTCATAAAGCTGGCATCTGTTGGGTTTTTCCATTGAAATACATTTAGATTTTTTTGTCATCTAGAATCATTTGTAATATATGATCCCCTACAGTTTGGCTATTTTCAAATGATAAAAAATATCACATATTTGCTTTTGTGGCATTGTAGAAAAACTTTTTCTTTTCTCCTCCGGTTTATTGCCTTCATTTAACTCTTTGTGTCAGCATCTCCTGAAAAGCTCTCCTCTCCATCTTATAAATCGGTTCACAGTACCATCAATAGCCTTTTTATTCTTTCCGGTTTCTGTTATTATCTTGAATCATACAGAGTGTAAATGCATCAAAGTAAGAGCATAATTCCACTTCATGACAGTGGGGAGGGTTCATTCTCTAAATCCTTTATGAAAAACAATGCACCACGCACAAATATGTACTCCATCTTCCTGAATGACTTTGTTCCACCTCATGGACAACTTGGATGTGGAGCAGTAGTGACATCTGTCACCATCTACAATGAGCAGATGAAGATATAAGACTCCACAGCTATGCTGGCAGTTTTGTGAGGCTGTACTTTGGCACAGCAGTGCTTTGGGCGCAATGCTAATGTCAGCATACCAACATCACAGTGAAGATGCTAACATGCTGATGCAAATATGATGTTGGCCATGTTGACCATCTTAGTTTAGTGTCTTTACTAAAGAGGAGGCTGAGAATGTTATAAGTTTTGCAGGTAGGCCTACTTGAAACCAGGTATTTGACAAATCAAAAGTATGACACGATGACTGAAGCCAGGTGATCATGAAGACATGAGACATTTTACTAAAAACCACAAATGTCAAGGTGGTGCTAGAGGAAAAGTCATTAAGATGAATTGTCTGGGAACTATAAATATCTGTATCAAGTAGTTCGATACTTCAGTCTGCACCAAAGTGGTGGACCTACTGACCAACATTGCCATCCATAGAGCCATGCTGCCAGCATGGCTGAAAATAGCCACACTTGTTATGTGTGTAAAAGTATTCTGAAAAAATATTTCATAAAGTTTCTCATATGCTTTACTTCAACCCTGGAGAGAAAAAAGTCTGTGTGTGTTTTGAACAGTGAGGCATATTTAAATAAGCTTTAATAAATTTATTGCATAATGAAGTTCAGTATCAACAATAGGATTAGCTTCATTTGTGCATTTGCAGCAGTTGTTCCTGATTAGTGACTCTATCCTGAGTGCTGCTGTGTGTCTTATCCATCCACCCCAAGTCCATAAAATCACTGAATCACATCTACATCACACATATAGACTCAAAGACCATAGAATACACTGCACTACACATGCTGCATTTTTCACTGGATATACTGGAATAAGACAAAAAATTACACTGATCTCTCTAAAAATCCAAACTTTTATTTAGGCTCATAAACATAAACCCTTAATCAATATGAAAATCAGCCCATGCAATGCATAACTCAGGAATCATAATTCATGCACCCAAAGCCCTTTTTATGTTTGGTTTGCTACAGTACATTATGGAAATATTTTTCATTTGGCACAGTACATAGATATCGTTCTGTCTCTCTAAGGAAAGTTTATTTCACTGTGCAAAAGGATCTTATACAGAAAAAGGAGTCACAGCATTTTTGTCTTAAAGAAAAACAAGTCAAAACAATTAACACTGAACTCCAATAAGATATGACAAGAAGTTGCGAAGACAATCTCATGCAGCAGACATTATAGTACTGTTAAATTATTCTACGACAGCTATTTATTTGAAATCAAACAATGCACATCAAAGTTTAGACACAATATGTTCATGTCAACTTATCAGACACAACAGTGAACTGCATGGAGGAAGAGAGGAAAGAGAGAGATACAGAAAGCTATAGCTTCAAAATAAAAATACTGCATACAAAGATCATTGATCCTCACAACATATAAAGAGGACCAGGGTCAGATCATTCTCAATACCCCAAAAAGAAACATCACATGTGGCTCATACAGTATCTTATTGAGCATATAAACTGTATTCTTGACCTCTTCAGAAAAAAATCAAACTTTTTAATTTCTTAATGCTTGTTAAGGAAACGTATGATGTTCTTATTTTATATCTTCCACAGAAAATTCCCTGTGAAATAAAAAATGTCTGGTGAAACTTAAAAACAGCCACATGTGACAATCTTTGCTCTCACTGTGATGTGAATAGTGGATATTACAGTAAGAACTGCTGCCACCTGCTGTCAATATTAAATTATATCATCACCCCTGCACTATTAAATGTGTCACACTGTAATTGTATGCTGTAAACTGAGCTGTGTTTGTGTGCTGAGTACCACAAATGGTGTCGTGCACATGGTTAGACCTCAATGTTGGAGGCCAAGCGCAGGCAGAGTGATGAATCTGTGGGGATGTCCTGGCGACTGATCTCGTTCCCGTCCAGTCGCAGCGTCCGCAGCTTGGAGAAGTTGGTCACATCCACAACGCTGCAGAAACTGCCCAGAGAGAACTCTGCAGCCGCAGGACAGAGGGAGAGGTGGTAATGAATTTACTACTGCATGCATACAGCAGTGATAATCTGCAAATAGACTTATGTTTTACCTTTGATCTGGTTGGCTTGCAGATAGAGATGTTGTAGTGTAGTGCTGACTGGAGGGATTCTCTCCAGTTTGTTGAAGCTCAGGTCCAGCTCCACCAGTCCAGTCACATTAAAGGTGTTGGCAGGGATGCCCTTGTCTGTGAGCTGGTTGTGGGCCATTCTGACGTACTGCAACTGCGTGAAACGTCCCAGGAAGCCCTCTGGTAGAGAGTCAATGGCGTTGGACTCGAGGTAGAGTTGGTGCAGATGTTCGGGGAGAGCCTCCGGGACCTTGGATCAGAACATGGAGAGAGTTCAGGAGGACTGGAGACTCTCCATTCAGTTAATGGGACACACACAGACACAAACACACATTTACCTTTGTCAGTTTGTTGCCGCTGATGTCCAGCAGTGTGAGGGATATAAGTGCCCTCAGTGATGTGCCCATGTCTGTGACAGCGTTGTCATGGAGATACAGGATAGTGAGGTTATCCATTCCCTCTAGGTCTGCAGGTGTTACCTAGGCAACAGTGGCAATGATAATAAATCAGTAATGCCTCTACTAATCAACAGACAAATCGTTAACAAGAACAGAGAAAGGCTCTACATGAATATCAAACTGTATGCAACATTACCTTTTCAATCTTGTTATGGTTGATTCTCAGGTCTCGCAGGGAACGAGGGAGGTTAGAAGGAATGCTGGTCAAATTGTTGTGCTGCAGATATAAACGCTCCAGTCCCCCCAACTTCAGAAATGCCTAAGAATGATATGGAGAATGGACAACTCACTAACATGCACATAATAATGAATTTTACAAGAATCAAGCCCTCCATGAAAAAGATTCACATGTCTTAATTGCACAAAAATCCACCTTTTGTGTACTAACACATGCAACAATAAAACCATTAATTTTTTTAAATTGCAGTGACATAATCTGTTAGCCACGTGCCAGCCATCTGACAATCATTTAGACCAGCCTCACTGCATCATGCCCTGAGCTCACATGTGTGTCTGGACTTGACTGGGACCAGATGTAGGTTTACCTTCTTGCCAATGGCATCAGATGTCAGCTGGTTGTGGTGGAGCATGAGCCACACCAGATTGGTTGCATTGACCAGAGATGAGTCGGGCATGGCTGTGATGGCATTGTTTTGGAGGTACAAATACTTGATACGGGAGGGGATTGTTGGCATGGCTGTCAGGCCCCGCCCATCACAGTACATGGCAATGGGAAAGGAAGGTGGGCAGTCACACTCAGAGGGACACTCTCCTCCTGTGGTGTCTGCCTGCAGGGAGCCAAAATAGTGGTTCTGCCGGCCATACAGCCAGCCGAAGGGATCTGGTCCATGGGAGAGGCAGAGTGGCAGCAGGGCAGACAAGAGGAAAATAATCACCAGACGCATTGCCACTGTTGCACAAATCTTTTCTATAACCTACCAGATACAGAGAGAGAGAGAGAGAGAGAGAGAGAGAGAGAGAGAGGTATTAAAATTCAAAAGAGAAATGTTAAACTCATTTCAAGTCAAAATCTCAATTCTTGTGTTGACCCTCTGTATCCATCAAGGGCAAGTTCCTCTCTTACATAGTACAGAGGTTCAGGATTTGCAAAAGTTAATGAGTACAATAGCCATTAAGCCACAAAAAAGTAAAAAAAATATACTGCAAAAATGTAACTTCACTCACTTCTTCAGAGAACAAGGTGGTATTCTAGAAGAATGCATAAAACCAGCCTCACTGTTATATACTGTACTGAGGTTAAATGAACAGTCAAAGGTGCAGTGCAGCTACTGACGTTTTGGAAATGTAACTGCCTGCAGCGAGGCACATTCTTAGTGGTCTTAACCCACAGGGAATCCAGAGGGGAAGTTATAAAAAAGAAAAGAAAAAAAAACAAACCCCTAACTATGAATGCCAGCTTTGTAAATAGGTCTCACTGCTGCCCCAAAATTGTGGAGGAATATCCAATAATGACCTTCTGATCTGCAGAGGGAAAAACAGCTGAAGCAAAATTATGACTCTATCATCATGTGTTTATTCATCTCCTATCAGGTTTCATAGAAAAATAAGTCTGTGCATGAAAGACAAATCGACAGACACATGTCCACACACACATGAACGCGCACATACATACACACACACACACACACACACACACACACACACACACACACACACCTACCTGATCAGAGAGACTGGCCCTCCTTGTCCCCTCTCTCTCTCAGAGTGTGCTCAGGACTGGAGGGGACTCTCACAAACACTTTGTAAAAAAAAAACTAACCTCCCCTCCCAGAGCTCCTTTCCGTTATGCCATCCCCCTCTCCACCCCTCTTTCTACTCCTTTGCAGGGCTGGTTCCTTCCACCCCCTTTATACAACCCTCTTGAACCCCATTTTGTTCACTCAGGCATGGCTCAGCACACCCCACACCCCCCACTCTGGAGTTTCTTTTTCCACTAATGTGAGTGATGTGAGATGCAGTGGCTGTGAGGGATTGTTCCCATCTGTGTGCAGCACATTCAGTTCCTTTCAGCTGAACCCCACAGTGCACTCAGAATATTTAGACCTTTGCACCTTTACTTTTGACCCTTTTGGATCACTGGATCATAAATGTAAAAATAATTTACACAAAGGTAAGGAGCCCTCCGTTGTATACAGCACCTGAAGGAAAACCAACAAGAGGGTAGTGTTCAAGTTCAGCCTTTGACGAAAAAAAAAAAAGCTCCTACAGTAATAAACTCTTCCATGCTTATGACAGTATGACAATATTTTTTTTCTTTCAAACATTATTCAGATTGACTGCTAATGGATAACATAAACTGCTCTTTATCCCATTTAGCAAACATCTTTTTGCCAGGGAAAACATGTTGTAGCAGGGGCGGATCTAACTCTCTCCATTCCTCTCCAACAACCTTACATCTTGTAAAGGGTTAAATGAAAACACGTGTGACAGTCCTCTCATGTTTGTCTGTCTGGTCTTAATGTGGGCCTCTTCCTGCTTCTGTGTCTTCTCTACAACATGAGCTCCATCTGAATCAGTATTTCCGCTCTCTTCTATCTTTCACATCTCCAGTCGCTGATTCACTGAATCTTCCCCTATTTATTTCCTCCAATTTCCTCTCGCCGTCTCATTTGCTGTTTCTTTTTCTCATGGGATACCTTTCTGTGAGCAACGATGGAAGAATAGTGTGACTGTTGACTAGATAAATATGTTTGCACAGTTCTGACTGTTATTTGTTTGGAATTCAAATTATTCTGTGCATTAAAATTTTCAACATATAAAAATATATGGAAAAGTGCTTCCTTTGGATGGCAGTCCACATGACCATCTGAGGTAATTGAAAGGAAAAGTTTGACATTTTGGGAAATTCACTCATTTGCTTTCTTGCTGAGGGGAGAGAATTAATGCCACTCTCATAGATGAAAGTGGTATTGATCTTCTCCTCTCACTATTGGCAAGAAAATGATTAAATGTATTTCCACATCCTCATAATTAAACAACCACATAGGTTGATTGTTCCTGCAAAATAGGAGCATAAAATGCTGCTTTCCAAAACCCTTTACAGATCACTGTTAAAAAATAATGACATGGTGTGGTCAGGTTAAGTTTAGGCACAAAAAACACTTGGTTAGGATTGGGGGAAGATCATGGTTTGGGTTAAAATTATCACTTGAAATGTAGTTAGAATTTCCTCAAAGACAACCTCTGTCATCATGGCAGCAGTAAAAAAAAAACCTAATATTGTTATGGTCTTCGAAAAAATGTCCCAACTCTCAGTTGGAAATGGGAAGCAAACAGTGGTCTCCAGCAGCAAAGTCCAACTTGCGTCTAATCAACTATCTGACCATCTCCCCAACCCACTTCCCCCTAATAAGGCAACATCATCTTATCAAGTCACTTGATATTGACATCATCAGAACTGTGTCACTTCCCCGTCATAATTACTATGGCCGCTAGATGTAGTGAATATAATTACAGGTTGTTTTTGCTGGCTGTATTTGAAACCTATACTGTCATTTTTCTTGTGAGGACGGGATGGTATTTCCCAAAATGGCGAACTATTCCTTTAAGACTGTTATAGCTTTTAACATTTGTCCAAGGGCGGTAACATCTCTGGGAGTGATCAAAGAGCAGTCCTGTCAACATTTGTCAAACATGGTAACTACAGTCTATAGAAAAATCTGTGGTTAACATATATAAATACACACATAAATATGGTACTATGGTAGTGTACATAGTACTGCATACAAAAAGTTCAGAATTCAATGGTGTGAGTTAACACTCGATAAAATCTCTCCAGGAAAAATCTTATCTGTGCAAAAAATATAAATATATAGTATATGTTCAAAAATATGTAGTTCTGAATTAATAAAATTCAGAATTCACTGGTGTAAGTCGACATTCAATCAATCACTACCAGAGAGGACAATATGTACACAAATATATCGTATGTACAAACATATATACAGCAATATATGTAAAGAGGAAGACCTTAAATAGGATATCCCTGACCACCATCAGGCTTGTAGACCATCATCAAGTATGGAACACTACGAAAGAAGTTACCTCTATTTGTCCTATAATAGGTGCAATATGGTTGACCAGAGAGCAACAACATAAAGAATGAGAAGAAAAAGAAACCAAGAAAGAAAAATAGAACTCAGATTACAAGTCTATAGATGATATGACTGACAAATAGAAGGTCTCAGGAGTCACAAAAAGGGACTAAGGTCCATTTCCTCATTGAGGTCCTTGGGTGACATAGTGTCTAGAGTATGAATCCAGAATAGTTTGCGTTTAATAAGAAGGGTGTTGATGTCTCCCCCCCTCTGTAGGAGTTGGACATGTTTAGTGTAACTGAGAGAGGCAACAGTCAAGCCACAGGGCTCTTATGATCATTGTTTCTGATAATACTTCTATGTTCTGAGATTCTGGTTTTGTGAGGCATAGATGTTTTTCCTATGTACGCAAGTCCACAGGGGCATTCTCGCATATATATATCACATTGTGGTTTTGCATGAGATGATACCTTTAATAGCAAACACTTTCCCTGTGTGTGGGTGATGGAAAGTCTTGGTTTTGCATGTGAAATTACACTGTTGACAGTTGCAACATTTGTAATTGCATGGTGCCACAGGACTCAAAAACGTACGTGGGGTTGATGGGGGGTCAGGTGGACAAACGGCCCTCACCAACAGGTTTAGCAAGACGTCAGGACATTTGCAGCTGTTTTTCTGGCGACCAAATCGGCTATTTTAACCCAGTCCATGATCTTTTCCTAACCCTAACCAAGCGGTTTTTGTGCCTAACCCTAACCAGACCTTAACCACAGCATTGTCACAACATAAAACATGATTATTCAACTGATAACAGCCATTTACTGCGATTTTAAAAAGTGAAAAGCTATTGAAATGTAGAGATTCAACATATCTGTGGTTTGCAGAAATGTGTAATGCCAATGTTTTATTCTGGTGATTGGGTTGGTTAAGTTGGAGAAACGGTTGGAGGCTTGTGTCACCCATTCACTTTTGAACCCTCTTTGTAGGAATCTGTGTTCTAAGTCTGTCATTTGTTTTTAAAATCAATATCTGAGCTGCATATGCGGCATATGCATTGAAACTGAGAAATAAGGAGGCTTTTCTTTAAAAGTGTAGGGTTATAGGATTGTCCATGTAAAACAGAGTTTCTGTCAGTCGGCTTCCTGTATAGGCTTGTGCTAAGGCTCTCTTTGTTATTCGTAATCATAATGTCCAGAAAGTTCATTTTCAAAGGGTCATAGGCCAAAGTGAATCTAAGATGTACATTCTGTATGTTAATGAAGTTGTGGAAGTCTCTGAGTTAAGTCTCTGTGGAGGTCCATATGAAAAAGAAAGAGATGTCTATGTACCTTCTGTATGTAGAAATGTTGAAGGGTTCAGTACAATCTCCTGCTCGAAGAATCCAACATACAATGAGGTGAAAATGGGGGACATCTTAGAGCCCATGCTGACTCTGGACACCTGTAGAAAGAAATCCTTGTCAAACATGAAGAAGTTCATAGTCACCACAGTCTCATTAAGCTCTAAAATGGCTGATGTGCTAGGTGACCATTACTCGGCAGAGTTTTGTTGTTGCCTGTTGATAAAAAATTCTGCTGCCCTCAGCCCCCCTTGTATGGGGATGTTGGTGTATAAAAACTCAATATCCATAGTAACCAGCAGATGGTTGTAGTTGCTGGGTTGGACAGCTTGTATAGTTTGAATGAAATTCATAGAGTCTTTAATATAGGAGAGTAAAGACGTGACACAGGGCTGAAGGAAATAGTTGCAGCTACAATAGGTCTGCCTGGAGGGGTATAACTGTAGTCTTTCTGTATTTTAGGTAAAATATAAAACACTGGTGTTATGGGTGAGTTTATTAACATAAAGGAATGTTCATGTTTGGTGATTTCCCCTCTTTCTAGCACATCGTTGAGACATCCACGTACTTTAGTTTTTAATTCTGTCAGCGGGTTTCCATGTAGTTTACAGTAATTGGTGTCATTCCTCAGTTGTCTCATAATTTCCAGATTGTAGGCATCTTTGTCTGACTGCCTTTGAATAACAATGGAGTTGACATTTTTGAGGGTTTCCAGTTAAGGTTGTTGAGCCTTTGTCAAATTATGCTTTACTTTTTACTGTCTCTTTTTGCCAAGCAAGTTTGATATGTCTCTTTCCACCAGTTTGCAATATGTGTCAGCAGATGAATTCCTGTGTTTAGGGGGAATGAAGGTAGATTTACCTCTAAAAGGAGTTTTAGGCCTGGTTCAGATGTCTGGAGGAGTCTCTTAGTGTTTCTCGGTCTCTGTGTCACTGGAAGAGGCAATCCCCTGTGTCCCATGATGGTAAACTATGCTGGAAACATAGTGAGACCTGTGGTTATCTTTTAAAAACATATACATTGAAATCTTTGCAGTGGGTAGTAGGACAGAATGACAGTCCTTTACTAAGAGCAGAGATAAAAGTACTGGAAATAGGCTTACTTGACGGATTTATGACCATATTATTATCCACTTCCTCCACAGTCTGCGGGTGTTGTAGGGCTCTCTTTTGGTGTTTTTGCCCCCTCCTGCACTTTTTTCTCCTTGGCGGGCTTGGGTGGGAAGACAGTTTTTTTTTTCTAAAAAAGATTCCTGTAGAGAGGTGCTGGATCCCGAATCCATGTCGAGTGAAGAAGTTGATGCAGCTGGGCTGAAGTGTCTGTAGCGTTGTCCCCTCCTCTGTTGTCTTTGTTCTGTGTCTGTTTGTGTGGGTTCATAACTCCATTTCCACTTATAGACTATTCCTTGCTCATAGTCTCTTGTATCCCGGTCAAATTTTGCCTTTTTTGACAATGTTATTTCTTGTTGTAGTTTTGCTCTTTTTTGTTTGCATTCCTTTAGCAACTGGGTCATCTCGTCTTTGTCTGGAGAGTCTGTAAGGAGTTGATGTTTTAGTTTGTTGACTTTATCTTTTGTTCTTTCCATTTGAGAGGATATCTCCTGAATTGTCAGTGCCATGAGGTTGAATGAGCACTTATTTGATATCTCACAACGCTACAGACACTTAAGCTCAGCTGCATCAACTTCTTCACTCAACATGGATTCGGGATCCAGCACCTCTCTACAGGAATCTTTTTTAGAGAAAACCCACCACACACTAGAGTACTGTCTTCCAACCTAAGCCCGCCGAGGAGAAAAAAGTGCAGGAGGGTGCAAAAACACCACAAGAGAGCCCTACAACACCCACAGACTGTGGAGGAAGTGAATGTCATAAATCTGTCAAGTAAGCCTATTTCCAGTACTTGTATCTTTGCTCTTAATATAGGACTGTCATTCTGTGCTACTACCCACTGCAAAGATTTAAACATGTATGTTGATTTACAAAGGTTTTTTCATAACTTACACCTTAAGAAGTTTTTTTTAAAGATAACCACAAGTGTCACTATGTTTCCAACATAGTTAACCATCATGGGACCCAGGAGATTGACTCCTCCTGAATCTCTACCAGGCCTAAAACTCCTTTTAGAGGTAAATCTATCTTCATCCCCCCTAAACACAGAAATTCATCCACTGACACATATTGCAAACTGGTGGAAAGAGACATATCAATCTTGCTTGGCAAAAAGAGACAGTAAAAAGTAAAGCATAATTTGACAAAGGCTCAACAACCTTAACTGGAAACCCTCAAAAATGACAACTCCATTGTTATTCAAAATGCAGATAAAGGGGAGTCACCGGTGATCCCAGACAGAGATGCCTACAATCAGGAAATTATGAGACAACTGAATAATAACACCTTTTACCGTAAACTACATGGAAATTCCCTGACAGAATTAAAAACTAAAGTACGTGGATGTCTCAACGACCTGCTAGAAAGAGGGGAAATCACCGAAGACAAGATATTGTTTTCTCTGGCAGTGATTGATTAAATGGCGACTTACACCAGTGAATTCTGAACTTTATTAATTCAGAACTACATATTTTTGTACATAATATATATATTTATATTTTTTGCACAGATAGGGTTTTTCCTGGAGAGATTTTATCAAGTGTTATCCTACATCATTGATTTCTGAACTTTTCGTATGCAGTATTATGTACACTACCATAGTTGTGTGTATGTATATATACATACACATAACATATTTTTGTGTGTATTTATGTATGTATATTTATTTTTATGTCACATTGTAGATTTGGGTCATGTGACTGCATCATATGACTTGTATTCATGTATATATTTAAGATGGTGTTGTGCTTTGTCACTTGAGTCTGATGAAGAGCAGTAGTGCTTCAAACATCATCTTGGTACAATAAATTATAAGTAGACATTGGAGCCCTGCAGTGTGCAAGCTGTTTATCTGGATTGTTTTTTCGACATTTGCCCACTTTCAATCCAACACCTGCCCTCTCCAGTTTGGATGTGCGTGTATACTCCCAGCTTAAACTGGTCTTGTGCTACATGTGTTATCTATGTTGGTTTATTGTAGCCAGTGTATTCAATATCTCACAATAAAAGACAACATATTTCTAAAAAGGGAAGAAAGAACCGACCAGATGGCCACATTGCATTACAGCTGAGCTGGTGAACTGTGGTGAGGAATTTACAGGGCACGGATTATGATTGTTTTTAGGGTTTGAATAAAGAGGCTTGAACACTGGCATGTGTCCTAAGCAGGAGGGACAAACAAATACACAAAGCAATGTATTTTTCCGTGCTATTCTGCAATTTGTTACTGCAGCATGAGGAAACTTTTTTTCTTTGTTGTGTGTCCACTCGGATCTTTGGACACCAGATGCAGCAGAGCAGACATCATTTTCCTTATTTTAAATGTGATTTCCAACAGTAAAGTAGTTGGACGTCTCTGGGTTGAGAAATACGTCTGACCACTTTGCTGTTGGATTTCTCAACCCAGCTTTATTTCTCTGTCAACAGGAAGAGGGCAGCTGTTTGGATAACCTGCTGTTTTGTGTTTAGTACCTGTGAAATTAACCAAGATGAGCACTGAACCTTTACTCATCACTGAGGATGGGCAATCTTCTGAGCTTTATGAGGTTCATACCTCTTGCAACATAACATCAAAGGGATGTTTATATGAGGTGGTTAAAAAGATAAACTTCTGTGAAACAGAGAGTTTCGTATCTACTCAGACAAAAATATAAGAAGAAGAAAGAGAGGGTGCAGCAGTTATCATTTAGAGTGAGAGAAATTGATTCTCTGCTGACCAGGACTTCAAAGCAAGAGGCCCAGGTGGACTCTGGGTTGCCCCAAATACACCCAACCCCCACCCGTGTTGTCTCCCCTCGTCTCCTGTCTGGGTCATGACCAGTACTGAGCAGGGATCAGAAGATCAGAGGACCAAGCCCTTTCCACTCAGGCCATGAACTCCTCACAGGAATTTTCATTCCTGAAGATGAAGCTTATTTGTTCGCTCACCTGAAGAAAAAGATAAACAGCTACAACAAAAATACTTTAACTAAATAGGCTGTTCAGCTTGTTCTGTTCAGACTCAGCCTTGCTTCCTCCAGGCCCTCAAATATATGTCAATAAGGACAGATATACTTTGTTTGGAAGCCAGTGTTTTGCTTTAAATGGACTAAATGGTCTTATTGTGTATGTATGAAAGTCAGATGTTCTTTCATCTGGCTGCCATACAGATTCATATGGCCCTAATAAATATGCAATGGTAAAAAAACAAAACAAAACAAAAAAAACAGCGTTTCTCTTTATTGTAAGATGTAATGTTGGAAATATGCCTGTATCTCACAGGAGGCCAAAAACACAAAAAAAATGCTCATGATGCAATCTGAGGCAGCTTATCTTTTACTACATAGTCTGTCTGTCCCTCTGTATGTCCATCTCTCTCTAACACACACACACACACACACACACACATTAAGCTTTTTTTTTGTGTGTGTTTTTGACAGTTTTTGTCACTTTGAAGGACATTGTCTTGACTTACAACATTGATTTCTGGGACTATTACCCTAACCTTAACCAAAAATCAAGCCCTAACCCTTCAAGTTAATGGTTAACCTTGTAGGAACCAGACTTTTGTTTCCATAATGTGATTTATGCACACACAAACACATACCCTGTTACTACCAACATATATATTCTTGTCTTGCTATACAGAGATTGTTTAACAGTGCAACAACACAGATCCATATTGAAGATGCAGTCATGGTAATTAAGTGGAATTAAACAAATGAATTGTAATAAAGATAGAGCTTCGGTCTTAGTGGTCACTGGACAATGTGTCTCCTTAAGGTAACTTGAACCATGGCACCCCAGGGCACAGGGGGCAGCATAAACCATGCAATAGAAAGCAGATGTCCAAGCACACACACACACACACACACGTACATAAATCATGCACAGATGTTACACCACGTCAAGCTTCTTTTTCTCATACAGATAAAAGCAGCAGTTTTTTTTAATGTATGTTAGTAACCAACATATACATAATTATGGATCTCATTTCAATTTCAATCTTGATAAAAAAAAATGTATGATTTGACCAATTTTAAATCTGCTGTGCTACTCTGAAAAAGGAGATCTTAAAATATGCTGTAGTAGTGTCCTGGATGCGCATAACTGCAACATTGCCTGTTCAAAACAACGCCAGGGATCCTCTGTAACAGTGGAGCCTGCTGTCACAATGACCTTGTCACCATGAAAACAAATTAAACTTGAGCAGTACCTCAGTCATACTTCACTACTAAAAGAACGAATGTGGCTCAAAAAGAAAAGACAAACCTTACTTTTATTTATTCAGCCTGTGCATTCATTATTATTCTTTAAATTAAATCCTCCCACCTCTTGATATATGATTCACTGGTATTAATGTGTTGTTTGTAATTGTACAGCAAACATTTGCAAAGAAGGCCTTTGCCTTAGCTTATCTCAACCTGTGTGCTGTTGATTAGAAAGGAAACACAGCCCTCTAGTGTCAGTAACAGGACATGTTGATGAGGGACAAATGAAGGGAGCAGATGGTGAAGGGAATTATGAGAAGAGAAAGTCAAAGTGGTGGAAGAGGAAACCGACTCTAAAACATTGGTTGTTTTCATTTCTAGAGGTAACATGTTAACCAATATAATAATAAGTAAAATAAAATAAAAAGAGAAAATCTACATTTCAATGTCAACTAAGGAAAGCTCAATATTCCTATAAATGGACGAGAGGTGAGATTGTTTTGTCAACTGCTGTTTCAAAGACCAAGAATAACATTTGGATGTTTGGGATGAAAGTTACATTTTATGCTAAATGTACAGATACGACATTCCCACAGTATTACACCTGATGACACTGTTTTGGCATAGAAAGCCTCACTCTAATCACATTACACCTCAGTAGATA
Source organism: Thunnus maccoyii (assembly GCF_910596095.1). Classification (NCBI taxonomy): domain Eukaryota; kingdom Metazoa; phylum Chordata; class Actinopteri; order Scombriformes; family Scombridae; genus Thunnus; species Thunnus maccoyii. The sequence goes on along the minus strand of NC_056535.1, from coordinate 14,391,293 downwards.
TTACTAATATTTCACATGTGCAGCCTCTCTTAAAATGTCAAACACATGGCCAAACAAAAGCAAGACTCTAAACCCTAATCTAAGAAGTATGTGTGATGCAGTGCAGGTGAAAACAAGTGTAATTGTAGCAATAGAAAAGTATTTGCAGGGATCTGCTGGTGACAAGCTGATGTACCTGCCAGCTCCCAAACAAGACACAGGAAACCACCTGAGGGCTACTTCTGCTTTGGGAAATGCAAAGACGATGACTCATTAACAGACATATTAAACAAGACATTGTATCCAGTTGATCATTTCATAAATATAATTCATTTTTGCACTCTGATGTTCCATGTCTTCTCAGAAGTGACGCTAGGATTGACATCATATTTGTTAAAGTTAAACTGGTGTAATATGTGTGGTGTCAAACAGCATGAGGAGGAATTGATATTGCGTTCTGTGTTTTGTGTAATTGTTACAGGTAACATCAGATGAGGATCTTCGCGTTTATACTGTTTGACTATGACAGATGGCTCTACTGTATTCTTTCCAAATGGTGATATTACTTCATCAGCTTAGGTAAATAGGGAGCTCTCTAGACATTAACAGTCTGAACAAAAATGAGCAATAGTGAATGACATCATTTCTTCATTACTCTTTTTATTTTTTCTGTGACTTTGTACTGTAGCAGCTTTTATGCTACGCGATATCCTGCCATTTCATTTCATGCATTATTGCACAGATGTGAGTGAAGACCACATAATCAGATTCGACTAGCTTTTCTTTTCCACAACATCAGTAATGATAACAATAAAAAGGCTGTTGTGGTCTAATATTTTAAAGGCTAATATTATTTTTTCCCACACACTGTATTTACCATTGTGGTCATAATTCCCTGGATGTTTCTTTCCTGCACCAGAAATCTTGGACTTTAGAGTTAGAGATACTTGGTGAAGTCTTCTATATTGCATTTGCAATCATTACATGGCAAAGTCTCCATGTTGTCAAGTGTCTTGAGCACAGATCTCCATGTGGAGGGATTTAATGAAAACTGGTCCAACCACTGGACAACTGTTGTTTGTGGCCAATTGAGGGACTGGCCACTTTCAAAAGCTTCATTGTTATGCTTGTCTCAGACTGCAAGAAGGAATTGTATTAAGAACATATATTTCTCCAGTGTTAATAATCATAGCTCCTCCTTGTAGCACTTATTCAAAACATCAAAAAACATTTATAAAAAAGTTTGCATAATCACAGAGAAAATATCAGTATTCATTTCAGGATAGCACTGACTCTGTGTGTGAGTGAGGTGAATATTTATGTGGAGAATGTTTCAGTGAGAGGTGTTATGTGGTAGCAGAGGGCTCACAGCCAGCAGAGGATGGAAGGAAGTCTTTTCCATTTCCTTCTCCTGAAACCAGAGAGAAACAGCAAAGCACAGTGTGCGTAGGATGCTGAGGAGCTGCCAACCTGCTGCTGGTCACACACCATCTACCCACTCTCACTTATGTTTCCAAAAAACTCTCACTCAACCAGTTAGAAACCAGTTACAGTGACATGAACAAGAAATCTTACTAATGAGGAACAGCAGGAATGGCAAAAGGTGAGACAATGTAACTGATGTTTTATAATGATATAGGCTTATTGTTTATGTTGACACTGTGTAAATGCTGACATCAGATTCATAACTTTAGAGCCTTGGTCCCATCTATGATTCATCTCTGCATTTTAATGCCAAGGATCTCGCTATACGGTGAGTAAACCGAGAAAAGTTCATGTGTACCTTTTTATCTTTAAAACCATGGTAAAGAGAGATGCTTTCTCCTGTTTCTAGCTCTCTTATCCTAAATAAGGCAATGTGCAGAAACACTCATCTTCATCTGTTAAATAAATTCATCAGAGTTATGAATAATGTGTGCAACTTTATCAGGTTTTTTTTGTTTTCTAAAGTCTGCTCACAACTTGGTAAAATTGCATTTTCATACCCTGCACCCTGGGCTTAGAGTAATATGTAAGATAAACTTCTGGAAACCATCTGGGAACACTGCCTTCATATCAGACATAATTTTTTATTGTTGTATGTGATTGTTGTATATTAATGATGTATACTCTTATGTAACTATTTATATCTATCTATTTTGGCCAAGTCTCTTGCAAAAAAGGTAAGATATCTCAAGAGACCTCCTGATTAAATAAAGGCTAAACAAAAATAAAATAAAATTGTTTTGTTTTGTTTTTTTTCTGAGGTCCATCAATTTGTTGGAGATTCTGTCATGACACAACAGCCATGAATCATCCTAAATATCTCCTCTGTAAACATGTCTGGTACATGTTACCCAGAAAACTGCAGATTGTCATTTTTGTTCATTTTTTTCTTTGTTTTTTTTTTGTATGGATTGACAAACAAGATAAAATTAGTGGTTTTTAGAGATGCTGTTAGGAGGATTTTGTAACCATCAGACAGAGCCAGGCTAGCTGTTTCCCTAGGTTTCCAGTCTTTGCTAAGTTAAGCTAAGCAGCTGCTGGCTATAGCTTCATATACACTCACTGGCCAATTTATTAGGTACGCTTGTTCAACTGCTCATTAACACAAATATCTAATCAGCCAATCACGTGGCAGCAACTCAATTAATTTAGGTATGTAGACAAGATCAAGACAATGTGCTAAAGTTCAAACCAAGCATCAGAATGGTGGAGAGAGGTGATTTAAGTGACTTTGAACTTGGCATGGTTGTTGGTGCCAGACGGGCTGGTTTGAGTATTTTAGAAACTGCTGATCTGCTGGGATTTTAACGCACAACCCTCTCTAGGGTTTACAGAGAACGGTCCGAAAAAGAGAAAATTTCTAGTGAGCGGCAGTTCTGCAAGCGAAGAATGCCTTTTTGATGGCAGAGGTCAGAGGAGAATGGCCAGACTGGTTCAACCTGATAGAAAGGCAACTCAAATAACCACTCGTTACAACCGAGGTATGGAGAAGAGCATCTCTGAATGGACAACATGTCGAACCTTGAAGCAGAACGGGCCACAGCAGCAGAAGACTACATTGGGTGCCACTCCTGTCAGCTAAGAACAGGAAACTGAGGCTACAATTCGTATGGGCTCAGCAAAATTGGACAATAGAAGACTGGAAAAACTTGCCTGGTCTGATGAGGCTCGATTTCTGCTGCGACATTCAGATGTTGGGGTCAGAATTTGGCGTAAACAACATGTAAGCATAGATCCATCCTGCCTTGTATCGAGGGATATTTTCTTGGCACGCTTTCGGCCCCTTGGTGCCAATTGAGCATCGTTTAAACTCCACAGCCTACCTGAGTATTGCTGCTGACAATGTCCATCCCTTTATGACCTCAGTGTACCTATCTTCTAATGGCTACTACCAGCAGGATAACACGCCATGTCACAAAGCTCAAATCATCTCAAACTGGTTTCTTGAATATGACAGTGAGTTCACTGTACTCAAATGGCGTCCACAGTCACCAGATCTCAATCTAATAGAGCACCTCTGGCATCATGGATGTGCAGCCAACAAATCTACAGCAACCGCGTGATGTTATCATGTCAATATGAACCAAAATCTCTGAGGAATGTTTCCAGCACCTTGTTGAATCTATGCCACAAAGAATTAAGGCAGTTCCGAAGGCAAAAGGGAGTCCAACAGGTACTAGCAAGGTGTACTTAATAAAGTGTATATGGTACATAAATTAATCTTCTCATCTAACGCTCTGCCAGAAGGCAAATAATTATATTTCCCAAAATGTGGAACTATTACTTTAAAAAGTTGTAGTTGCTGTCACTGGCATATAAACACATGTTCTTGTTTATTTAGTTTCTTGTTTGCCTGTTTTTGTGGTAAAATAAAATGCTTCATCACTTCTTTTCTCCCCCAAAAACACATACAGACACTCATTAGGCTATAAAACCTTGTTGTGGGTGTTATTCCATATGGTTTTCCTAGAGGGAGCTCTTTCCCTGCTCTCACCAGGAAATACTTTCCTCCTCTCCGTTTTATTCTCCACCTTGCCTCTTTTTTCACAGAGCTCCCCTCATATTTGGGGGGAAAGGAATCTGGAATCGTTTCCCTCTCCCCTGCTCAGATGCTTGCAAGAAGTTCCTTTCTTCGAGAAACACACTACACACACACACACACACATGCACACACTACACGCACACATGCAGTAACACACAGATGGATACAAATGCACACAAAGATACACACATATACACATAGAATGGTCTCTTTGGCTCCCCAGGTACTTTGTGGCTTCAATGCCTCTAGGCAGAACACGTACTGTAGACCCAGTCTCACACACACATACACACATACTCACACACACTCACAGACACGGATATTTTTGAATGCTGATCAAAATGTTCTCATATTCACTGACAGCTCTGCGCTATCAGAGTCCAAATCCAGTTGCCCTCATTTGATTTAATCCCTCTTCTTTTGCTTCCAGTCTTTCTGTGTATGTTTTGTGCATCTCCATGGTACAAGCAAACATGTTTCCACCAAATGTTGTGGGTTCAGTCGTTACTGAGGGCTGAGAGAAGGGAGAAGGAAGAAGGGAGTGAGGGAAGATTATGAAGGAGGTCTAGGGTCTGGGATGTGGGCAGCGTTTGAAGAAGAGGAATGTATCAGACAGAGGGTAAACATTGCCGGTAGCTGGAAAAACACACACAGACACATTATCACACAGCTCCTGAGGGGAACGGAAGCTCTGGGAATCTAAAACAACCTGTTCCCATTGCGTAGCTCCTAATCAACCGGTAAGTGTCAGTTTACTGTTTGTTTCTCATCTGCTTCCATTTCCTTTCTCTGCAACGTAGGCAAAACTGGAAATGTTCAAATCTACAATGTGCGTCTGTCTGTGTAACTACAGTTGGTTCGATGAGGCATGATTGCATAACACAGCTAATGTCTTGGCAACCTTTTGAGCATGTGCTGTACTGTAAAACTGCACTGTGGATGAGAAGGGTAAAATGCAACATCGCAAACATGCTGATCAAGTCAAACTTCCTGATGATGCAAACTTTTCTTTCTAACTGCTGTGTTGTAACCAACAGTAACTGACAACTGTGTATCTCTGTGTGTACCTTTGTACATACCAGCCTTGTGGGTGTTACCTTAACCATCTACAGCTGTGCATGCAAGGAAAAAATTAAATGTATTCTTCTGTCTCTTACTTAGAAGTTTGAATAGAAAGAATGTGCATGCTGTACAAAAGCAACCATCTCAACTTGTGCTGTGTCTCATTTCACGCCACATGGTATACAACATTAGAAGTTTAGGGTCTTTCCTTTAATTTTGTAATAATTTATTGATTCATGTCTTAAAATGAGACTGCTATACTGTTTAGTGACCTTTTTTGACCCGATGCTGAAACTATTTTCATCTTGGTATCAGGTTGACAGGAAGTTTTTATTTTAACATTCAAAAGTCAAGTGCTTAAACCAGATCTTAAAGGGTTTTTAGTATTGCACTTCCATAAAGTTGTAAAACCTGCGAGAAACAGATTAAACAAGATTAAAAGTCTATAGTGGTGCTGGCAGCTCTGCAAGTCTCTTAAGCACAGCAGTGCTTTGAGCTAAATGCTAACATGCATGCTAACAGCATGCTAATTTGCTCATAATGACAATGTGAACATGCTTTTTGTTTATCAAGTATAATGTTCCATCTTAGTTTAGCATGTTAACATGCTAACAGTTGCTGTTAAACATTAAACAGAAAGTGAAGCAAAGCCTGATGGGAATGTTATTAGTTTTGCAGGTATTTGGTCAGAAACCAAGGAGGACATGAATGTCTGTACCAGATTTCATGGGAATCCATCCAATGGTTCTTGAGAAATTTTACTCAAAACTACAAATGTGAACTTAGGACTAGTGTATAATATTTAGGCGGTCTATTGGCATAAATGGAATATAATATTCATAATTATTTTTTATTAGTCTATAATCACCTGAAAAAAAGAATCATTATGTTTTTGTTATCTTAGAATGAGCCTTTCATATCTATCCTATCCTGCCCCAGCTGAAACACCTGGATAATTAAATTTTTAGTAATTTTGTAAGACTTGACAAAGCTGTTCAGGAGACATGCAACTTTTTTTACAAGCTGGGTGACTTTGACATGTAAAATCAGTGGAGTTCCCATTTGATATAATTGTCTTCATGTTTAATTTGTAGGGTTACATATCTGACCAACTGTCTCCATGGCTGTCCTGTGCTGTGCCATGTTGGTGCTGCTGTGTGTTTTTGACACAGCCACTGTTGTGGCTGACATGGACTATGGTGGAGTTCCTCTGTGGATCAACCGCTTGCTTGGTGAGCCCAGTGTGATGAGCCTGCAGGGCCGGATGGACCCATCTTGGTACAGAGCCAACAACCCTCAGGCCTGTCCTCAACAGTGTGACTGCCCCATCCACTGGCCCACAGCACTGTACTGTGACCACAGAGGTCTGGCAGACATGCCTGACCACCTGCCGGTCACAACTCAATACCTGTTTCTCCAGGTAAGAACAATACTGACACGGGCACTGAACATGTGTTATATTAACAATGGTCTGCTACTAACCCACTGCGGTTTTTCATTTCCTGTTCTCACACAATAACTGACCTCCACTGCACTTCACTGTATATTGTTTGTTTTATTTGGAAAGTGTAAAAAGACAAAATCCATCAGGCATTGTGTTCAATTGTTTCCAGGGCAACAACATCTCGTCCATGTCTCCCTCTGTTCTGGCCAACATCACAGGGCTCCGCTGGCTCATCCTGGACCACAACCAGCTACAGAGTGACAAGCTGGACCAGGCCACCCTGAAAAACCAGACCCAGCTGTGCTACTTTTTCGCCAACCACAACCTCCTGAGTTCAGTGCCCAGTGGTCTGCCAGCTGGACTCAGACAACTGCGGTTGGCCTACAACCAAATCAGCAGCATCAGCCCTGGAGCTCTGCAGAACTTACATAACCTGACACTGCTGCTGCTACAGGGAAACAGATTGCAAACCATTACCGCCGGAGACTTCAGAGGTAGTGTAATGTGTCATTTCCTTGACTTCATACTTAGAGAATTTATTTTGAACACTTGGTATGGAAAGTAAAAAAGAGAGTACAAAACAACTTAGTGCTACTGCTATGTATCTGTTCACAAATACAAAACACAGAGACAAACATTAAAAACAAACAGATTTTTATTATCTGAAATAGAACAGGTACTTTCACAAATTTGTGCCTTTCCTTTAAGCCACAAGGTGGTTTGGGTCAGGGGGTTTAATTCAGCAGCAATAAGACTTCAAATATTAGTACAAATTTGCCTTTAAAAAGTTCCTCTTTAAAGCCATTTTAAAGTGTTTAATTATTCTTAAATCAGCTTAATTTTCAATTTTAGAGCTGTTACATTTTTGGAAGCATCAAAATAAATCAAATTGAATTAAGTAAAATAAATATTAATGAATATACATAATAAAATAATGGGCACAAGGTGATATTTTATGATGCATTATATTTTTATTGAAAGGGATGGGATGAAATTATATTAACTGATAGACTGGATTTCCAACCTCATATCGTGCCATGATACCTACTGAGTATATCTGAACCTTTTACTGAGTGTGTTGAGATAACGGATAAAATATCACTGCCATGTGAGAAAAGTTTAATTAGTTTTTTGTTGACATTGATTAAATCTACATCTCACACCCTGAGGTTTGCCCTTGAGACTTCTCTGAACAATCTGACTACATTAATTAACACAGAATATTTCTGGCATTTAACGTTGAAAATGAATCACACCAATTTGTCAATATTAATTTTTGTTTTTGTGTGTGTCCTCTCCTCATCTAACAGGTCTGCTCAGTCTAAGCCTTTTGGACCTCAGTGGGAATTTGTTCTCATCTGTTCCTGGGCATTTACCCCCCACTGTACAACAGCTCTATCTGTCCAATAACTCCCTCTCTGTGCTGGAGGAAGACAGTTTTGTGGGATTCCTCAATCTTAAGTATCTTCGTTTAAGTCACTGTGGTCTGCAGAGCCACAGTGTCCACCCACAGGTCTTCAACATCTCCAGCTTGGTGGAACTCGACCTTTCCTATAACAAATTTACAACCATTCCCACAGTCCCCACCACCCTGCAGTACCTCTACCTGGAGGCCAATGAAATACAAGGTGAGGTGTAAACACACAAAGAAAATGTTTACAAAATGCAGTCAGCTTTCACACTGTGAATGTAGAGGTGTCACTGACTTCACGTCTCTGAAATTTCCTGCACATGTGAACACATTCATACATTTAACAACAATACACTCTCTTCCTGTGCCAGTATTAGTGAGTTATGTGACCGACTACCTGGGGAGGTCTGACACCTGAACCGTGCTGTGAGGGAGAAGAATAAATGTGGAAAATGTGACAGGAACTGTATAGAAACGAACATAGCCAGCCCTTGTCACTGCATACGAATACGGGAGGGGCTAGGGTTAGGCAGCCAAAAGACTAGGCAAGTTTGAGATAGAAGAATAGAGAGAGTGAAGGGAGGGGAGGGGCTCAGAGGGAGACGTTGAAAGACAAGAAAAGTAAAGAGAGTGGAGGAAAGTGAAGGGGAGGGAATATTGGGTGGCTGAATGAAGAGAAAGTAGGTTAGCAAAGAGGAGAGGAGATTGGTATGAAAACATCTGTAATGGTTTTAGAGGTAAGAGCTCCAGATGAGCCAGAAGCACATGCTGTTCCCCTCTTCATAGACTCCTCTTTCCTCTGTCTGCTCCCCATCTCTTACCTTTTTTGACGAATAGTAATCATATCGCAATGCAGCAGACTCGAAGCCAGAAGCCACATACCAGATTTGACGATATTTAGCAACATTACAAAACTCACATGACCATTATGAATATTATGACCTGGTATGCAGTTTTGGCTCACAGTCGCTGGCAAAGTCAAAGTGTGTTCTTGTTTTTCAATCTATGATGCAGCAGACAGCGGGGCTGTGTACCAACCAGACAGACAGAAGGCAAAACACTTCCACAATAACACACACCTCATCGTCTAGCTAGCAGCCTGACAGCTACCACGAGTCCTGTCTGCCAAAGCCTACAGTCAGGGCTGAGAGAAGCTCTACAACTAAAATGAAGTGAGAAAGCACAAGACGGTGTTGTGGTTTCCTCTGCCTCCGTTTTCACCACAGCACCTGCAAGACATCTAATGGGAAATGCAGAATCTGTGAGAAGAAGAGGGACATTTGCAGGCTGCATAGACCCTCTTAGATACAAGACTAATCCCATAATGTAACTGAAGCGCTTCAACTTAATAAGTTACATATGATGAACACATGGTACATGATGTGAAATCAAAACTCTCTGGACTAGTTTAGTCTCTACAGTGCTTGGACAAGACAATAATACACAGATGGCTGTAACTCTTGTGATTAATGGCTGTTTAATAATGAAAAAATGGTCTGTATATGTTTTCTGTCGGTTTGCTCCAGAGTTCAACGTGACTAGTTTCTGCAGAGAGGTGGGACCTTTGTCCTATTCCAGGATGAAGATCCTACGACTTGATGGAAACAAGATGTCCTACCACCATCTGCCCCCTGACTGGGTCTTCTGTCTGAGAGTTCTTCAAAATATTTACATCTGACTCTGCCTTGTGAATATGCAACGGAGAGGGATTACTGTATGTCACTGGCCAATCTCATCTAGTGGCACAGAGAATAAACATGACCCAATTAAGATTTTTGTTTGTTTGTCTTGTTTTTTTTGTTTGCCAACTCATTTTTCATGAACTCAAACAACTCTGCTTTAAAGCTATAAACCAGAGAAGAAGACTCTAATTCGTTATGTCGTCAATATGTCCAACTAGAAAAATACACAGCCAGGCACTGAATGGAAAACTGACCTTCAAAGGATGCCAAAGCTTGAACTTGTACACTAAACCAGTGTTATTTTATTATAATGCCAAAAGTTCTGATCAAAACATTTCTCATACCACCAGTACATTCCCATGGGCTTCCATCTTTTCCAAGTTCTGCCTCAGCAGGGTTGTACATCTGTGTATTATTACAGGATAGGAACTGTGACAAACCCTCTCATTTCTGACCGAACAGAATAATGTGCCCTGGTTAAACTGAGCTGTCTTAGTCCAAAGGGAAACATGTATGAATGGCAAAATTCAATGGCTTTCCCCTGAGATGAGTCTGACTCAGTCAGCTGGACAATGTTTAACAGTAACACCAGTCCACAGAGAGCCAGGGGAAATATGGACATGTTTTGACTTAACCACTGAAAACCTTCAAACCTCTGTTGCTAAACCCCTAACACTTGATTTCCATGATTGCAAAGGTGAAATTTGCTTTGTTATGTTTTTTAATTAATTTTTTTTTTCATTTACCGCAAAACATCTTGCTAATGTCTGTAATGCAAACAATCTCTAAACAACAGTGATTAACATTATACTTTTGTTATGTGTCAAATTTCACAATATTATCACACTTTATTTATAACCAAAAATAAGAATATCTGACACATGTTACCAGCCTCAATTACAGGGAGATTATATAATCTGCCATATACAGTAAATCTAACATACTTATATTTTTATCTATTTTTTCAATAGATAATACTAACAACTTCCCACACAATTTTGGGGAGATTTGGAATAGATCATATTATTTTCAAACTTATTATAACAAAATGCAGTTTAGTGTTTAACCAGATGCAACAGTAGCAACAGGCCTAAACAAGACTAAGGCACAGTGACACTTTAACATCAGCATGCTAACATGCTCATAATGACCATTCTAACTAGTCACCATCTTATATCAGCATGTTAGCATGCTAACATTAGCTAATTAGCACTAAACACAAAGTACAGCTTAAGCTAACGGTATTGTCATTAGTTTTGCAATAACTAAGAATTTCATAAACCAAAGTATTGCACAAATATCAGTTTTGACCTGATGATTGAAAGCTAAGGAATCACCAAAGTTATTAGTACAATTCATCTTGAAGGGAATATGAACACACTATGTAAAAAGGCAATCCAGCCAATAGTTGAGACATTTCACGCTCAAAACCAAAGGTCAATCTCTTGGTGGTGCAAGAGGAAAAGTCAGGATTTGTCATCTGGGGACCATAAATATCTGTGTTTCATAATCCATCAAATAGATATTGAGATATTTCAGTCTGAACCAAAGTGGTGGACAGACTGACAGACCAACGCCCTATTGAGTTATGCTGCTAGCTAAAAATGAATGAATATACAAAATGGAAAATAAACCAATGGGTAATAAGAAGGGATGTAACAACATCTACGTACAGAACACTGAATCCAGAAATGTTATGTACAGTATGAACAACAAGTGGGTGTTTTATATGTGCAGTGTAAAAGGAAGCCATTATATGCAGTTGAATGTGGTCAGAGTTAAATATAGATAATAAAAAGCAAACAGTGTAGGCAAAGGAACCTGTAACAGCAGCAGTGTTAGTGGAGACTGCTCTGTTCGATTTCCATTTGTGTACAACGTGTCTGCACTCCCTTTTTCAAGCTTGAGTTGTGTCATGTCATCTCACAATTTATTCAGTTAGAGTAAGCATCCATGTGACTGACGAGAACGGGGTGGGGAACGTGCAGACACACAACTGTCTCATAACGATGAAAAAAGCCTCTGTAAGATGTATTTATACCTGCTGGAGAAACCTCAGGTGAATCAGAGTCTGCTTTTATCTCTGAATCATAAAATAACCACCAATGCTGACCGCAAATACTAATAACGATACATCTACATTTCTTCTGAATGCCACAAACCAATGAGGAAGTAGTTATAGTCATTGTGGTCCTGTTTACTCAAATGGTAAAGACTATACTCATTATTACCTGAGGTTGCTTTTCTCATAATGACAATATGTCCGAATAATAATGATACCATTTTCCCGTCATTGCAAGATAAAGATCATATAACTCTGAGACAGTTTCCTCATTATTAGATAGATATGTAAGTAGAGGAAATGGGTGGTAATGTTTTTCCTCAGCGATTGCAAAATGAGCCCAGATAGTATCTTTTTTATGGTTTTCAATGTAGAACAAAGTGTAAAGAACTATATCATATCTGACTTGGAAACCAGAAATATGATCGTTTTACATCACTTTCTGGATAATAGAAAAGAAATCTATACCTTATAGAACATCCTTTTTAATGAACTGATCATTTTGTTTACATATCAAACTGGGGTTAGATTAAATCACTAAATGTAATATATTTATGAATCTGTTTAAAAGTGTAAAACAATGCACTTCCAACTGTAAAACAGGTAGGTAAAGACATGGTACACAATACTTGATACAGATATTCAGCTACTTACCAATAACTACTCAAAGTACGTATTGTTTGTGTGTCTGTGTTCCATTTAGCATTACTAAAGCACTACCATATTTTCCAGGTGACACCATGTCTTATAAATGCACTGTGTGTGTAACGGTCTGATCAGGCTGTCTGGACTAACTTTTACCGGAGGCAGGAGTCACTAACACAGAGTTCCTTTGACGGATGAATATTAACCATAAAAGTCTGTGTGAGCACTTGTTCCAGTGATGACCAGCATCTGAGTATGTATGAGGTCATGATGGAAGAAGACAAACCGAAAGGAAAAAAGGTCATTGGCTCCATGTTGCTGCAGCAAGGCCTGTAAACACAAAACAAGCAGACCATCTGCTACATCAGTAGCTTGACATTTTGGAAAATACCTTAGATAGTTTTATGCCAGGAGTTATATGAGAAGATCAATATTACCATATTTTCATATTCATCTGTTAAATATGAAGTGGTTAGCTTAGCTTCGCACAAAGACTGGGAACAGGGGGAAACAGCTAGCCTGGAACTGTCCTGCTGTCAAATAGACCAGCACATAACTGCCTATAAAACCACAATTTTTACACTTTTTGCACATATTAAACAAATGTCAATATAATGTGTTAATTAGGAAGATTTAGAGGTGATTTTATTTTAACATTCGACAGGGCAAGGCTAGTTGATTCCAGTCTCTATGCTAAAGTAGGCTAATAGTCTCCTGGCTCCAGCTTCACATTTAAGGGACACATGTGGGACAAAGGTGGCATCAATTTTCTCATCTAACTCTCTGCAAGAAAGCAAATAAGCATATGTCCCAAAACCATTTCTTAAATCATGATCTTCAAAGAGAGATTTTTTTGGGTTGATGCTCATCTTCAGCTGCCCTACTTGTCTTGTTATTGTCACCTGCACACCTTCGTTCTTAAATGTGGCATTGACCCAACTTTTCACAACAAATTAGCCATTTTCTCTGTATTTTTATCTGTTTTACTGCACTCTGTAAATCAGCTGTTGCACACTTGAACCAGACCTCTACTGCATTCCTCATTTTCAGAGTCATAAAGCACAATGAAGCACTGTTCACTGATCAAATATGAAGTACAACTTTATTAGCAATAACAACATCTGTATTTTAAAGGGAAACGCATTTGAAATGTGGAACACACTCTTTTTTAGTGAACACACACCAGTGTCTCCCAATCAATTGAGAAGACACAGATGTAGGTTTTCAGGAATTGCCAGCTGGCAGGGGTTTACGCTGCGGGAGGGGGTACTGTGAAACCAGATGGCACATATGAACACCTGAGAGGCTCCCCGGCACATCACAGTGGTATAAACCTTTGACTTAAGGGGCTTTATTGTATAAATGCCAAGATACTGAGGTGGTTATTGCTCTCAATAACAGATAGCTAATGTCATTTTTTCCATCACTATGTCTATTTGCTCAGCTATGAGGATGTAAATGAAGAGGAACAAATGCTAAATGAACATGGAAAAATAAAAAATAGTGTTTAAATGGGTAGACTCAAGCTCCAAGTGGCATGGTCTGTTAAAAGAGTCCTGCTTTTCTGTTTTCAACCTCTGAGCCATGATGATGATGAAAAAACACAGGAACTCATGTTAATTTAGAAATGATTCCTTATAAAGAGTCAGAGTCACAGGGATTATCTTTGTAGCTATTTAAAAACAGAATAATCCCTCAGACTGGTGGAGTCATTAAAACTCAGGCCGTTCCTCCCTTCTGAACCGAACTCTTCCTTGGAAACCACCAGTCAAAACAATCTTCTATGAAGCTCCCTGTGGTGTCATAACAGCAACACAGAGAGCTATGGAGCTCAGGACCCTCACATATAACATCCCTCTGTCCACAGACACAGACACAAACACTCTCTACTCAGGTTAGGTAAGAACTGGTCCAAACACCAAAAACTCTTTTGTATAGATCTCTGAAAATGAATTTGAACTGCTAAAAAAATGAAGACGTGGGCAGGTTAATTTCAGGAGCAATTAGCAGCCAAAGAGCCAGAAATTTCTTTCAGGAGTTAATGGAGACAAAAAACAGACTCCAAATGAAAGTCGACATTGCTCTGTGTCTGCTGGAAGTGTAAATAGGCAACTGTTTGCTAACACGTTTGCCATATGAGGTGAAAATATGTCAAAACAGTTTGTTGCGCTGCCCCTACGTGTCCAAGAAAATCTATAAAAACAGGTTTAAGTGAATGGCACTGAATTGTGTTAGAATTACTTGATTATTTTAATGTTGCAGCTGTAAGGATTAGGTCTGGTATTAGTTATGGGGTCACATGAACAAAATGTACATAAGTTGACATGTTCATTTTTTTACTTTACTTATTTATTTTTTTACTTTACTTTACTTCACTTTAATGCTAGCTTTATACTCCAGAGAAGGTGGGTGTTAACAAAGGTAAGTATGTAAGTAAGGTAATTGCCCCAGCAGGTGGTTTTCCTGACTTTTAACATGTCTTCGCAACAGAGAAATATTATTGGAGCTTGTATACTGTGCCGTCATGACAATTAATTAGCCATCTACTTGCCGAATGTTTGCAGTCCTGTCTCAGTCATTTGAGAATATTGGCACTATGGATAGATATTGAGATTTTAGGTTACTGACCTGAAAGCATCAGCTGTTTTGTGTGTTTTCTGTTGCTATACTGAGGTCATGTCTGACCTCAGGTCTGGCTGGCAGGTCAAGTGTTCCAGTAGTTACAGGATACTGAATTACTGGTAGTGTGGATTAGTTTTGAGGGGTCAAATGCAAGATGTGTCAGTGCCCTAACTGTCCCATAAAATCAGTTTTTTTCTTTAAATCTATGTTCAACAAATAAGCATTCAAACAAAACTATTGCACAGACTGATGGTCCATCTGACTGTAACAACGGGTTAACTATAGAGAGGTTCAGACCTCCCATCTGTCTGGAGAATCTGTTTGTTGCTGAGTGGAGAAATCATCTTTAAATCCATCTCAGACTTGTATGGTAGTTTTGGTTTGGCAAGATGACTGAGGAAGCTGTTAGTTTCATTTACAGGCTGGTTTACAAGCAAAACTGAGACCTCCAGCCCTCTCATTAGACACACACACACAGATGCTGACTCTCCTCTCTTATATTCCATTAAAGTCTGAAGGGAGTTTCTCCTATTTTAAGGAGTCATCAAGATGCAGTGCAGTAAAAACTCTTCATTGCAAAAGAGGTTTCTTGACTTATGTTAAAGTTTGAACACAATTTTAGAAATAGTGAAGGCCACAAGCTTACAGCAATGTCTTGGAATGTCCATGTGAATTCTGCATGCACTAGGATCCAACAGCAACTCTACTTTTTGCGCAGAGTCAGGGTGTTTGGGGTTGGACAGAGAGTAGTAATGTTATTTGATCATGCTGTGATAGAGAGTATATTATGTTACGAAATCTCAGCTTGGTTTGGTAACATATCAGTTAAGTTAAAATCACAAGTGATGGGGGTGAGGGAGCATCTCTCCCTGAAAAAGCTCTTTGAGAAGACTATAGTTAAACAGGATAGGGAAATTATTGCTGACCCCTCCCACGTCCTGTATTCAGAATACAAAGTGGAAACAGGAAATGATGCCTGAATAGGTATAAAAACTCTTTCATCCCTCTATCCCTCTATCAGTGAATCTCCTAAACTCAGAACATAATGAGGGTGTGGAATAAGGGGATGTGTTGCATGTATTTGAATGCACTTTATGTCTGTTACTGCACTATAATTGTATGTGTTTTTATGTGGCAGCCTTTATGTTCAAGACAAATTTCCCTAGGGACAAATAAAATAATCTTGGATCTTGAATGAGCCTCAGAAATACACAGGAGAACACATAATCTTCACAAAAGCATCTGTTTTTGAGACTTGTAGCTTTAGCCAAGAAAATGAGAAGTAAATTCCTGGTACAAATGCCAAATGTAGCCTTTACTCTTTACATCTAGTTTTCTACAAAACAAGTGTGATATCTGATAACATGATATAAGGATTTAGCTTGTTTTAACCCCCCTTAAAATTCTGAGAGTATCCAGATTTTGTCATAATGCTGTAAAGAACTGTTTATTACAGTTTTCCTGAGGTTTTCCCACAGTCACTGCACCACTCGTGCACCACTGGACCATGTGTTAAGGCAGCTGATAATGCAAAATAACTCAGGGTGAGTAATTGTGGTTTTCCTATTCATTCTATCCACATGACACTTTCATTAGCTTGCTGACTAAACATTAATGGAGGTGGGGGGATGGCATAGATGTCTGCGTCAGAGCAGTTTAAGATGAGAGACGTGGAGTTTAGGGTCCAGACTGAATGTTGTATATGTGAACGACGTGCGTTGCGTGTGAGAGGAGGGTTTGACAATATGGAATCCGTATCAGACGTTCCATATTTAACTGAATCGCGGTGCAGAGCCTCATATGTGAAACACATGCAGGATACCCAACACAGTATGGACACATGCATACACTCACACACACACACTGATGTACTACACCACTACCACACAACATACGATGACAAGCATTTGGGCATCATTTGTATCGAAGCGTATGCTACTTTTTTATCTAAACAAATCCTTCTGTGCAAACATCTGTCTGTCCTTTTTCCAAGTTAATATGCATTGAAAAACTAAAGCTATATAAAACTATTCTATAAAAAAGATTTGGTACTTCTTCTGAAGTTCAAAGATAACCTGAGTTCAGGTAAAGGTAAAGGTATTTTTATTTAATTCATTCCAACCACAGAAGTGATGCAGACAAATGAGGTATTAATATGTAATTTAACCAAAACAAGCTGTTGCTCCCAAGTATTTGTGATGACAGAAGGCTGTGTTATGATTTAAAATTGAGCAGTATATACTGTACTACAAATCACTCCCCACATAATAATCAATCATTAATGTGGGGAGGGAGCAATAACAAAAACAAAAAAAAAGATCAAGAACTTTATGATGTAGTATTCACAAGTCTTGCATTTTTTACTTAAAAAGGCATGAAAGACCCATTGATTTCATTCAGTTTGATCAGACCAATGTTGCAGTAAACAAGCTGGCGTCATTGATATTTCTGTGCACACAATACAATAACAGGATTTTTCCAATAGAACATTCACATCTGATTGCAGTCAGCTGTGGATTAAACCTGGTCACACCCACCTATTACATCCAAAGAGAAGAGTTTTTGTATTTTTAGTCATCTTAGAAGAATGCTATCACTTAAGACATAATAACTAAATAAGAATATTCTAAAAGTAACTCATCAGATCTTGTGTAAACAGTGTGTGGGCTAAAGTGTGTCTGGGCAGGATGATTTAAGGCACGATGGGTCTGTTTTGATTTGAAGATGTCTGCAAGTCCAGGTGGCTTCTTTCGACAGACTTTCTTACTTGAGAAAACAATTCTCTGCTTAGTAGCACGGGTGCCATGATTTCATGCATGATGTAATGCTTCTCAGCTGCCTTTGGGCTCCACAGTCACTGATGGTGTTCAGCTTGTGTTGCAACAGTATTTTGATATAATGACTCTGCAAAAAAGACATTTTAAAGGTTCAGTGTGTAGAATTTAGTGGCATCTAGCAGGACAGATTTGGCAGAAATAGAATATAATATTCATAAGTATGTTTTAATCAGTGTGTTTTCGTTACCTTACAATGAGCCCTTTATATCTACTTAAGGAGCAGATCCACTTCCACGGAGCCCGCCATGTTGCACCACCATGTTTCTACAGTAGCCCAGAATGGACAAACCAAAGACTGGCTCTAGAGAGGGTCTTTCATGTTTTTCATGAGTTTCGTAGCCACTGTAAGTTCTCCTACACTCTTGGAAAATGTTATTTTTTTCCCCACCCGCATTCTGCGAAGACCTGCCCCTGCACTGCTTCTGATATTCTTACCCAACCCTAACCATCTCACTCCTCATGCTTAAATCTAACCAACCTAACCAATGAAGCCAACTTGCCAATCAGAGGCAGAGTAGGGTGGGTTTTTCTCAGAATGTGGGTGGGAAAAAAAATAAGGCACTTGGAAGAGGAAGGTGGTGACATCAACCTCACCACTAGATGCCACTAAATCCTACACACTGGTTCTTTAAATGTATTAAATGACATTTTATAAGTCAACCGTGTTTATTTTATTGACAGAAACTAATTTTACCATTGTTACAATCACAGAAATATTTTCCTTTGACTTCATAGATCAACTAAGACCATCCAGCTAACTGTCTCATTTAATGAACAGCTTCTGTGATGGCATGCTCACTGTTTTACTCTTAGGCAGGTTTTAGATGTTAGTGTAGCTAACAGCAAAAGCTTGAAAGCTGAGCACAAACTCTAAACACTTCATCTTTGTTAGATAAATAAATGCAGAGTTTGTTTTCACTTTCCATCTGAGCATTCACTAAATCCTGTCATATTCCCGTAAACATCCCACATTGTTTTAATTGAATAACAAAGTTTATTCATGATAAATGTAATAATACATTCTTTTGTGCATAAAATGATTTGTGAGAAAATAAATGTGTATTGTATGACATTTCTCAAGGGCAAACACAGTGAGAATACTGCAAAGACTGCCAAAAGCCTGCTAACATTTGCCAGGGTGGGTGTCCAAAGCCAGGGATTTTGGCTGGGCCAAGTGGGCGTGGCCTGCAGAACACAGTGCTCACAGGATGCTGTACCATCTCACTTTGTTGCTGCAGATTTCAGTGCAACAGATTAGAAAGCTGCCTTTAAATGTTCCTCTGGCTGTATTTCCTCTGGGAACATTTCTGGCTTAAGCTCAAATGCGTCTCCTCTAAAACAAACAGCTCTATCATCCAAATCACTCTGTAAATGACAGAACAGGCCGTTCTTGGAAAATTCTCAGATTATTATACACAACAAGTAATTTTGGGTCAGAGCCTGTGCCTGCCTAGTTCTCTCCATCTGTTTGAAAAACAGCTGCTGCAGTAGGACGACTGCTGCTTTAAGATTTCCTGCAGTAAAAGCATGTTCAAACCCCTATAAATAACCCTTCTGGAATCAACAGGATCAATTCAGCCTCAGAAAACATTTGGCCAATCTCTGTCCAGACTCTGTGTATATCTGAGCACTGCAGGACAAACAGTTAAATTCCACAGGCCGCGTGACTCTATTCTCGCATGCAAAACCAAACAACACAGTTATCTTCAGATGTTACGTAAGCTCGAATAAAAAAAACAAAAGCTTAATTAATAACAAATTTATTCCTTGGGTGATGACTGATATGATGTCCTCATGTCTAAATGTCCAGAAATATGGACATAATATGTGATGATGGGAATGAGACAGACTTCTTGGAGGCTCACCACAGCATATATTGTATAGTGTCCATGCAGAGCACTAGACCTCATCATCTGACAGAAAACCTGAGGTGTTTAACACTCCCTTTGAAGATGTTACAATGGCGTGTTGTCTGTGACAACTTGAAACTGAATTTTAGGCTTTTTGTCCTTTCACTCTGCAATGAGACATTTAATAACACTTTACACATACAGAGGCGCTGACTTTTAGGGTCCCCCTGGTCTATTTGGTTATTCATCCATGGACTGAATAGTATTTTACTTGCTGTCTATTGGATGCAGTCTTTATAGGATAATAATAATAATGATAATAATAATAATAATATAGCACTTTTCTTAACAGTCTTACAAAGTGCTTCACAAAAAGAAGATAGTAAAAAGGATAAGGCTGGTGACTTTCTATATTTTTCTTATTGTCAATAAATCTCATATGCAGAGCCAAACCAACAATGAACTGATCCTTCTTATTAGTATTGTGTGTGTATCCAAAGCCTGATATATCATATTCCTCTGTATCATAGACCTCCATTGTTGTCCAAAAACTATTAAAAACACGTCAATGAGCCACACCGCTGCACTAGGTGACATGTTAGTGATGTTTTACATGAAAATTACAGTTACAATAGTTTGTTCCAAAGACTAATAACAGCGATCACGTTTTCAGTCTCCAGAGAGTCGTTTGCACTCAAGTTCTTATATGTACAATGGACAAAGTTAAGACATTGTGATTTGTAACACAACAAGCTAGTTAAACTCTATAAACAGAACTGCATTCCAGCACATGCACAGTGGAATGTGCCGTACATGGAACTACTTCAAGAAAGACTGAATATGTGATCACTATTATTAGTCTTTGGAGCCATTTCTAAACAAACTATGTTAACTATTATCTTTAGGAGCCAACATGTCATTCAGTGCAACGGTGCGGCTCATTATACTGCATTTTATGCATTTGTGTCTATGTTGTTGAAAATTCTGTTAAATTATTTGTCGAACCCCATAAAAAACAGAAAACGGAACAATATAAGCTTTACATAGACTTGATTTATTGCAGGGCTATTGGATTGGATTGCATTACATCATACAGATGTACCTATAAAAAGCTGGTAATTAAGTTACAAATCTGGAACAAACAAACTTGTGATCTCCAACATCTCAGCTCCACTACTTAGTGACTTTACTGAGTTTATCAGCTCTGACATTAACCTTAAACTACCATCTTCCTCTTATGCTGCATTTCCACCTCCTGTTAGGCAGGATAGTGGTGTAAATTACTAATATTAAGTCCTAATAATACTTTATTAAATTAATGAAACTGGTTATCATTGGTTTTTCACACACTCATATGACCTAGGCACACATTGCCTTGTCTATGAAGTTGATTGGGTTCTTAATTTGTTGCGTTTTGCCTGCAATAAATGCTGTTATTGGCATTATAACATAACAACTATCAGAAATGAATTCAGAACCTAACTCAGCACACAGGAAAAGTTTAAATTAAATAAACTGGAGATTAAAGTAAAGGTAATTCTTTAAATGAGGTGGTCAACCTCAAATGGTTAGCGTCGTGCTACTGTTTGGCACTGTGCTGACACTAAATGTGAAAAGCCTGGACTGTGGCTGCAGTACTGTCGCTACAGAGGTGGCTGACCAATAAATAATGCCAATAACAGAATTTATTGCAGGCAAAACACAGCAAATTAAGAACCCTATAAACCTCATGGACAAGGCAATGTGTGCCTGGGTCATATTAGTGTGCAAAACAACAATAATTACCTGTTTCATTCTTTTAATAAAGTATTATTAGGACTTAATATGACTTAATATTAGTAATTTACTCCATTATCATTGGGACATATTAAAGAGGTTTATAGGGTTCTTAATTTGCTGTGTTTTGCGTGCAATAAATGCTGTTATTAGCATCATTCATTGGTCAGCCACCTCTGTAGTGACAGCACTGCAGCCACAGTCCAGGCTTTTCACATTTAGTGTCAGCACAGTGCCAAACAGTAGCACGATACTAACAATTTGAGGTTGACCACCTCATTCAAAGAATTACCTTTACTTTAATCACCAGTTCATTTAATTTAAAGTTTTCCTGTGTTCTGAGTTAGATTTTAAATTCATTTCTGATTATGCTATGGGCATAATACATAAAAAACATTAAACCATGACACATCATGGTTAATGACCAACTGTTTCCAATGATGTCATCCCTGCAAACAGCACAAAATAAAAAAAAACTTTTACAGAGAGATGTGGTCGCTGTCATTGATCATAGGAGCTGAATCATAAAACATCATTTCCACTGCATCTCCTAAATAGTAGTAGAGAAAATGAGAAAGAAACAGCTATCACCCAATAAAGTGACATATTTGTTACATGTACCCATCTTCTCTTTCTCAGTTTTTCTCTCTCTTTGTCCTATTTGTTGAAGTTTCCTTCCTTTCCTAGTTGGGACCAGTCTGGACCAGATGTTTGGCCCAGCTGAGATCAGTATCCCAAACCTGATGACTGAGTGAAGAGGAGACATAGGTGCAGAGGGAAGAAATCATGAAAAGAAAAAGAAAATGAGGGAAAAGTGCAGCACATATGTGTACGTACATGTGTGTTTGAAACTGTTCCCCACATATGTTCTCCTCATTATCCTCCGGCTGCAGCTCACTCTGCAGGAATGCAGGGCTGTGAACACATGTCTACCTCCTAACCCCCAGTGGCACATAAGCGCGCGCACACACACACACACACACACACACACACACACACACACACACACACACACACACACACACATACACACACACATACACACTCAGCCTCACTTCCTGAAAGACCCACCACAACACCCAGTGCCTCAGCTGGAACTCAGTAATCCGACTGTTTGAGTTTACTGATGCTGGGGAGAAAAAATCCTGGACATCTAACTGACACAGAAAAGATGCCATGGACTCAGTGGAGAGATGCTGCTAATGAAAAGCACATGGCAGGATCAGTGTGCAGCCATCTAAACAATAGCGGAGTGGGTGGGAGGCAGAGCAGAGATGCAATTACAGCTGGGCTTTCCTTAACAGAGATCTAGTGTTCACAGTATTTTTCACACACTTCTGATATAGAAACATAGGCTAATCCTGTATTTTTTGTCTATTTGAGACAAACACTGTCATGCTATGCTGCGACAGAACAGAATAATAACAAACTATGATACAGTTTAGACAGATGAAAGAATCCGCGGTCTTTCAGAAGGAATTAAGATTAAATCTCATTGGCCATAAGCCGAAAAGAGGGGGGGGGGGAGAACCACTGTGACCTTGACAGGGAAAAAAGCTAGGGAACAAACCCAAAAGGCAGGCTTGTCCACCAAGGGAGAGAGAGATAGGGAGGAGAGGGGAGGGTTAGGGACGGAGAGAAACAGGGAAAGTGAGAGAGAGGGAGGGGTAGGAAAAGAGTTAGAGAAGCAGAGAGAAGAAAAGACGCAAAAGTTGTGACTTGACAAAAGAGGGCAGGTACCAGAGGCAGGTAAGAAACTTTATTTGTTTCTTCTGTTTCTAGGAGAGCTGTTTTAGATGGGACATGATAAACAAGGTAAGAATGCAGGCAGAAGTGTGTTTGTGTGTGAAATGGAGAGCCAAAGAGGGGCTTCTGTGTTCTCTGTGTGAGTTTTTTATTGGACTAAGGGAGATTCCTGGCACAGGTACAGCAGGGCCATGCTGGTGTGTTTCTATAGAAACGTTGTGCCATACAAAGTGGTACTCTGTCCTCCAGGGAGCTGCCGCGCATTTCAACTCTTCTGCTTTCTCTACTGCTGCACACTCACCTTGATTTCAGCCTTTCTCATCAGAAGAGTGAGGAGAGCTGCTGCACTAAAGTTTGGGAAGAGTGAAGCTTTTGAAAACTGTCCTGTGACTCACTTTGGCTGCTGCAGAATAATCTAAATCTTGATCTTTTTGCAGCTCATCCAAATGGACCATCACGATTTTCAGGACAGTGCACAAGCAGGAATTTTTGCCATTATAGATTTGACTTTCTCTGCAGTGAAGCTCTAATTAAACCATTAAACCATTTTGTCATTAGAAGCTCTTATGGATCACAGTCTTAGATGAGTGTTAACCAAAGCCCAGAAAAAAACAAAACTAAAAAGGAAGATTATGAAACTGTGAAAAAAAATCTTAGGCATGCACCACAGCTTGTGATTCACCACAGCCTGTTAAACAGTCTGTGTTGAATCCTTCTACAGTGTGCAGTGATCAATCTTGGTTGAGCTGGATGATGATCAGGACAAAGGAACAGTGATGACAGTGTCCAGTCAGGCTGACTGGAGTCTGCAGGATCCTGATGGTGCACAGTTTTGTTTTTTTATACTCTCACTTTAGTTTAGCTTATAATCGTTTCATTTCAGTTTATTAACTTTTTTTGTCTGTACTCCTTCTGACTCCACCACTGCACATGTAGATGGTTTTCACATGGATGTAAATTCAACTTTTGCACAGTTACTGCAGGACAGCCACACCCACATGAGAAAATGTTCTGGCAATAATGTACCATTAGTGCAGACTGGTGAGAAAGGTTTCAAGAATGAGGCAGATACTTCTGTAACTGTTTATCTAATGTAGAACTGAAACTGCACATTTATCTGTGCAGTTACTTCCCATAACTGTTTATTTAGATACATATTGTAGAGATGAGTCATAATAAGACTACAGATGCTATTTGTATGACGTCACATATATGCAACTCAGCACACACCCAAATGATTTGTGTAATTGTGTTGATTAGTCACAGATATTTTCAGACTTCTGAGTCAGATGTCTGAGCTCTGTCGTATATAACGTGACTCTTATTCAAGTTTTTTTTTCAGGGGATACTGGTTTCACAAAACAGCGGTGATCAATTTCAGTTAAAGGAATGACAGTTTCCATTAAGCAATAAAAAGCAAGAGAATGTGATGAAATGGAAAGAGCTAATCATCAAAGACTTTATAGTGACCGAGACTTTTGTTTCACTGACAGCTATTCAAGAATGATAACTATGAAGTTTTTTTTAGTTTTTTTTATTTTCATTCTCCTGATACAGTCTGGGTTGACCGAAGATACTAATAACTCCTTTGAGACCCATGGATGACTTTCATCTAGTGCTACTGCTCAGCTAGTACTAAAGTTTAAAGACATCTGCACTCCTTTTTACTTTACATATTCAAAACATCTGCAACTGCACTGTGACTGATAATTACTAATAATAAATTAAACATGACAAGTTAGTAGATTTTCTAGGGGAGCTAGTCAAAATTTCAATGGACATCAGGAATTCATCTTTCAGCTTGTCAAAACTAAAATGCTTGTGATACAATTTAATAGCAAAATCAGTTTTGGTTCTTACAGTAAAGTTAAAAACAGAATCAGAGATATTGTGAATTAGCTACTGATTAATAGTTAATGATAAACTAATTACATGTATCTGTAATGTGAATTCAGTCAAACTAATGATAAAATGGTTTGCCACCTGATACCATCACAGAGATATCTGTGACACAGTCACAGTAGTTTTTATGCTGATATGTATAAAATGTTCTTTGCAAGGTGATAAATAAACTATTGAGTCATTCATCTCTGACTCAAAGTCAGTCAATAATGACTGACTGCTGGTCATGACAGTAGCAGCAATGATGGAAGGAGAGCTGGTTCTGGTTTTGAATGAGGGACTGGGAGGCTCTGGATGGCTGACAGGGAAAAGGATGGGCAGTGCCAGGAACACCGTCAGAGAAAAGTTCCGATTTATTTTTCCAGGCAGGATGCATTCTGGCTCTAAGCCTCATTCCTGCCCCGTGATTCATACGTGATGTTTATCAAATTGGCGAGGCGGCTTTAATAACCGGAGCACAGTGAAAATAATGGTGTGTTTGTGCTGAAACATTATGTATTTTGACAGGTGTGTGGTGATTATTTACAGCAGGCTTATGCTGCTGAGGTACAATGCACAGCGCACATATATACACATACAGACATCCTATATAAATTCACCATTCAAGGATTATGAGATGCAGTCATTCCGGCCTATAAGTGTTTCCTTCCACTTTCAAAGGTGAATGAATCTTCATGGCAGAGTAAATGCTTGTGATGGTTGGTAAAACATCTGTATTTGTAGCTTTGTGCGTGTGTTTGTCTCTCTGACAGCATAGAGGTCATTACATTTTACTTTCTAGGTTATACAAATCTGTTGGACATATTCGAAACAGGCTTCAATTACACACCTAAAATCACCTCCTTTTTGCTCCTTTGGGTGTGTCTTGGATAGATTTGTATACGATAATATGTAAAAATACTGTAATGCTACCAAACCTCTTATTCCAAATGACTCTGAAATGATTTCTGACAAAAACTATTTTAATAGCACAAACTCATTCATGATAAAAGGTTAAATACCATTAAAGTGCATGTAAACTCTTTACTACGCTGTATAAACACGGGTGAAAATGTACCCATGCTTGCAATATTTTTATACAATCCTTAAGATACAAATTGGTTTCATCAGAGTCTCATTTGATTAAGTCCAGTTCCTGTTGGACCTCTCCTGGGTAACACAGCTTAACCTTCCAGACCTGCAGTCATCCCCTCCACAACTCTCCTTCTGGACCAGTCCAGACAATGAAGCCTTTATACCTAAACCTCTCCTTCCCTGTCTCTCATAAGCACTAATTTCCTGTATTAGAATCCCCCCCCCCCTTGAATTCAATCAAACTAAACAAATCACTCTGCCTTTCTCTTACTTGGTTACTACCTTTCACTGCAAACCTCCACCTTTCATTTGTTTAAACCAGAATAACAAATCAGTTTGTCACTTTGACATTATCACAAGTCCCATTCCTAATGTATTTATCATAATAGATTTACAGCAGTAACTGACATATTTTTCTTACTCATTCGCTGTAATAGAACCTCCGAGGGACACTGGAAATGTTATACAGACGTTTGAGTTAACCAGACTGATCTCCTAATGTCTTCATTATTTTCAGCTCAATGGGACACTGAAGTCATGAGTAGCAACTTTTCCACTTATGTAACAGCAGCAGCAGCAAATTGATAATAAAAATGATTTTCAAAATAAAGTGCAGTGAAGTGCAGGAAGCAGATTGTTGGACGTATTAGTTTTATGATTAACATCTAAAATAAACCTGCTTCATATTTGTCTTGATTCTACTGTTTCGGCCAGTTCAACCCAAAAACTCTTTATCTCAATGAGACTATCTGCTGCACCACAGGTGGAACAAATCAAAGCTCAAAAGGTAAAAAACAGTTGGTTGCTGAGGGATTGAGTTTTCTCAGAGATAAGTGTCTTGCTCTGAACTAAGCCTCTGAATGCCTGCTGATCACTGAAGCAGGACTTGTACACACTTGAGAGTCAGCGTTGGCCAAGAGGGAAGAGTGAGAAAGAAACACAAAAAGGACCAATGCATTCCAGTCATTACACTGTCTTTATGGGTGGGATTAGCCGACCATATTGGCTAACCAGCATAACCAAAATGACAAAATGGTTCTGTGTTGTGGGGCGGCTTCTTTCTCCATATACTTAACCTAGCAAGCAATCAATCAATCAATCAATCAAGCAAGCAATCAAGCAATCAAGCAATCAATCAACCAAACTTTTTTATGTAGCACCTTTCAAACAAATCAAATGCAATTCAAAGCACTTTACAAGCGATTGACAAAAAGTAGGATGTTAGAAATGGATTCAGAGACTAATGCACAGTGAGATAATTAAAAAGCCAAAAAATAAGAGGTTAATTGAACAAGACAACAATAAAAGATGAGTAGTGAGTAGTGAGTAGCAGTAAAAAATTACATTATGAAATACTGCACAAAATAAACAGATTATAGTAAAACAGTAAAATGTTAATAAAATAAATCATAACGATCAACAATAAAATGTTGATAAATAATAACGATGATAATAAATAAAATAAGTATGAATAGTAAAAACATACAATTGTAAAACAATACATAAAAACCAGAAAAAATTGTCGGGTTTTCAGTTTATGTTTGAAAATACCAATATTTTCAGCTCCTCTCCTCCTCTGGAAGGCTGTTCCAGCAGCTCGGAGCGTAAAAGCTGAAAGCAGCATCACCAAATATTTTTGTTCTGCTTTGTGGAAAAGAGAAGAACCAGAGGATCTGAGGGGCCCCCCTGGTTCATAAACCAAAAGAATTTCTGAGAGGTCGTCTAGTGCTCTCCTTTCGGTCTTAATCTGTACTAGTGCAGCAGAATTTTGAATTTATTGTACTTGATTTATTGTTTTCTTCAGTACACCAGAAAGAAGAGCGTTAAAGTAGTCTAGCCTGCTAGTTATAAAATTGTGCATCAGTCTCTCTGTGTTGTCTTTGGCCTCTTTTTGGAGATGTTCTTCAGATGATACAATGCTGTTTTTGTGAAACTCTGCACATGAGCCTTGAAATAAAAATCTGAATCCAAAATCATTGCCAGATTTCTTGCTTCTTGGCTTGGATTAAGTCTTAGGGTTGTCCAGGTGGGCTGAGTCCTATGTAATGCTGTAGAAAGTAAAAATCAGTTTCATGCTCTATTTTAGGACCATGAAGGCCGGCGTGGGACTCTTCTCTGCATTGGCTCTGTTTCTCCTAATGGGGGCAGTGTTTACCCAGAGACCTCGACCAAAGAAGCCCACCAGACGCCCAGCCACCACCAGGAAGCCTTCTGTCCCCCGGCCTGCTGTGCCAGCAGAGCCAGAGCCCCAGGAGCCTACAGACTTCCCCCCGCCTATCCTGGGCCCACCTTCCGTCTTTGCCGACTGCCCCCGAGAGTGTTTATGCACCCCAGACTATCCAAACTCTCTCAACTGTGAGAACCGGAACATCCGTGTGATCCCTATCATCCCACCCAGAGCCCACTACTTGTACTTGCAGAACAACTACATCTCGGAGGTGACAGCAGAATCATTTGTTAACGCCAGTGATGTCCGCTGGATCAACCTGGCAAACAACCGCATCCATCGAATAGACAAAGAGGTCAGAGAGTTTCCTCCATTCATATTCCTTATTCAAAATACCATGAAACCATCTAAAAGTGTATTTTCTGTATCTTTCTCTCATGTAGGTGTTTCAGAAGATCCCCTCTCTGTTGTACCTCTATGCACAGCATAACCAGCTGAAAGAGGTCCCTTCAGGCCTCCCAGCAAGCCTGGAGCAGCTTCGCCTCAGTAGGAATCGCATTTCCAAGATCCCTCCTGGTGCCTTCAATAAGATGGGGAATCTGACTCTGCTTGACCTGTACAACAACCAGGTGAGCCTTTTGGCTTCGATTTAGCATCTTACTACACTTGTGTTGTTTAGGTATGAACAGCATCAACTGTATTTTAAGCATTTCTGGACCAATCATGAGTGTGTTCCTGATGTCTTCCCTCTCAGCTGAGTGACAGTGACCTGGGAAGGAACATATTTAAGGGCTTGAACAGCCTGATGCAGCTCAATCTGGCCCGCAATTCTCTGAAAAAGATGCCTACTGGGGTACCAAATGGCCTCATACAGCTTTTCCTGGACAGGAACCGTATAGATGACATCCCAAGGTAAGTGTACAGTGTACACATTGTCTGCATGCATTATTAGATGTTGGTTGGATGTGAAATTTCACAACTGTCCTTTCCGTTTATCATTCTCTTCAGAGACTACTTCCGAGGCTTCTCTCACCTGGCATTTGTGAGGCTGAACTACAACCAGCTGAGTGATAAAGGAGTTCCCAAGAATGTGTTCAACATATCCACCTTGCTGGAACTGCAACTTGCTCACAACCAGCTCGCCTCTGTTCCTCTCTTCAATGGTCACCTGGAGCACCTGCACCTCAACCACAACAGCATTGAGAGTAAGGCTTTCCAAATGGATTTTGTATGAAAGGCCCTGCATGCATCACAGGTGTTTTCACTTATTGGCTTATTAGACATCTGCATTAGGTTCATGTTGGGTGGAGCTATACTGGGAATTCTACTAAGTCACCAAAAAACATTTACCAATACTCTGTCTGTGTGCAAGACATTTTGACATCACAGTAGGAAAAGCACAGGTGTAAATAACAAAATCAATGATGGCTGAATTCCACTGACAATAAACATGTAATCAGTCAACCACTATATGGGATATACCAAGCTCTGATTAACAACAGACTCCCTGAACTGATCTGTTCACTACAAGCAAAAGTCTTTACACTTGAAATAGTTTTTAATGGGTCACTTGACTTACTTTCTCATAAATCTCATCGACCAAGTTTATTTATGTGGCCTAATCTAATTTTTATTTTTTTAAAATTGCAAACATTTACAAGGTCATGACAGGGCTTTTTTCATCAGAATTTTTTTTAAGTTCTTCTGCCCCCCAGTGGCCAAAAGTTTGAACTGCTGTACCTGAAAATCAATTGACATTTGTTGTTTGTTGAACATTCTTTCTACCATAAAATAAGCAGTTTAGTCTGTTGAAACATGATTCATGATAATCATAAGCTGATACACTGTTTTCTATCTACAGATTTTTTAGAGTCAAAATTAGACAGATAAAATAAATATAATACCACAAAATTTGACACATAGTGACTTAATTTCATTTATCTCAGATGTCTTTCAAGAGTTTTTGAAGCTTAACTATCTTCACGCAGGACAGACAATAGCACCAAAATAATCTTGCAGATTGTACTTTACTACTTTTGGCGCTTGGAATTGACTGGTACATGCTTAATCTCCCATTCAAGCGTGACAACTGACCGGACAGGACTGTTAAGACTGTTTCTGTGTTGAGCCTAAAGGTGAACACTTTTTTGCTGATACAGCTGCAAAGTTTTGCTTCAAGCTTGCAGAGTTACAACAAGTTTGAAATCACCCTTCAGAACTTAATCTTAAGGCATTTCTCTTTGTTGTGTCTGTAATTTATTTATTCCATATAAAGCATGATCACATTTGTTTGCTTAACTGATTTATGTCTTTTTTTTATCCTTGTCCTTGGTTTTAGAGCTTTGGAGTCTATAAATTACAAATGTTAAATTATAAGTATTGTCAATGAGTGGAATGATCACACTCAATTGGCAGATTTTTTAAATTCTTGCTTGTTTGAAGGAAAACAACATTTGAGGACCAGACATTTTACTGTATGACTGTGTGTTTTCCTGACAGCCATCAATGGCACCCTGATCTGCCCATACAGCCTGCAGGCCGTTGACATCGATAACAATGTGGTGCCCAGACTAAGGTACGTCACATTGTGTAACATCTTGGCACTCAGCAATACAAACTGGTACAGTCGCACCCTTTGACAAGAAGTAAATAGGAACAAAATAATTTTGTCAGGAACTAACAAGTTTTGAAAAGCAAGTGTCATGGTTATGGCATGCTAAATACCTGTTCTGTTGCTTCAGGTACCTGCGTTTGGATGGAAATCACCTGAGCCCCCCCATCCCTATGGATGTCATCATGTGCTTCAGACACCTTCACTCTATTGTCATTTAGGAAGCTAAAGGCCTGGGGGCATGCATACACGCATACACACACACACACACACACACACACACACGCACGCATGTGGGCACACACACACATGTACACGCACACATACACTCACACACACACAGAGTCACTGTGTACCTGTACATGCTGTGGAACTGTGTTACTGAAAGACGGACTCCAAATAAAACCGTAAAACTTTGATGGTTCAGTCTTTTTATATTTGATGACAAATTGCCAGAGATTGGACATACTGACATTTAGGGTTAGGTTTTTGTAGGAGTTGCAATTTATCAGTCTTTTTTTTTTTTTTTTTTAAATTTTTGTTGTTGTTTAATATACAATGCAAAAAAATGAATGAGGAAAGCCTGAAAATACAGGTACATTGACAGACATGCTACAGATATGGAGGGTAGTTATGTTCATATGACCAGAGTAGAGCTGCAACCACGTAGGACAAACAGACCTGCAGTGGATGTTAGAAGAACCAGTTTAAACATAACTACCATGTAGTTGAAACTGTCCAAAATGTGCCTGTGATTTTCAAGGTACTCCATGTAAAAATGTCATTGTATTCTTTTTATTCTTATCTCCTGTATATTATTCTTCTGTATAAAGAATCTTTGTACAAATAATGGAAAATAAACGTTTTTTCTTTGATCATTTGAAGAGTTAACTTGCAGAAACAGATATCTCAATTTTTATTAATTTTCATAAACCATGTTTTTTATTGTGCATTTCAGGTAATATCAATCAAACTGCAGTTGGGTTAAGTAATTAAAAAGAACTCAACAAAATTAAAAATAATAATAATTTCAGGTTTCAAATTTAAACAAAGCTATGTAATAGATATAAGTTTCTTTTAAGTGCAATATTTAACATTCTTTAACATACAACCAGTAGGTAAAGTACTGAAAATTACAACAAAAACAGCCCATTAATGGACAATAATACACGTGTAGAACATCATACCTTGGAAAATCCTGGCCAGACTATAAAACCCCTGAGCGTCAGAGTGTCAGAGAGTGTCATTAAAGACCACAGCTGTCCTTTTTTTAAAGAGCTACCACAGTGGTGACTGGACCAGCTCATTGCAGAACTGATTCATTGAGCCTAAAGTCTGAAACACTTCTTTGGGAACTGCACTAACCTGGAGAAACATGAACTATTTTATAGTATTATGTAATATAGCAGTGTTTCACAGTATTCAGTATGACTCAGTATTCAGTGTTAGTATTTCATAATATTCAGTGTAACTCAGTATTCAGTCTCAAATTAGTATTCAGTTTGACTCAATACGTTTTTAGTGTTTCACAGTATTCAGTGTAATTCGGTATTCAGTATTTCACAGTTTAGTACTTCATGTGAATGTCCTCTTTTCTCTGATTCTGACCATGGCCACGGTGGAGAACAACACCGAAAAACATACTGGTACAGCTGTCTTGAATAGTTGATCTGTGAATTGGGTCACTTTGGCAGCACCAGATTCAGCATTATATCAAATGCAGTTGTGAAATTTTCCTCCACAGCGTTTAGTAGATCAGAGACTTTATATCCTCTTCGCCTGTTTAAGAGGTACAGGGCTGATTCTCTCACAGGTGCTGCACACATCTTTTGACTGGTATCAGAATGTCAGGTTGAAGTCATACATGATTAGTTGTAATACAAAGCATAACCATGAAAAACGATTTAAAGTTTAAAATCCAAATGCTAAACATTTGCTTTTTCCATATTTTCAAACATTAACATTTGGAACATTTCTCAGTTTATATTAATTAAAAATGTATCTTTGGGTCTATAAACTTCAAACAAAATAAGCAATTTGAAAAAAACAATCCACATATACACTGAAAAGGAAAATTGTCAGTAGAAGTGTGAAGGCAAAACTGGAAGGTCCGTGTACCCTCCATCCAAAACTGAGTTCAACTTGTTTGATAACAGGATAAACAAATATACAATGTATTATTTTGTTTTTCTGTTAAATTAAAAAAAAAACCTTTTTAAACAGAAATCCATGTGCTTTCCCCGTTTTCATCTTAAAATCGGCAGTTGGAATGAATGAATGGATGGATGGACAGGCGGACAGATGGACAGACAGATAATTAGATAGATAGATGGATCAACGCAGTGAGATGTGTGCACTTACACATGAGGCACAGCAGCATAACATCATTGCTTACCTAAATCTCCTGACACAGGATTGGTCAGGATCTAATGGTAAATAATGTTCTGGGTTCTTCTAGCCTACACATCCAAAAGGTCAGCTGTTACACACACACACACACACACACACACACACACACACACAGTCCAGGTTCATACAGTGATATTGTTTGGAGTAAAGCAGCCATCTTGCTGATAAATCCTGAGCTCCATCAGAGCTGTCTAAAAAAAATATTTCAGAAACTTTCGGAGTTTTACGTACATTACTGCCACTTAAGCATGGATGTATTTTCTTGAGCCAAATGCATAACTGCAATGCATTGTGGGTGATATACACCTGTGAAGTAACCATTGTTGTTGAATCACTCCCTCAGCCCTCCGAGGGTCAATCTCACCAAGTTTACTTCAGTATTTCTGACAAATAGAAGGACACTCATGATAGCAGCAGGGATTCCCCCAAGGGTAAGTGCCAAGGGGAAGTCAACGAGGGTGAGTTAAACCACTATTGAAACATATAAGGAGAACTAGATACAGCGTAAGAGGCAGGGCCTTGTTTATTCCTATGAAAGTTTCTCAGTGGCACATGAAGCAAAAAAAGTTTGACTTCTGGATATAAAGTTACCCAGATCTTCCAGGATTGTGTGGCCCATAGAGCAGGCGCACCAGAGACTTCCACCGGCCGAGCCAGCTAATTTCCAGTGTAGCCCTCCGCTAACTTGAATGGGGTCAAAATAATTCAATTGTGCAATCTAGACTTTCCAAATGTTATTGGACTGAATGGATTGAATTCTGATTGTGAAGTGTGTGACACTAAAAAAATTGATCCATTTTGGCCACTATGTCAAATTGGCTTCAGAGCCCTGGGTCAGGATGACACTTTGTTGTCTTACATGGTTCTATTTCGACCTCATTCAGATTGTCACCATGGTCTTCGCCTTGAATGATGCCATCCATCTACCTGTCCTTGAGACCTTATGTCAACAAAGTCACGTCACTGACCGTAGGAGGCTTGGCTCGCCATCTATAGGAGCATCCAGGTGAACATGCCTCTTCCTCTTTGCCTTCCTCACCTCATCCGACACCGTAGGTGCGTTCCAATACCCATACTACCATACTATTCAGTCTGCCAGAAAAAGATTTAGTATGTCCTAATATGTCAATTGCAGTACACCAAAAATACCAGAATGTCCCACTGCAACGGGTCACATTTTGCAGTATGGAAGCCAGCATGCTTTTCTGGCTATTCTGACCCACAATCCTCTGCGCATTAGCTGCTACAGAAGATACGTCACATCGACTGAGCCCCCGATGTGACGTATCTTCTGTAGCAGCTAATGTGACCCAATGCAGTAGGACATTCTGGTATTTTTGGAATACTGCAATTAATATATAAGGACACACTAAATCTTTTTCTGGCAGACTAAATAGTATGGTAGTATGGGTATTAGAACGCACCTACGGTGTCCGACAGTAAGGAAGGCAAAGAGGAATGCTCTTATAGACAGCGAGCCAAGCCTCCTAAGGTAAGTGACGTGACTTTGTTGACATAAGGTCCTGAGGACAGGTAGAAGGATGGCATCATTCAAGGTGAAGACCATGGTGACACTCTGAGTGAGGTCGAAATAGAACCATGTAAGACAAAATGTCATCCTGTTTTATTTTATCCGTTGTGGAATAAAGCACTCGGTTTATTTTGGTTAACTCCTCGCTAGACAGCGCAGATACCTGACAAGCTTTTTCTTAGTTGTGTTTACAAGCAATGGAGAGAACTTTTCTTCTTTCTTCTTTTTACACCCTGAAGGAGTTAACATCACAAGTTTAAGCCAAAGTTACACCAAAATTCTCTTTCAGACAGCACATCTCCAGCTGAACAGACTCGCAGCCATATTGCATCACCTGACCTGAATACTGCACGCTGATCCCCTGAACAGATTAATCGGGTTCTGTTCAAGAACAGCACTTGTGTTTAACATTTTCTTCTGTAAGGGCTTTTTCATATTAGGTATGATTGCTTAATACAGTGCCTGAGTATGATTGCCCCTCCTCTCCACTGCCCCGCCACTCAGCTTTCATATTAGTAATGTTGTTACCTGAGTAAACTTGCGTATCTCCACACTTCAAAGAAGAAGAACAAGAGGAGTACACCTGCATCATCAACTACGCAACATTTGTTCATGTTCTTGATCCAGTGTAGAAAAGCACGCCAATTGCAAGATCCATACCCATACAGTGGAGTCGACCACCACACTGTGCCTGTTTTATTTTTGTGTGTAATGTCCAGCTGTGATTGTATGTTTTCATCTGCCCAAAATTCAAGCAAGTATTTAATTTCTTCAGTGGACCAGAGAAATCTTTTCGCAGTCATGTTTGAACAGGACAGTCAAATAGTTATGATGATACACATTTTACCGTATTCCACTTCCATGTTTTTTTACAGTAGTTTTCACACCTGATGCAAACTGTACCCGAGTACACATAAACTGTACTCAAGACCAGGACCTGGGACAGTTTGTTGATCCGTGCCTGGGTACAGGACACAGTGTTCACACTAAAACATGAACTTGCAATGCACTGACAATGGACAATAACAGCTTTTGTGACAAATCGTATTTAGGGTTCAGAATGTGCTATGTGTTAAGAATAACTCACAAAAGTCAGTTCATTTTTTTTTAAGGATGGTGTTAATCAGTTTTTGCAAATGTACTCTTCATTTGATCATGTTTTATGTTTAATTTCATGTTAGTTTTATAAATTTGACTGGAATTTTCTCACAACCTCTGTTAGCATATGTCAGTGGGTACCACCACAACTTATTGTATGTCACATTTTGTTAAGTTTGACCTGTAAGTTTTGTGCAATCAATATGTTTATATTTTGAAAACAGTCACAGATTTATCCATGCGGCTCTCAGTCTTAACAATGACTGCAAGATGAACATGTAGAATAAACATTTTCTGTTAGCTCCAGATGACTAAAGCTCTTTTACAGTGATGATGATGAAAGATTAAAGGTTGCCCCTGGTTAAAAAGTTAGACAACATAAGGGAAGGTTATTTTCACAAAGAGAAGCAGATACAGGGAGTAAAATGACAAAAACACCTTAAAATGTATTTCAGTAACTCTGCAGGAAATATCAAGTATCATTTTACTTTGTGGCAACTGCTACTGATAACAATTTAGGCTCTGACAATCTTGCCTCTTTGTAGCTGTGTAGCTTGCCTTCTGTTGTCCTGAAAACTCACATAAAATAGGTAGGATATGTGCCAAATAAGTCTCATCATCATAAATTATGACATATGTCAGAAACAAAAAAAGCTACAATAGCAAAGAGTAATAGTGATCATAAGTAGATCATTCACAAAGATGACAGCGAGAGGAGTTTAATCAGTACTACTGTCAGTATCAACAAACCATTATGGCTTAACCTAGTGGTTTACAACCTGGGGTCAAGGCCCCCTAAGGGGTCATAAGATAACTTTGAAAATGATTACCAAGACAGGATATTAGAAAAAAAAATGTTTCTGCTGCACACATTATTTTGATACTATTCTTTTTTCTTTGCTTTTTTTTTTAATTTTATTACATTTAATAGTTTTACCTCCTCAGTCCTCAAATGATGTTGTCTTACTTGTTAAGTTTTTTAAACTTCGAGTTAAAACTCAACATGCCACCTGTTATTTATTTATTATTTATTATTTGTTTTGGAATTCAATAACTAAAGTTGGAAAATGATTCAATTGACACAATCTGACAGGAGAACGTCACTCTATGGTGAAAATGCTTATAAATCATTGTCATATGCAACCTGTGACAAGGAGTCACAAAGATAAAAATCCAAGAAAGATTGGGAACCACTGACTTAACCAAACTGGCATTTACTGCAGGGTTTTGTTACTGGCAGGTGTTTCTGTTACTTTTGAGGCAATAAATGTGTAAAAGTGACTGGAACTCAATCACAGAAACCTTTATACTAAATAGATGGTAAAAAAAAAAAAGTTTGTATTTAGGTAGTAAACGGTATTAAATGAATACAAACGTCCTAGGCAAGTAGGTGACACATTCACCAGCTACTGTAGCAGTGGCACAGAATCAGACACTGGGATCTTTAGAAGTTTTTCCATGTTCACAATTTTTTATGATGACCTCTAGTGGTTGGAAACAAGCACTGAGCATTGAAAATAAGTGAAATATCTTGATAAATCCTATTTTTATACAGTCTATGGATAAATCCTCTGGTATGAGGAGGAATAAGTAGCATCCTAAATGGTCCTCTCAAGCTCCAGTGGGAGTATCTAAATGTATTTCCACATAAAAGGTTGGATGTGTTTATTAATTCATTATTGACCTATAGTAAAATGAGCCTACAGAAAATGTATTCCTTTACTCCAATCAATACTGAGGCTGGAAGAAACATAAGTACAGATATAAGGGAAGACCCTGCTTCTTCATTATGGACGTTTTTTCCTAGAGTTAAAACAATGCCTTTAACAATGAAGGGAACATGGAAGGACATTAGCACACTGTACACTAAATGACAATACATTCAGCTATTTCCACGTACATTTTCATGTTCCTTCTAGCTAACCCACCACCTACCTATGAAAATGACCGAAAAATGCTGCCACACCTGGTTTTATTCTTAATGTCTTCATGTCCATTAGTGGTAGAGACCACAAATATCGCCTCAAAATTAATAAAAGATTGCATCTGAAGGAAAAATAATGATCGATACCATATGGGTGCAAAAAAAAAAAAAAAAAAAAGGGTTTAGAATATCCTCAATATCACACTCGTTTAGGAATGTTGCACTTTTTTCCAAATCTAGGGCCTTATAGAGAATCAATAGGCATGCAGCACAAACGTTAAATGGTTCACTTATACTGAGAACATGTTCGTCTTCCATCCCACAAAGTTTGGTGAGACTAGGAACAATACTTTTCAAGATATTAATGCCCAAACATGGTTTCCCAAATAAGCCGTTTTTGCTTTCTGTCTGATTCAACACAGAATGACTCACTTCCTGGAGGGAATTTTGGCACTTGCTTATTTGTTA
Source organism: Thunnus maccoyii (assembly GCF_910596095.1). Lineage (NCBI taxonomy): Eukaryota > Metazoa > Chordata > Actinopteri > Scombriformes > Scombridae > Thunnus > Thunnus maccoyii. The sequence goes on along the minus strand of NC_056535.1, from coordinate 14,352,966 downwards.
CAGATGCTATCACTTGACTTCGTATGATTCCATGAATACAGGTTATTCCTGTTTCAGATGGACTTCCCTGCTCATGATTCTTTCCGCTGTGAGTGAATTTTCAGCAGTCATGAAAAATTAACCTGACCAGGAAGGCACAAGCAGGTGAGCAGGTCCGGTAGGTGTTTCCGATCAGGACTTGTCTGACAGGAGTGAAGTCACTGCCAGTGATACTGTTATCTGAGGAAAACCCTTACTGTAAGAGAATCTCTCACACTGCTGCACTGAGGGATGTTTTATTTCCAGTATATAACTAAACTATTATACAACATTTGAGAGCAGACACGGTGACTGGTCAGAAGTCTATATGAGAACATGAAAACAAACTGATATTGCTGCAAAACACTAATATATTTCACCCTAAAATCATACACCAACACCAAATAAATCATCCAATTCAAACAATGTAATGTAAACACCTTTAGGCTGCAGAGTGATGACAACACTCTAATGAATGACAGTGAAGGTGTTTCTCTACACATCAGGGAGGAGGAAATCTTCAATCATTTCCTATTCTTCACATCAGGTGTTGAGACATCAGCCAGCAGTTCCTTTAATTGCAACACACTTCCTCCTCCTGTAAACGAATTAGAGTGCGTGTACAAGTGAGAGTGTATTTGTGTGTATGCACTGGTGGAAACTGTGGCATACCTGCTAAAATCCCCCTCACTCCACTATAAGAGGAGACAGGATGGAGACACAGAGACACTTCTCTCCCAGGACTCTTCCTCTGAGTAAAGCAAACCCAGGTGAGTCAATAAACACAGATCATGGTGGTGGGTGATGGTACCTGAACATCATCAACACAGATTTAGACAGAAAATTCTTCCAGGATGAGAGAAATATATTTAAACACCATGACATTCTTATATTACATGTTATTTAGATGTAAACTTAATTGTTTATCGTGAGTGCTTTATATTGCTGAAAAAAGTACCTGATTAATCATTTATTGATTGGCAACAAATTTATCAACAACAATTTTATTAAAGGGCCACTCCACCAATTTTACATGAGATGTTCAGTTTACTTGTCACGAGTCGTATGTCTGTGGAAATAGTTGTGTAATATTTTTTGGAGGGCGGCTCTGGAGGTGAGTTTTGAAAATTTGAAAAATTAACATTATCTCAGATTGGGCTTGAGACTTTAACAGCAAGCAAACTGGAGGTTTGGGGTTTGAAAGAAGCAGGCATTTAGGAGACAGAGGGTGTCTAATGAAAGGTGCGACTGATTATTGCAAGCGAAGGATTCTCTGTTTTTGGAGTGTGACACCCAAGAGTCTAAAACTCCTGAAAGCTCCTAAAGCTCCCGAAATGTGTGCATTTACTGCTTTTCACTGCTATGTATATTCCTGAAATGAGACTGTTGGTTAAACAAAACAAGGAATATGGTGTTGTCAATTCTGGCTCTGGGAAATTGTAACCAGCATTTTTTTTAAAACAATTTCTGAGTTCTTTGTACCGTAGATGATTTATCAATCAGTCAAAAGAGTGGGGAAACTGAATAATCAATAATGAAACTAATTGTCAGTTTACCCACATATACAGAAATAAATGTAGGGCTGCAACTAATGATTATTTTCGTTATCGATTCATCTATCCATTATTTTCTCAACAAATTGGTTAGTTGTTTGGGCCATAAAATGTCAGAAAATGGTGAAAAATGTCAACCACTGTTTGCCAAAGCCCAAGATGACATCCTCGAAAATATTCAGTTTATTGTTATAGAGGACTAAAGAAACCAGAAAATATTCACATTTAAGAAGCTGGAATCAGAGAATTTGAAAAAAAAGACTCAAAAATGATTAATTGATTATCAAAATAGTTGACGATTAATTTAACAGTTAGCAACCAATTGATTAATCGACCAATGATTGCAGCTCTAAATAAATACAATATATAAAATATAAATAAATAATTAAGTGTGGTAGATTTCAACAAGCAAAATGTTTCTGTTAGCTTTCCCACCAGATAACTGCAATGATGAAGATGCTACTGGGCTGCTCTCTCTGCCTGCTCCTCCTGCTCAGCTGTCTGAGTGACCTGGCGGAGGGCCGAACTCTGCATCTGGACAGCTGCACTGTCACTGTTCACACACATGAACTGCGCAAATATTACTCTGCCATACGATCGAATGTGGTAAGTTTAATACACACACAAAATCACCAAATGCAGCATCACATACAGGCATAGGCAATCCCTTATATCAATCAATCACTTGTAATCACTTATACACTTAAATACACATAAAATATAACACAACACAACAAACTCTGTGTATGACACCTTACAGTGGGTGGAAAACTTACAGAAACTTAAGACAGGTTTTTGTGGTTTTTATATAACAGATAGAAGGGGACAAGGAGATAGGAGTGAAACTTCTGGACAGATCATTGATGAAGGACGTTCAGGTGAGTCCTTGTGCTGTTTTCTCCATGTAGTGCTGATTATATGCTTTCCATCCTCAGTTTCTGTCACAAATATTTCTCAATTCTAGGCTCTAGATTGATCAAGGCTTCATAAAGAGTAAATGCAGTATGAGTGTGTGAGAGTTGCTGTTATTTGACCTTTTTCAGGAGGGGCAGACTTGCTGTTTCCTGCATCTTGTGCTGCGTTTCTATGTTGAGAGAGTGTTCAGCAACTACGCCTCTTCTCAGCCACAGCACCAACGTAGCTCCAGCGCTCTGGCCAATGCTTTTGTCAGCATCAGAAGAGAGATACATAAATGTGTAAGTGTATAGTTGTTCAGTGATAAAACGTGTTTTCATTAAAAACAGACGCATTAATAATCACGCTCTTCTCTGTTCAGCACTGCCACTGTGGAGAGGAGACACAGAGAACAATTGACTCTCTGCATGCTGAGTTTATCAAGGTATGTAATATACTGTATGGACAGTGGACTCTTGAGGGTGCTACAGTCTAAACCCTGGAAGAAATCCATTTAACCTTTGTGATATTTGAGTTGGATCTGGACGCTTGATGTCCAATCCACAAACATTCTATTGTGAATATTTTAATTATATCAGGTATAACTTGATGATGATAATAAAGATGAGACCTGCACAAAGCCATACACAAATTATTCTCATAAATTATATGAACATTTCATTTTTTAATTTACAAAAAATATTTTATTCTAAATACTACAGTATTTAGAATAGTGAATCCTGATAGGCAGCCGTGCAAAAACAACAGACAAAAAAAAAAGAAAAAGGAAAAGAAAAAGATTTCAACTTGAAATCCAGGCTCAGAAGATATGACACCTTACAAACACTGTATAGCTGTATACCCTCACACTACTCACACGAGACAAAGCTAACAGAAAATGATTTATTATGCTTATCATTTAACTAATTTTTCACTTCTCGGTCTGTGTCTTTTCTCCATTTCTCTCTCGTTCACTCTGAGCAGCTCCACATAAACCAGGCAGCACAGAAGGCTGTGGGAGAACTGGACACTGTGCTGGAGTGGCTGGAAGGACTCGAACAGAAAACACACACATGATCAGACAGAAACTCAGCAACATCAACACTGTAACACCAAGTTGATGAACCCCTAATCTGACATCAAAGATGTGACCTGATATTACTTGTAAACAGAATGAAGATTACACATTTAAGCTTCATTTCTGTGACATTTTGCATTTCTTTATTTTGTACTTGAATTAGCTTCATGTTTTTGATGTGTTTTTATATTTTTCAATGAAATATTTAACATGACAATGTTATTTAACATATCACCATGCTATAAATGTTTAAGTTCTTATATTTATCAAAAACAGAAAGCTGTTAAGATATTGTATGTGTGGGTTCTGCGCAATCAAATTTGATTTCAACTGCTTATTTCAACAATGATTTAATTTCAATTTTTTTAATTTTAACAATGTTTTAACTTCTTTTCATTTCATTTATTTGTTCTGTTCATGTTGATGCACAGTTCCAGAAAAATTCATGAACAAAGATTCATGAACAAAATACAATTATTTTGCTTTCACCATTACTCAAAACATAAATAAACAATAGAAATGAATGGTCTGTCATTTCCAGTTACTTAACAACCATTACTTACAGGTAACATGAGAAAAAAGATCAAAAGCCACACACAATAATTTACCATCAACAAAGAAAAGTTATTATTTGTCATCTTCATAAAGTATAATCTAATTATTCTTTCTCTGTACATTTTCTTGAACTGAAAAATAATTGACCAATCCTTTAAGTCATTTTCTAGAGAATTCCACAGTTTGACGTCACATACTGAAATCTGCTCTAATGTAGTCCGCACATACTTATGCTTAAAATTAATTTTCCTCCTATGGTACCGTCTTCTGAACTAAAAACAAATAACTTTTGCAAATTTTCTGGCAATACTCTGTTTTTTGCCTTGTACATAACTAATAATGTCTATAACTCATCCAGATCTTTAAGTTTCATTAGTCCTGACTTAATAAACAGTCTGTTGTTCTCTTCAATCCACCTTATGTGTCATTCTTACTGTTCTTTTCTGTAATATAAACAATCAACAAGCTTTATGTTGCTCATGTATGTGTTGTCCCAACACTCCACACAGTGATTAAAATATAGCAAAATAAGTGAACAGTACATAATGTGCATTGCATTATAATCTAACACATACTTTACTTTGTTCACAACAGGAATATTCTGTGTTTGTGTGAAATGTAAAAGCACATCAAGTACATCATGCAGCTCATCTTCTGGCCTGCAAAGCACAAGAATTTGCAGTTAAGATGATCAAACAGCAACCAGCATCCATTATCTTAAGAGATCTTTTTTTTTTTTTAGATTTGTGGTTATTTGACTTTTAACCTGTCAAATAAAGGGAAAAGATGACAAATCCACTCTCCCGCATTTCTTGTTTTGGCTGGTTTTGACCAATAATTTTTTTAAAAAGTTTAAAATGTTTTTCTGTTGTAATATTTGCTCACCATCCATGTTGCTAATACTTAACTGTCACAACTTTTAAAATTCAGAACTAACAAAAGCCTATAAGACATACATGTTGACTTAAAGCTTTGAATCTTATGGTATCTGTTAGTCTTGTTAGCACATGCACCGGATAATGTGGTGTTCATCTCTGAATTGAAATCTTGATTAATCTGATAGCACACATTTGTGAGAAGTACATTGTGTTATCTTCAGTATGACACAAGCCTCATCCGGTGAATAAACATGAACTTGAACATGACCCAAAATAAATCATGCTGAAGTTTATTGGCACAGATTGTGAAGTCTTCATCATGTCTGCAATGATAATGAGCAGGGATGATTTCCCCTACAACAGTCTTCGAAATACCAGTGCTTCTCAACACAAGGTGGACAACCAGATAAGGAAAAGTGGACATTCCATACAACTGAAAATGCTTATGCTGCCACCACTAAGAGTCCCAAACCACTTCTTCTAATTTTTTGCCCACTCATATGAAAACTGCACCAACTTTGTGCTTTTTGATGAAGACAATGGAATCTCTAGAAAGAATACCATGACTCCTGTCACTTACTCACAGCCAAAAGCAAAGACAAGTAGATGTCACCTGTCTTCACTCTTGTGAGTCTTATTTACGCATGTCTGACAGAGAGGGAATCCACAGCGTCAGCAGACTCAACCTAATACCATTTCCATCTGAGTGGCACTATTTCCTCTGTTATTCTGAATGCATGGAATAATAATGTGGTTGACAGCCTTTACTGCAATTTCAGTCTCTAAATTAATAATTCTGTACTTAGTATCAATTTTAAGTTCTAGTTTAGTGGGTAAAGTCTGTGTGTCTAGTGTAGGACAGATATTCCCTCTGTATAGTCAGTAATAATACTACTACAAAAACCTTATTCACACATACATACATACATACATACATACATACATATGTATATATATATATATATATATATATATATTCATATGCTGCCAGAACAGCTTCAATGCACCTTGGCACTGATTCTAGAGTCTCTGAACTCAAAAAGATCTCTGAAAGAGTCTCTGATCCCAAAAGATATTCCCTCATTTGGTGTTTTGATGATGGTGGTCGAGAGTGGTCCTAAATCTCACAAGTATTCAATTGGGTTAAGATCTGGTGGTGTCAGTGGAGGCCATAGCATGTGATAGAAAAGTTTCATCATAGGATTAGATTATATTACGATTATTTTTATTTCAAACATGTTAAAATAACATAGGATGAAGTAAAGAACTTTTCTAGTCCTACTCCCTTTTTTTATACTTTATCGATGAAATCAAAACCAAAAAACATTCAAAACAACGCAAGAGAATAAATATAACTTGCATAGAAACAATAACAACAAACAAAAACAACACAAGTCAAAAAGACACTCTGTACCAAATCATATTATTCCAGTCCACCTCTTTGTTCATCCACTCTATATCTGTTCAGGATCTGTTCACTCAGAACAACTTTGTATTGATTTGCAGTGAGTCTTCCCTCTAAGGGGACAAGTGGACCCAAACCATGCCAGCAAAATGCCCCCCGCAGCATAACAGAGCCACCAGATACCCTCACTGTAAGGGTCAAGCATTCAGACCTGTGCTGGTTTTCCTTTAATTTGTCACCTGGCTGTGTATATATATAAATAAATCTATACCTGTGTGTGTGTGTGTGTGTGTGTGTGTGTGTGTATATATATATATATACACACACACACACATATAGTATACACATATATATATACTCACCGACCACTTAATTAGGTATACCTGTGCACCCTAATGCAATCCAATAATTCTGCTTTATGTCTATTATTGAGGTTGGTGATGGTGTACTGGGGTACGTTATAATGAATGATGTTCCTAATATTTTGTCCACTCCCTTAACATACATGAAGGGGGCAAAATATTAGGAACACTTTTCAATATAATGCAAACCAGCACACTACCCACTACAACCTCAATAATGAACAAAGTAGAAGTATCACCTCTCTGAGAATGTCAACAAAAACTGAAAATTTATAAGCTTCATAAATGTAGAATTTATTGCAGATATATTATACAAATATATTGGTATATTATATTATATTATATTATATTATATTATATTATATTATATTATATTATATTATATTATATAAAATAGTGCTGACCCAAACTTTTTTTTTCCTTGAGAGCTCAAGATCTTGCAATCTATTAATAGTACCAGCCCATCCCATGGGAGGATTAGTCCATGTGTGATGTATGATTCCCAAGAAAAAAAATCCCCCGCATGTATGAAGCATGTTTAACCGTTTCTCTTCCAGTCAGTCTCCTCCCTCAGGTGTCTGTCACAATTTGGCTATATATTAAGACACGAGATGGTCCAGAAATATGCACTTGTCTCTTCTGAACTCTTCAGCAAGATAACAAGAAGAATTCTCCTCTCAGAGGTCTCATCTACGTCCACTGAGTCCATTGAACCAGCAGCATCTTCTACTCCTGAGGACCGACTCTTCCTTTCTCTCCAGCCAGAAGACTTCAGCAGCTTGTCCACCAGCATGACTCCTCGATCTCTCCTCATGTCCGTCCTGGTTCTCTTGTCGTTCTTCAGCAATGCTTGGTCCACTCCAACTTGCAACAACCAGTGCTGTCGTTTTGTGGAGAGCTTCCTTGTCAGGCTCAGGAAGCTGCGAGAGGACTATTCCCAGATCAGAGACTTTTATGTAAGTATGCAAAAGCGCAGCATATGCTCTGCAAATCGCTCATGCAGATACCCTGATAGTGCGTGCAGCATGATTTAGATAAATGTCCCGCCAGTCACCAGATGATGATGCTGCACTTTCTCACCTCTGCCTGTCTGCGCCTGTGTTGGTGTTGACACTATCTCACACAGCACATTGAGCTCAAACTTTTTTATGTCTACAGGAGGCAAATGATGACCTGGACGAAGCGCTGCTAGACCAGTCAGTCGAGGACTCTTTTAAAGTAAGTTCCCCTTCTACTCTAAGTTCCTTTTTTATGGTTGAATCTGACTCAAAATGCAATGCGTAGAAGCACAGACAGCTCAGCAGCAGCAGGAGAGCATCGTGCACACCAGTAAAGAGTTAAACGACATCATGTAACCAGGCTGGTGTTTTCTTCCCTCCCTCAGAGCCCGTTTGCCTGCCACACCATGAACAGCATACTGGAGTTTTACCTGAGCACGGTTCTGCCGACAGCCATGGCCGAAGTGACGGAGGACACCAATGACCTAAAGCCCCACATGGAGTTTCTGTGGGGGGCTTCTGCATCAGAAGTCAAGAAGCTGCCAGAGGACTTTTCCCAGGTCAAAGACTACTATTTAAGTAGAGGAGAACAGATGATTTTACTGTGTATTGTGTATTTGTTTCATGTAATAGTTAATACATATACCTCAGGTTGTTGTGTACCCAAGGAAATGAAAACAAGTTATCTGATTATTATGATTTTAGAACAATGACCTATTGAAAAAAGTTAGTCCTATGGCACAACTTACCCCAAGGTAGGGGTAAATTGAGCGCTCTAGGGGTAATTAATGCTACCACTAAATACTGATGACACAAAATGAAACACTTTTGAGATAATTAATAATTTTAACTTTATTAATGCCATCAATTTAACAAAGGCAAAAACACATACTTTTAAGTAAAATGATATGTTTGTGTCCTGTTGTTCGACATGTTACCTAAACATTTCCAATAAAGTTTAAACTGTGATCTTTGTGTCTTAGCTACAGAAAGAATGTGTGTGTAAATGTGCTTGTGTGTATAAAGACAAGTGCAGCTGCGACCATCGAAAGTCAAAACTTTACCATTGCCCGCTGAGAGGGTAATGTAAGGAGATCTGTCCGACGCGCTGTGTCCAAACAAAAAGCATGAGTCTGTAACTGCATTTAAGGGTGTTTATTTGACCCGATGATAAAAAAAAAACACTTTGACGACCCAGATGCTCTGCCAAGATGTTACAAAAGGACAGCTATATAGAGATAGCGGACAACAGAAATTATCGGCCTCTACTCGCCCACTCTGTTACGAACAAAACTGAATGAAAAGCAGGTGCAGAAGATGACCTCAATTAGTATTGCACTTCCCCGATGACACACAGACACACTCACTACTCCCAGTGACCAAGTGACAGGCATGCTGACCAAATACATCCCTTGTGCCTACAACAGGTGACAAGTTAAAGGAAAAACTGGTCCAGGTCTGAATGCTTGACCCCTACAGTGAGGGGAACTGGTGGCTCCGTTATGCTGTGGGGGGCATTTTGCTGGCATGGTTTGGGTCCACTTGTCCCCTTAGAGGGAAGGGTCACTATTATAATAATATATAATATTATAATATAATACCAATTGAAACCTATGGGAGATTTTGGACTGAGGTGTTAGACAGCGTCCTTTGCCACCATCATCAAAATGAGGGAATATCTTTTTGAAGAATGGTGTTCATCCCTCCAGAAGAGTTCAGAGACTTGTAGAATCAATGCCAAGGTGTACCAAAGCTGTTCTGGCAGCCAATGGTGGCCCAACTCCTTACTAAGACACTTTATGTTGGCTTTTCCTTTAATTTGTCACCCGTCTGTATGTACAGCATGTTTTTGTGCAGCTTAAACTTAACATTAGTCAACAATTATGTATTTATTCATCAACATTGTAACACTTATAACAGTGATCAAACATTAACATGAACAGTGTCTCTAGTCTCTAGAATATCAGAAAATAATTCTGGGGGGTAAATTGAGCCATTGACTCAACTTACCCCAACATCGCTGGCACGTTTTACCCCATTACCTCCATTTTGGCAGAACCGTTTCACACAGTGGCTCAAATCCACAATTAAGCTCAGTTTATGACCTTGTTTTATAGCTTACACTGATTTAAATTAACATGTAATAATGTCCCAAAGTTATCTATTTTAATTTAGATACAAGACTGATAACTTTAGTAACATGATGAATTCACTTGGCATAACAAAAATCTTTTTTTTTGCTCTGTTTTGCTGACCACTCTCTCCATGTGCTTGAGTCCAAGATGGATTGAGTTATGTGAACTATACTTTCTTAATTTGTGGTCACATGATTACTTTTGTTTATGGTTACCTAGATTAAGTGGGTGGTTCATTTTACCCACTGGCTCTATTTACCCCGTTCTCCCCTACTATTCCCATGTAGCACAAACCTGTTGACCTGCAGCATCCATTAGTAATGAATTTCTGAACTGTTATGACCCAAACAGCAGTCTTCTCTATTAGGGATGGAAAATGATGATATTGGGGTTTGAAAGCCATTGAACTGACTCTCTGAAAACAGTAGGACTTGACAGGAGAAATACCTGTCTTAATTCAAGATTCAACATGGCATACTTGCACTGAACACTCCAGCTGTGAGAACTTAAAAAATAATTCACAGTCATATTCAAGCTATTTTTTCCCTGTGGTGAAATATTAAATTGGACAAGTGTACTATTAGCACTATGAGCAACTAAAAGCCACATGTCTACACTTTAATGTTGCTCATAAAGCAATCAGTTTCTGTTTTCATACGTTGTCAAACTGTCAAAACATGCCCTCTCTTGACATGACTTAATGGCTGATTGTGACAGAAAGGGGAAGAGTTCAGTGATGGCTCACAGGACAGATTGTAACATTGCATCAACTGTGGCTCAACTGTAGCATGTCCACCTAGAAAATATACTTAGACACAGTGTACACATGTGTGTGTCAGTATTCTGACACAATTTTAATAAATAGAGTGGTGTGTTTGCCCACTGTCTATGACACCCTTTAAGTTTCTTACTAGTTCTTTTGTGATAATTTACATTACAGACAAAAGTAGACAGTGAGATAGGAGTGAAACTTCATTGACGAAGGATGTTCAGGTGAGCTATTGTGTTGTTTAAACCATGTAGTGATTATGATCTTTGCTGTCCTCAGTTAATGTTTTAAAACAGTATAGTATATAAACAGTATATGAGTGTGAGAGTTGCTGTAATTTGACATTTGGGTGTATCTATCAGGAGGGGCTGTTTAATGCGTCTCCTGGGTGTGCTTTTATTAAAAAGTGCATAGGTATTACATTGCATAAATAATGTAATCTGCTCTGCTCAGCACTGCCACTATGAGGAGAAAACACAGAACAATTGACTCCCTGCAATACTGTATATTGTTCTCACAGTATACTGCAGAGGGTGCTAAGGAGTAAGCCCAGAGAGAAATGTATTTTGGTTTCAGCAGTCATGGACTATGTTTGATGCCTGATCTTCTGGTATTCTATGTCGGAAATATTTCAATATTTTAGTTACGTCATGTCACCAACAGACATTTTAAGATTGTAATGACTGCTCTGGATGATTAAATAAGTAAATGGAAATTTTAAGGTGCGTAACTACAGACTCGAAAGATGTAACTCCCCACACAAACACATGAACTCAAACTTCCATTAACTAAACACACCTACACAGTAAGATTAAGCTATTAGAAGACTGTATCCGTCATGCCCATTACTGAGCCCATTTTTACACTGTCTCTCTGTCTTTTCTCCATTTCTCTCTCCTTTACTCTGAGCAGTTTACAAATAAACCAGGTGACACAGAATGTCATGGGAGAACTGGACAGGCTAGAGAGGCTGGAGGGACTGCCTGAAGTCTATTAATCCCCAAGCTCCGATCTAATGCTTATCTGATATTACTTGTACCACTACCATTCCACACTATCCACTACTTTGGTCCAGATTGAAGTATCTCAACAATTACTGAATGGGTTGCCATGAAATTTTGCACAGGCATGGTCCCCATGGGATGAATCCTACTGACTTTGGTGATCCCTTAACTTTTCATATAGCACCATCATCAGATCAAACTTAAACGGTTTATTTGTCAAATACTAACAAAACTAATGACATTCCCATCAGCCTCAGTTGTACTTTGAATATACTGCTAATTAGCCAATGTTAGCATGCTAACATGCTAAACTAAGATGGTGAACATGGTAAACATACCCACTAAACATCAGCATGTTAGCATTGTCATTGTGAGCATGTTGCAATACTAGCTTCAGCATTCATCACAAAGCACCACTCGGCCTAACATTTTATTTTTTACTGTTTAATTATTTAATATTAATATGTATTAGTTAACACAACATAAATGTTTACATGTTTTTTGGGTTGTTTAGCAACCAGTTCCAGCAATAAAAATATTCTTTATACCTTTAAGTGGCTAATGTGTTTCAATCCATTACAGACTGAGTTTGGAACACATTTTATAAGTAAATATAATTAAAGAGGTCTGGAAGTTGTCAGAAGCAGACTGTAATCTGGAGAAGGATTGGTTTACTGAACAAAGGGCTGATGGCATGCGGTATGATAAGATGGTATTGTCAGCATAAAACCGGACATTGCAATGCATTTGGAAAATAAATATTATTTATGTCCAGAGTAAATAGCAGGAGGCCTAAAATTGATCCTTGTGGGACACTTTTATCAACCACTTTGGGTCTTGATTAGAAACCATCAGCAGTAACAGTCAATGGAAAGATGATTTTCATCAGGCATAAATAGACTCATTAAAACTAATCGACAGCAACAAAAATACTATAATTCTTATTAGCAGCAACATGAATGTTTTCTATCTAGCTTCACATCTTAGTGTAGGCAGACAGAGAACCAAATTAATATGTGAAAAGTCAATGAAACAGTGATTCATCATTTAAATTGCATTGAGAAACTGTGTTATTTTTTACTTTCACTAATTCAGCATTCAGCTGTTTAAACACGATGGGAAAATATGAGCTGTCACAATGAGCGGTGCTTACATAAGTGCGGTTAACACCATCACAGGCACATATGCGGATAGATAATGTACGCATGTGCTTACGTACTTGCACCCAAACACACATAAAAACAGTGTGGAGAATGAATTGTCATACGTTTGGGAGCATCGCACTGGAGTGTATCAATCACTGATGGAACCGGAAGGCTTAATCTGGGTCTAATTTAATCCTACTTTGCTGATAATGTACAGGTCAAACTGAAGGTTGATGACAGATGGAATTTTGAAGTTTCGTCTCCCCCTGAGAAGATGCTTGCTCAGCAGAAGGACAAAGCTACTTAGTTTCAGGTTACAGAAATACATTCATTGAATGTTTCTTGCTCAGCTCTGCAAAATTTATAAGGTTTCAGAGGAAGTCTCTCCTGTTATCTCTCTTTCTGCATAGTTATTTAAGGTCACATTTGCATGCTATATTTGATTGGTTTCCTAAGTTTGCCCATAATTTCCATCACATTTACATCAAAAGATCTACCAGAGATATACAGTTGTTCAGATCCACAGGAGGGTGATGTGGGTAATATGCCAACCAGAGGACAGTTCACATTGACCATGATGGCTGAATTGGGAGGAAAGCTGGCTCTCAGTGGGATTTTTCACAATGACTAAAAATTTCATCTTATGTCCAAACAGGTCTCTGTAGGTCATTCACAGGAAATCCTTTCCCTTCTGTGCATCCGCCCAACCAGAGATCAGTACTGGGTGTGCCTGGGTGAGTGATTGGGCAGGACGGTGTCACCCTTGTGTAATGACCCCAGGCCACCTCATATATATTTCTCATAGTTTGCTCTTTACTTTGAATCCTTCTATAGACACAACTCTTCACTACACTTTTTTATGTTTACACAACAAAAGTCGCTCAACATAAACAATAACAGAAACAGAACTCTCAAGGATTCAATGCTACACACACTCACACGCACGCACACACACACACACACAAAGTCAAACAGACAACCTGTGTGAAAGTGAAAGAAGAATGTGGTGAACCTATTTGTAAAGACAGATAGATTTCCTCTAAGTTGCAAGTACACTATGCAGACACAAAATATGCACACACAAACACAGAAAATGTGACGCATAAGGTGGTGGAAATGTAAAAGCACATCAAGTTCAACGTGCAGCTCATCTTCTGGCCTGCAAAGCACAAGAATTTGCAGTTAAGATGATCAAACAGCAACCAGCATCCATAATCTTAAGAGATCATTCTTTTAGATTTGTGGTTAAATTCACTTCAGTGTAATCTTGTGTTCCACTGTGATTCATGTCAGGTTTCAGTTAATGTGCAGCAGTATTGCTGACTTCAGATTCTGATCACTGGTTAATGACGACATCAGAAACTGAGTTTAGGAGGTACAGGGGTGAAACCAGAGAGAACACCCTCACCATTTTAACACCCAATTATCTCAGATAACATTGTGCTGATGCTGAAAAGGAAAGACATAGAGGGGGGCACCAATTCCTGGTAGAGCTGGCAGCAGGAAATAATTTGATCAGAGGAAGTTATGAGAGAAATATTTCTAACTCAATTAACTTGCTCATTTGAGGCCTCCACTGGGTCAGCCCGTTCTCAAACTCACAAGTCTGTGACCTCAAAATCTAATCAGTTAATCTCCATGATATAATGATTATATCATGGAGATTAACTGATTAGATTAGATTGAGCAGAAAAGTAAAAAGTACAAAACTGAAAAGAAAAAAAATAGAAAAATCCTCTTGATTCTCATACTCTCCAAATCCTACACTCTGCGGTGATGATCTCACTAATTTCTTTGTCAGTTTAGTCTTTTCTCACTTTGGTGTTTCTGGTAAAATGAGAGAGAAATGTATATAAAGATAGAGAAATGTTATGTGGTCGGTTTGTTTTTTAACATCAACTGTTATTCAATTTTTTTTTCAATTCAATTTATTTATTTATATATCGCCAAATCATACCAAAAGTTATCTCAGGGCACTTTTCACACAGAGCAGGTCTAGACCGTACTCTTTAATTTACAGAGACCCAACAATTCCCCCTTGAGCAAGCGCTTGGCAACAATGGCAAGGAAGAATATAAATATCTTGTGACAGACAGAACTAGTAATATCACTGTTAATGCATTAATATGAAATATTCATACTTTCTTGACATGGCAGTTCTGTGAAAAGTAGCTGTCTGGAGACCTCAGTGATTGTGCACGAGAGAGGAAGTTGATTTTTTTTATCACTAAGCAGTTTCTCTGGTCACTTTAAGTATATGCCAGGTTTGATAATGAGTTGTGTGTGACAGAGAAGTGCTCTGACTAATAGCTAAAAACTTTATGTAAAAACTATATGACAAAATAGGAGATTCAAAATCTCTTTCTCAGACAGGAACAAACCCACAACTGAGATACCAGCATACTGGTCAGAAGCATCTAAAAATGCAACTGCAACCACATGAAATCATGATATCACACAGCTAAATGCAAACAGCAGACATGCATACTGACACACACACACAGTCTGTGCAACAGTAAGAGATGTTTCCCATAAACTGGTTACTGCTGACTAATCTTAATTTCATATATGAACTATCATTAGGTTTTAATGCTGCCCCCTTTCCTGGGTCTCTCTTGAAAATGAGATTAACAAGACTTTTAACCTGTCAAATAAAGGGAAAAGAAAATGACAAATCCACTTTCTTGCATTTCTTATGTTTTGGCTGGTTTTGACCAATAATTTTTTTTTAAAAGTTTAAAATGTTTTTCTGTTGTAATATTTGCTCACCATCCATGTTGCTAATACTTAACTGTCACAACTTTTAAAATTCAGAACTAACAAAAGCCTATAAGACATGCATGTTGACTTAAAGCTTTGAATCTTATGGTATCTGTTAGTCTTGTGAGCACATGCACCGGATAATGTGGTGTTCATCTCTGAATTGAAATCTTGATTAATCTGATAGCACACATTTGTGAGAAGTACATTGTGTTATCTTCAGTATGACACAAGCCTCATCCGGTGAATAAACATGAACTTGAACATGACCCAAAATAAATCATGCTGAAGTTTATTGGCACAGATTGTGAAGTCTTCATCATGTCTGCAATGATAATGAGCAGGGATGATTTCCCCTACAACAGTCTTCGAAATACCAGTGTTGCTCAACACAAGGTGGACAACCAGATAAGGAAAAGTGGACATTCCATACAACTGAAAATGCTTATGCTGCCACCACTAAGAGTCCCAAACCACTTCTTCTAATTTTTTGCCCACTCATATGAAAACTGCACCAACTTTGTGCTTTTTGATGAAGACAATGGAATCTCTAGAAAGAATACCATGACTCCTGTCACTTACTCACAGCCAAAAGCAAAGACAAGTAGATGTCACCTGTCTTCACTCTTGTGAGTCTTATTTACGCATGTCTGACAGAGAGGGAATCCACAGCGTCAGCAGACTCAAACCACAACCTAATACCATTTCCATCTGAGTGGCACTATTTCCTCTGTTATTCTGAATGCATGGAATAATAATGTGGTTGACAGCCTTTACTGCAATTTCAGTCTCTAAATTAATAATTCTGTACTTAGTATCAATTTTAAGTTCTAGTTTAGTGGGTAAAGTCTGTGTGTCTAGTGTAGGACAGATATTCCCTCTGTATAGTCAGTAATAATACTACTACAAAAACCGTATTCACACTTACATACATACATACATACATACATACATACATATGTATATATATATATATATATATATATATATATATTCATATGCTGCCAGAACAGCTTCAATGCACCTTGGCACTGATTCTAGAGTCTCTGAACTCAAAAAGATCTCTGAAAGAGTCTCTGATCCCAAAAGATATTCCCTCATTTGGTGTTTTGATGATGGTGGTCGAGAGTGGTCCTAAATCTCACAAGTATTCAATTGGGTTAAGATCTGGTGGTGTCAGTGGAGGCCATAGCATGTGATAGAAAAGTTTCATCATAGGATTAGATTATATTACGATAATTTTTATTTCAAACATGTTAAAATAACATAGGATGAAGTAAAGAACTTTTCTAGTCCTACTCCCTTTTTTTATACTTTATCGATGAAATCAAAACCAAAAAACATTCAAAACAACGCAAGAGAATAAATATAACTTGCATAGAAACAATAACAACAAACAAAAACAACACAAGTCAAAAAGACACTCTGTACCAAATCATATTATTCCAGTCCACCTCTTTGTTCATCCACTCTATATCTGTTCAGGATCTGTTCACTCAGAACAACTTTGTATTGATTTGCAGTGAGTCTTCCCTCTAAGGGGACAAGTGGACCCAAACCATGCCAGCAAAATGCCCCCTGCAGCATAACAGAGCCACCAGATACCCTCACTGTAAGGGTCAAGCATTCAGACCTGTGCTGGTTTTTCCTTTAATTTGTCACCTGTCTGTGTATATATATAAATAAATCTATACCTGTGTGTGTGTGTGTGTGTGTATATTGCACCCTAATGCAATCCAATAATTCTGCTTTATGTCTATTATTGAGGTTGGTGATGGTGTACTGGGGTACGTTATAATGAATGATGTTCCTAATATTTTGTCCACTCCATTAACATACATGAAGGGGGCAAAATATTAGGAACACTTTTCAATATAATGCAACCCAGCACACTACCCACTACAACCTCAATAATGAACAAAGTAGAAGTATCACCTCTCTGAGAATGTCAACAAAAACTGAAAATTTATAAGCTTCATAAATGTAGAATTTATTGCAGATATATTATACAAATATATTGGTATATTATATTATATTATATTATATTATATTATATTATATTATATTATATTATATTATATTATATTATATTATATTATATAAAATAGTGCTGACCCAAACTTTTTTTTTCCTTGAGAGCTCAAGATCTTGCAATCTATTAATAGTACCAGCCCATCTCATGGGAGGATTAGTCCATGTGTGATGTATGATTCTCAAGAAAAAAAATCCCCCGCATGTATGAAGCATGTTTAACCGTTTCTCTTCCAGTCAGTCTCCTCCCTCAGGTGTCTGTCACAATTTGGCTATATATTAAGACACGAGATGGTCCAGAAATATGCACTTGTCTCTTCTGAACTCTTCAGCAAGATACCAACAAGAAGAATTCTCCTCTCAGAGGTCTCATCTACGTCCACTGAGTCCATTGAACCAGCAGCATCTTCTACTCCTGAGGACCGACTCTTCCTTTCTCTCCAGCCAGAAGACTTCAGCAGCTTGTCCACCAGCATGACTCCTCGATCTCTCCTCATGTCCGTCTTGGTTCTCTTGTCGTTCTTCAGCAATGCTTGGTCCACTCCAACTTGCAACAACCAGTGCTGTCGTTTTGTGGAGAGCTTCCCTGTCAGGCTCAAGAAGCTGCGAGAGGACTATTCCCAGATCAGAGACTTTTATGTAAGTATGCAAAAGCGCAGCATATGCTCTGCAAATCGCTCATGCAGATACCCTGATAGTGCGTGCAGCATGATTTAGATAAATGTCCCGCCAGTCACCAGATGATGATGCTGCACTTTCTCACCTCTGCCTGTCTGCGCCTGTGTTGGTGTTGACACTATCTCACACAGCACATTGAGCTCAAACTTTTTTATGTCTACAGGAGGCAAATGATGACCTGGACGAAGCGCTGCTAGACCAGTCAGTCGAGGACTCTTTTAAAGTAAGTTCCCCTTCAACTCTAAGTTCCTTTTTTATGGTTGAATCTGACTGAAAATACGCAATGCGTAGAAGCACAGACAGCTCAGCAGCAGCAGGAGAGCATCGTGCACACCAGTAAAGAGTTAAACGACATCATGTAACCAGGCTGGTGTTTTCTTCCCTCCCTCAGAGCCCGTTTGCCTGCCACACCATGAACAGCATACTGGAGTTTTACCTGAGCACGGTTCTGCCGACAGCCGTGGCCGGAGTGACGGAGGACACAAAGAACCTAAAGCCCCACATGGAGTCCATACAGCAGATCTTCGACCAGCTCAAGGCTGATGTCACCAAATGTGTGAGTATCTGGCGCACGTGTTGCTCCTACAGTAGGATAAAGATGTAAATACGCGCTATTTACGCGCCGCTGTAGGCTCCGATGTAGTCGTACAGCAGCCAGTGCGGCACATATTAGTGACTGGATGATTATTGATGTTCTTGTGCAAAATCGCTGTGATATTTTGTGAAGACCAGAATTAAAATGGATCCTCAAGTTTTAAGTAGATTTTCAAGTAAATATTGTACTGTACTGTTCTGGTTACATTTGGACGCGTAGACTATTAGTTATAATAGTTTCTAATAAAACACGTGTGTAAGTCCGTTTCTGTTTTCATACGTTCATCAACCAAGATGTCATGCTTTTCGGGAATAAGTGCGATTAGCCGTCACTCGGATAAAACTCTGTCTCCCTCAGCCAAACCACCGAAACCACCTTCCTGGTTTTGGGCCAAATCCTAAAATATCAAAAACATTCCCACACTTGACATGCGGCAAATGGTTGAATATGACAGGAAAGGGTTCGAGTTCAGAGGAGGCTCACAGGACAGACTATAATGTTGCATTAGTCAGTGATTCCTAGCATGCATAGCCGTGCACCATCCAGTTGAAGGGAAGGGGTGCAGGGAAGGGGTGCAGCCGCTACTTATGAGTTTCTTGCCCTGCGCTCTGCCTCTTAGGCTGCATAGAAATCCTTGCTCCATTGCTGGACTGGCAGACCCACATCCCAACCAAAACTTTTGCTAGTTAATAATAACCATCTTATTAATGGGGTTGGGGAACGGGCAGTGTAGGGATTGAATTCAGAGCATGACAGTCTACTGAAAGTTGGTAACTCCTGTGTTAACATCTCTCTATTGTTCCGCTTACAGAGACATTATTTCCACTGCAAGCAGCATTTTGACATCAGAAACATTAACTCTACATACACTCAGGTGAGTGTCAAGATCTCAGTTTTGATGATAAAAAATATACAATGTATGTACATACATATGCATGCTTTATATTATGATGCTTTCATTAAACTGAATTATGTGTTTGTCCACAGATGGAGAATAAAGGTCTTTATAAGGCTATGGGCGAACTGGGTCTGCTGTTTAACTACATTGAGACATATCTGGCTTCTAAACGGAGCACAAGCCATGGGGCCTCTGCTTGAAGACCTGATGACCCTAATCAAAACACAATCTTGTTCATCTCAGGAAAGAAAAGATAGTCATACACTCTTGCACTCATTTGCATTCAACACATTGTTTACAGTGGTATGACTGTTGCTTGATGATGGTTTACTTTCATAAACTGATGCTTAACGGATGTCTTTATAGTTTTGAGACTAGATAGACAAGATACTCCTTTGTCCTGAGGACAAGTTTCTGTTTGGAATCATATTGAGTCCTACCCATATGAAGTCACAACCAAAAGTGCCAAAGCTGTGTTATTTATTTTAATTATGTATTTTGGTATTTATTTTATGTTTTGTATTGTTTCAGATGAATAAATGACTTGATGATATTCATGGCCTCTTTTGATTTTATTGCACAAGATGATACAGTCGTTTTCATGTGCCATTTATTAGGAATGGTAAACTGCTGAGTACATCACATCCTGCATTACTGCACTCTATATGTATGTGGGGAACCACTAGAGTGTAAACTCAACAGGCTGATGCACTAACCTCAAACGTGACCCATATACATCACTTACCAGCAGCAGCCCTGCTGTATCTTAACTTACCGTAACTGTAACTAGCCAGCCTCACCCTCATGGCATATGCACACTTGCACAAGCACTCACACACACATGCATGTGACAGCAATCTCACTTGTCACACATGCAACCACATATAAAACAGAACTAACACACAGGTTAAAATAGAGCAGCCCTTTTATTAAAAAATGCAATGTCACCTTCTTTTTAGTAATGCCTGCAACAGAGCCAGAGGTTGTAACTGCATGCTTTTTTAGTGGTTTAACTAATCAGCTCCACCACAATACATTGATATCTGAACATTGGAAGAATCTGATGAACAAAAATGGTACAGAAATGTATCCTGTAATAACCTTTGACTGTATGTATGTGCGTTATTCGGACAGCGGAGTCACTGTCTCAGTGTTCCCGACTTGACTAATTCCTGACTTGACTCAAGCCTCTGCACTGAAACTACTCTAAGACATTTCATCAGTCGCTCGCTTAGTCAACATGGGACGATCTGAATAGTATCATTCCAGCAATGACAGTACCTTATGCAAAGATACCATTCATAACATTTGTCTGGTAAGGCATGTATATTTTAATTTGGTTTATTTTAATAGCAGTTCCCTTAAGCATAAATTGTGTTGTTCATCAGTGTTGAGTGCAACCCTCAAAAGTTCCTGAGTTGTGTTGATTCAGACTTCAGTCTCCCTAAAGTAAGTGTTTACAGTACATTGTGAAACGCCAGACTGACAGTGTGCCGGTGCTGTTTAAGATCATGTCTGGCTGTTGTGTAATGACTGGATGCTTTTGATCAGACAGCAGCGGTTTGGAGGCAGGGTGAGAAAACTGAGAGAATAATTTTCATCAGTATTATCGTCATCCGAAACTGGCACAGATACTTATAGGCTGCTCCATACTGTACAGACTTTAATGCAAAATGTTGAATCACAAGAGATCAATGTCAAGAAGCATGAAAACTGGTTACCATCAACATCTAAAAAAAAAAGGATCCCAAAAAAGTCCTGAATTTAAAATGTAAGGCCTACATCAAAAGAGAATTTATTGTAAAGAGTGAAGATGCAAATTGTTCAAAGTGTCCTGGAGACGAGCCTCTCCTCATTTAATTAATATAGTTAATCTATTTTGTTTATTCTAACAGTTTGGGGCACATATCGTTCAGAAAAGTCTATTTGGAAATAGTTAAGATTGATGTGGAACATTAACACCCATGAGCGGAAAAGGAGGTAAAACATCACAAAAGTTGTCGAAGACATCCGTTCTGATTCATTATTTTGAATCATAATGTTTTAGAACGATTTCTGTACGTACAGCTGATGAGTCATGTAGAAGATTAGATATTTCCAAAATAGAGATGCCAAAGATATCCAAATATGCTGACAGCACTTTGCAAAGTGACACATTCTTTCTGTTATGAACTGAGTCAAGTGATGTAAGATATCCATCCGTTGCATCACTTGCTTACAGTACACTTGAATAAGTCAGGTATTTGTTAGGCATTGCACAGATATTTCTCTGAATCTTGGTTTAGCAGTGCCTGAAGTTTAAAGTTAATTTCGACTTCTCCATGTCTTTCCTGTCTCTATCACTAGAACAAGACACTTGTAAGCTCTGAATCAAGTGTGACAAAGCTATATTTCACAACACCAATAATACAGAATAAAATATACAAGTGCAAGAGCACAGTCCACAAACCAGAAGCCTCTCCCTGCCACAGGAACCTGGAGCATGTAACCACTTCCTTTCCTGGACCAGGTGCACCTCATTGAGAACTGATCTGGTGTAGAAGACCTAGGGAGAGCTTTGGCTATGGCTGTGGAGATATTTCCCTATAATTATTCAAGAGCGTGGTATATCAATTTGAGAGCATAATTTATTGATTTTACGTTCAAATGTTGTACTTTGTCCCTCAAAACCCTGCCATCACACTCAAACAGCCTCTGCTTGCGCTTAGATTTGCTCTGTTTCTGCTCAAATTGTGTGCTTGCACTCAAATATAATGTTGCTTGCACAGATTTTCTGCACACAAGCTTCAGCTCTTCTCCTCACACAAAAACAAATACAAAAACATTTAAAATTCAGTGCAGCACTAATATAGCACAGAGTTCACTGGAATAAATTACCACCATACTACTTATTCATTACAATGCATAAAGTGAACAACACTCCACCACTGACCCAAAGTAAAACTCTTAACACCTTTTAAAATACCACAACCATGGGATTTATTAACATAAAGACATACAAAACAACCAAGACATATAAATAAAGACTACAAACAACTGTCATAAGACAACAGAAACACTGAATAAAATCCCAAGCTGAGAGGCAACAAGAGCACAGTCCACAAAACAGAAGTCTCTCCCTGCCACAGGTACCTGGAGCATTTAAGCAGTTTCTTTCCTGGGCCAGGTACACCATCAGTGATCAGGTGTAGAAGATCTAGGCGGAGCAAGAGACAGGAGAGGAAAAAGGACAAACAGCACAGGCAACACATACAGCCATAACCTGCAAGTCAGGTATTTGGTAGTGTTACGGACTAGTCAAGTCTAGGGGATTCAGTGCCAGGAACCGATACTAGTCCTAACCTGGAGGGTGTAGAAAAGGAGAAAACGTGGAAGGACACAGAGGAAGATGGACTGGTTTCCAATATTAGAGAGACAGTCGGGAGGTGGGTTACTTTACCGAGTTTCCAAGCCAGCTAGCATTTTAAGTCCCTCCGACTCGGCCTCGCCAGTGCTGGGCGTTGCTCTCGTGAGCCGCAAGCTCAAATGCACTACTGTCAAGTTATATGGTTGCAAAATTAAACTTCAACGGAACATTCTGACTGGACGTTTTGAACTTGGATAGAAATGTCAATGGGTTGTGGTCAGTGAGAACCACCAGATCACCTCCAGCACTACAGACATACACCTCAAAGTGTTGAACTGCCAGAACTAGAGCCAGGGCCTCCTTCTCAATGGTAGAATAACGTTTCTGATGGCGATTCAATTTTTTAAAGAAGTGGGCAACTGGCCTATCTATCCCTGACACATCAGTCTGTAGTAACACCGCCCCCACTCCAACATCACAAGCATCCACTGCCAGCTTGAATGGGACAGAGAAGTCTGGAGCCACCAATACTGGTTCACTAGCTAGGATAGCTTTAACCATTGCTTTCTGACAGTCTGCCGACCAGCTAAACCTAGCTCCCTTCTTCAACAAGTTTGTGAGTGGTGTTGTCACCGCTGCGAAGTTGGGGACAAACCGCCTATAAAATCCACACATGCCCAAAAGGTGCATTAGCTGATGTTTTGTTTTTGGAACAGGCATGTCTAAAATGGCCTGCACCTTGGCAGTCCTTGGCCTCACCGAACCTTGGCCAACCTGGTGCCCCAAGTATGTGACCTGCCCCTTTCCAATCTCACACTTGGGCAAGTTGATTACCAACCCTGCTTGCTTAAGACGTTCAAACAACTGTCTCATGTGTTGCACGTGATCAGACCATGAAGAGCTATAGCAAACCACATCATCTAAATAGGTTACAGTGTTCTGCAATCCAGAGGTTACCAAATTCATTAACCTCTGAAAGGTTGCTGGCGCGTTCTTCATGCCAAACGGGAGAGCTTGACAGCGATACAAACATTCCTGCATCACAAAGGCAGACACATCTTTTGCCCTTTCCGTCAACGGCACTTACCAGTAGCCTTTTAACAAGTCAAACTTTGACACATACTGTGCCTTGCCGATCCTATCAATGCAGTCTTCCAACCTGGGTATGGGATACGTGTCAGTTTTAGTAACATTATTCACCTTTCAGTAATCAATGCAAGGTCGTACACTTAAATCGGGCTTGGGGACAGGGACTAAGGGAGAACTCCATTCACTTGAGCCTTGTTCAGTGACACCAATTTCTTCCATATAAAGCAACTCTGACTTCACCTGAGCCCATTTTTGTGAGTTAATGCTGTACAGATGTTGCTTAATGGGGGTTGCCTCACCAGTGTCTACATCGTGGGTTATTAACTTCATCAAGCCAGGGGTATCTTTAAACAAAGAACTATACTGGTCCACTAGATGTACTACATCCTCTCTCTGCTCTGTAGTGAGGTAACTAAGTGACTCTCTAAGATTGGCCAGGGCGCTGGAATTCTTGAGCCTAGCCGTAACAGGCTCCACTGACCTAACATCATCCTCCTCACTCGCCTCCTCTTCCACAGCAACTTGAGAGGTTATACACACTGTGGACGTAGTGTCACGGGTATAATAAGAATTCAAGAGATTGATATGACATACTCGTGATTTGTGCCTCCGGTCGGGGGTCTCAACAACATAACTGCAAGCACCCACTTTCTTGATAACCTTATATGGACCATAGAATTTTACCCCTAGCTTATCTCCACCCATGGGCAACAAAACCAGAACCTGGTCCCCTGCCTTGAAGGTACGTTTCACTGCCTTCTTGTCATACTGAGCCTTCATCTTTCCCTTAGCTGCTTCCAAGTTATTCCTGGCCAAGTCACAAGCTGTATGCAGCCGGTCCTTGAAGGATGCTACATACTGCAAAACCCCACTGGGAGCGTCTGTCTGCCCAGCTGACTGCAACAGCTGTTCTTTCACCATCCTCAGCGGTCCTCTCACTTGATGTCCATAAACCAACTCGAAAGGGCTAAAACCTGTAGCCTCATTCACAGAGTCTCTGATAGCAAACAATAAAAATGGCATAGCTACATCCCAGTCATTTGAGTAACCAACACAATAGGTTTTAATCATAGACTTTAATGTCTGGTGGTACCTCTCGATCGCACCTTGGGACTGAGGATGATAGGCAGATGACATAATTTGTTTAATTCCCAGCTCATGCATCACTTCCTGAAATGCACTAGAAGTGAAGTTGGACCCACGATCATGTTGGACTTCTAGTGATAAACCTACCCTAGAAAAGAAATGGAGTAGAGCCTCCACTATGACCCTGGTCTTAATGGACTTCAATGGCACAGCCTCTGGAAACCTTGTAGAAACATCCATAATAGTCAGGAGGTACTCATTCCCTTTCTTAGTTTTTGGCAAAGGGCCAACACAATCAATCATTACTCTTGAGAAGGGTTCCTCCATGACCGGTAGAGGGCAGAGGGGAGCAGCTCGAATGGTCTGGTTGGGCTTGCCCACAACCTGACAAGCATGACAACTACGACAGTATGACACCACATCCTTATGCATTTTGGGCCAGTAGAAATGTCTGCTGATTTTCTCTTGAGTTTTCCGGATGCCTAAATGACCAGCCATGGATATTTCGTGGGCTAAACGCAGGACTTCCTTCCTAAAACTCTCAGGCAGCACAACTTGAGTCATAATGGTCCATGTCTCCTCTGCAGGACGATCACGAGGCCGCCATTTCCTCAACAAGACTCCATCTTGGATAAAGAAGCCCTCAGCTACCTCTTTCATGTCCTCAGCACTAGCAGCTGTCTGTCTCAATGGAGCTACAGAAGGATCCTTTTCCTGCTCTAATATAAGGGCTTCCCAAGAAAACTGAGAACAAGGTGACACCTCAGCTAGCCTAGCGAAAAAGGTATCAGCCAATCCACCAGACAGTTCATCCTGCTCACTGGAATTTCCTTTTTCAGCAGCCAGAGCATGCGTCACCACAGAAGCTGTAAAAACCTCGGGGTGTTCTCTCTCCAAAGCCATGGTCTCAGGGACTTCACAAGGTTTCTCACATACAACCGGTGTCACGCAAACCTGAGTACCGGCCAAATCCTTTCCCAACACAAAAGCAACCCCTTGAACTGGCAAGGAAGGTACAATGCCGACCACTACCGGCCCATTTACAATGTTAGACTTCAGAAATACCCTGTGCAAAGGAGCACTAATAAAACCCCCTCCCACACCCTTCACTGGTGTAGAAGCTTTTAAATAGGTGGCAGGCGAGAGGTCTATAATACCCTGAACCAATAAGGACTGTGTTGCCCCTGTGTCCCTCAGGATGGATATAGGGACCATTTCCCTATCAGGTGCCCCAGAAACAGCCCCTCTTGACACAAAACCCTCAAACCCCTTCGCTACTGGGCAGGATGGCAGGTTCACGCTGTCCACTTCACAAAGACCAATCTGTGTGTGGGCATTTATCAACCCCACAATTTTCTCGTCCCCATTTCTTTTCCTGAGACCAGGACAACTGGACTTTATATGGCCAGGCTTTTTGCAGTAATGACAGATGACGTCACTTCTAGGAATAAAAGGCTTCTCATACCTTTTCCCTGGTCCTTGAAACCACAGGGAGGGAGGAGTAGGCTTAATTGCTATAGCCTCTGTAGGCCTGTCAGTGGCAGCCTGCCTCCTATCCTGTCTGCCAACCTTGCCTTTCCAAGGCGCTTCTCTGTGCATTAACTCATAAGAATCTGCTGCCATAGCAGCTTTTCTCAACTCTGTAACTCCCCTCTCATTTAGATGTATTTCCATGTGCCGGGGTAAACTGGTTTTAAACTGCTCCCCCAGTATAAGTTGCCGCAACTCTTGAAAGGTATGGGTGTTAGTACTTGCTAACCACCTGTCAAACACAACCTCTTGTTGCCTAACCAAATCAAGGAAAGTCTCACTTGATTTTCGCTGCAGAGACCTGAACTTCTGTCGGTAGGCTTCTGGCACCACCTCATAGTCTGCCTAAACCACCTTCCTCACAGCATCATAGTCTCGGCTGTCAGAAGCATCTAAGGCTGCATAAGCTTCCTGAGCTTTACCCTCAAGCACACTCTGAATAAGCAACGTCCACCTATTCTCAGGCCACTCTAGCTCTTTGGCAATCTGAGCTAGCTGAGTTTTACATACATACACAACCATCTGTTTAAAACGAGAATCTGGCACCGAGCAGCTGTTCTGCCCGTAGCTGTATGTCCATGGCCTACTTCTAAACCTAGCAACATACAACTTTTCCCGAGCTGAATCCAACTCAATTGTGCCTCTTCCCGCAAACAGAATGCTTGGATGTAACTCACTAACTGAACTCTAATCACTTCGAATCCATATCCTGGACGAGCCTCCCAAATTATGTTACGGACTAGTCAGGTCTGGGGGATTCAGTGCTAAGAACCAATACTAGTCCTAACCTGGAGGGTGTAGAAAAGGAGAAAACGTGGAAGGACACAGAGGAAGACGGACTGGAGGTGGGCTACCTTACCGAGTTTCCAAGCCGGCTAGCATTTTAAGTCCCTCCAACTTGGCCTCACCAGCACTGGGCGTTGCTCTCGTGAGCCACGAGCTCCTTCTGGCGGTTCAGTTCAGGTTTTGGTGGTTGGGGGATGGGTCCCCGAAGAACAGAGCTGGGTTTACACAAGGGTCCGGGCGCAGGAAAGATGTGAAGAGGACGCCTCTGGTCTTTAACTCAACTCATACTCAACTGCATGCGCACCTCACCGTGACGTCCTTTATATCAACACGCAGCTTAACCACACCCCCTTGTTATCTTCTCAATGAAAACCAGTCCAGTGTTTAGAAAAGGGAGAGGAAGAAAGAGGAACTATAAACCCCGCTCCCCAATCACTCCTAACAGTAGGCATTGTGCAGATAGTTCTCTGAATCTTGGTTTAGCAGTGGCAGTGAGTGAAGTTTCAACACGTCTTTCCTGTCTCTTTCACTGGTAAAAGATAAATATAAGCTCTAAATGTGTGTCACAATGTTATATTTCCCAACACCAATACTACAGAAGAAAATACATAAGTCACCACTCTACAGTAAGTCAACTATACAATTGTGCAACAAGTAGCACTCTTGGTACTTCCTGAATATGGATATGACCATATTGGGCTACAAGCACATATTGTGTGACAGGAAAAAAAGCCTCTTCCTATCACTACTTGGCACAGATTTGCATAATGAGTTCCATTTAAAGTTAAGGCCAAATTATTTACATTCTCAGTTGACGGTTGCAGATAAATAATTACTCCTTATTGGCAGATATGTATATTCATGTTCTGTAGATACTATCTAATGGCATTTCTTCTTTTATCACCAGATAGCCTTTTTATATATCAAACTTCTGTATTGATGTATGTCTTATTTCTTTTATTGAGAATTTACTCTTTTTATGTATATATGTGAATATATTGTATTTATATTTGTTGTTCTTTTTTATACTTATAGAAATGTGTGTTTTCTATCTCATGCTTCCGTTTTTTATGCTGCTCATGTCCTGTGATTGTTTTTAATATTCTATCTCTAGAAAGCATTTTGTGTTTCTTTGCTCAATAAGTGTTCCATAAATAAACCATTGTTAGGATTATAAATGACCATAAACAAATCCAGTAGCATTAATTGAGGGTTACTCCTCTTTATAATTAACAGCAAAATGCTCTTGTGTGCAAAGTAGGTATGTATGTATACATGTATTGTATATATGTGTGTATACACAGACGGGTAACAAATTAAAGGAAAAACTTGTCCACTTGTCCCCTTGGAGGGAAGGGTCACTGCTAATCAATACAAAGTTATTCTGAGTGATCACCTTTATCCTATGATGAAACATTTGTATCATGATGGGAGCGGTCTCTTCCATGATGACAATGCCCCAATTCACAGGACATGGGGGGTCACTGAATGGTTTGGTGAGTATGAAAATGATGTGAATCATATGCTATGGCCTTCGCAGTCACCAGATCAAATAAATTGAACACCTATAGGAGATTTTGGACTGACGTGTTAAACAGCGCTCTCCACCACCATCATCAAAACACCAAATGAGGGAATATCCTTTCCTTAGACAGAAAAAAGTGAAAAATGTGTTTTAAAAAAGAAGTAGATTTTTAACATCATTCGAACAAAAGAAAACAAAAATCAAAGCAACCACAGCAACCACAACATGTAGCCAGAGTGGTACTTGACAGTAAGAACAATCAGATTTCCAGCACATGTGAAAGATTAGTAACTGTTGAACATGTAAATCTGACAACAAAAGGCTTTCCATTTGATCATGTCTGAAAATCTTTTTTTTTTTTTGAGCTGTTAGTTTCTTGCTGAGGTTGTGTAGTATCTCACTATTGCTACCTTGTCTGAGGCAGGTAGATCAGCTTCTTGCCAGAGAGGATGTGTCTGTGTGTGAGAATCAGGGTGACATGCCACTTCAAAGAATTTAAAGGACGAGCCGTGTGTCACCACCTCAGCTGAGAAGTCTCCATCCTCCATATTTCCCCACAAATGGGTGTACATAATAATGACAAGTTGGGGCCCAATATGTTGTTTCAAACGTAGAAAAAAATAATGTAGCACTGTTTTTTATATTTGTGAAAAAATAATTGTCTTATCCAACTTCTTCTAACTACTGAATGTTCATTGATGACAAGATGACGTAGTGATTCAGAAACTGTGTACCATGGGTTCTGTTTTCACTCCTACCACTTGTAAAATAAAATGCTGATGACTGGAAGGCTCCCCCCCCTTTGGCGAGGAGCATGCTGGGTGGGTTTTGTGACGTTTGTTTTTATGCAAGGAAAGGGGACCTCCTCAGGACTACTATTACGAGGGACTCTCCTGAGACTCCATTTGCCCCCATTTTCTTACCTGACAGACGTGCATAGCCGAGAGAGATGACTGTAGGTTTCGTCACACTCAGAGCTGGAAGCTGAATGCCTTATGGCTGCGCACCTGAAGAAAAATAACCATGTGCATTGGCGAGAAACCGTTCTAAACACCCCAGTGTTGGCAAATGTCTGTGTTGACTCAATGCCACCACACTGTTTTGCTACGCAAATGTGTATATTCCAGGAGTCAATCATACCAGCAAGGATGATATAAGTTTGTCACAAGTTGAGTCTGTACACTGCGTCAAAGCGACAAATCCCAAGACCGCATATGGCCGACCTGACAAGCTGAGTCATATCTGTAGACATGACTGAACTGAAAAGAAAAAATCTCAAAATGTGAAGGCACAGGTGAAATAACGGGGAAATATTTTGCTTACTGAACTGTGTTGTAGGAATTTAATCAATATATTCATTAATGAACAACTTGACCAACAACCCAGATCAGGTCACACACACATGACAAGGGTAACAAGTAAGCAAGTAAATGCAAGTGGTTGCATTTAAATGTATTTTTAAATTTAAATAGTAATTATACCTTTTTTCTGGCAACACATATAAAGAAAACCCTAAACCCATATAATAATATTACATAATTAAAAAAATTTTTGATACAGGCATAAGGCAAAGAGTATAAAGTGTATATCACTTCAACTCATAAGGTTTAGTAATTGTGGTTATACTCTGCATAAAGAATGAAAACTTTTTGTATTACCTTGGTTTTAACCATTCATATAAGATGTGACTGCTTTGGAGAAAAAAATGCAATCAAGGAGACAACCCTACCAAATGCTTGAAACATTTCTACAATGGGAGTTCCTGAAAAATGTGATATTATCATATAGAAAAAGACAATACTGTTATCATCCATATAATTCATTTAAAGCTTTACCATAACTTTAGTATGCTATTGAAGGCCTATACTTCTTTCCGTCAAAGTTATTTCAAATTCAGAAAAGGGACAAAAGAGAGCAGATTGTGTTTTATGTGTTTTTTAATCCAAAGCAAGCAGACAAACGTACGGCAGGTGGTGAACAGACTCAATGACAGAAAAAAAGACAGACATCTCTGTGCTTCCACTAAAAAAATGTGTTGAGAGGGAAGAAAAAAAACAGAAAAAAAAAAAAACAGGAACATTGTCACAAACATTCAATGAACATTTTTACAGTGAGAGATTTCTAGGTGCGAAGCGACAGGTAATGTGGATGTGATTTTACAAAGTGAGGTGGACCAAACTGACAAAATTAATACAATCATTTCCCATGATCCCGAGTGAGCTGGGAAGCATCCTGTCGTGTTAACAGAACACTGAAGAGAAACCATCCATCACACCCTCTCTGAATGTGATGACAGCTTGCTGGTGGTATGTCAGATTCTGCACCGGTATGAGGAGCAGCTCTTA
The DNA here is from genome assembly GCF_910596095.1 of Thunnus maccoyii. Lineage (NCBI taxonomy): Eukaryota > Metazoa > Chordata > Actinopteri > Scombriformes > Scombridae > Thunnus > Thunnus maccoyii. The sequence continues at coordinate 14,321,503 of NC_056535.1, read as the reverse complement.
AGTACTTTCTACTTCCTTTTAATCCTCCAGGAAGTGTGGAGGCGCTGTTCACACTGGCACTGCACCAGATTAGACTCTGGGCTGCAATTGAGCTGGTGCAACTGGCAGTAACTCTTAACGATCTTTTCAGAAAGACCTCCAGAGCTTGACCAGTCTGTTAGGACCATGTATTCCCTAGAGGGTGCTACTGCTTACGTAAACACACACAAAACACTCCCTATTGTTTCTTGACATCTCTGCAACACATATGCAAACAGAAATCAACACTAACAAAAAGGTCCTAGCAGTACTTCAAGCTGACAAACACATCTGCATAGCATTAACCTGAAATATAATCTGGCAATGTTATAAATTCTGAAGCGTAACATTGGTAAAAGCCTGAACCAAATGGTAGGTAGGGGTTACAAGTTGTTTGCTGCTTTAGCAACACTCAATAAGGCCTATGCTAAAATGTCCGTAAAATCCATGAAAAAATACAGTATCAGTTGGCTCCTACTCTCCTTTGAGCTACATGCAGGAGAAGATGAGCCAGTTTCTGCTCCTAAACATGACTTCCTTCTCTGCCCTAAAACTATGTACCTGAAACAAGCCTAGATTAAGGTAGGAGAGTGGGGCCACAAGTGAGGTGCTCTGTCAGAATGGCACACGGCCCTTGAGTGAGTGCATAGGCCTCTGTTCGACATTCACGAAGACAAACTGAACCTGTCAGACACTCCCAGTCCGAGTCCCCGAAATGAGCAACTATTTCCAGCTAATTCCAACAGTCAGGGACAGAGTCCTTACATTCCACTTGTCAGTTCAAAATACATCTGCTTACTTTGCATGTACGTAAAAGAAACCTTCCCTTGCTTTTATTTTTGGGATTTAGCCATTTGATTTAACATTCACGAGTTAGGGGCTAGAGCTAGAACAGGGCTGTGGGGTGAAAGAACTACTGCTAATGCTAAGGCTTCATGTCCTATTCCAACATTCAAGCCCCTCTGAGTACACAACCTGATATTTGGGAAAGGAGAGGAGAGAGATCTCACCGACTCCCTCTCCTCCCCTTTTCTATAATTCATAATCTCTTCACTGGTGTGAAAACACAGATTAACATCCTCTCTGCTATAGCAGAGTGGTGGTTTGTTAAAATGGTTGAGTAATAAAAACAAACACTCCTACAAAACATTAGAATTTGCCATGAAAAATAAAACACTGAGAAAATCCATGCAATGCGACTCACATGTCGACAAATTATTGCTTCCTTTTTACAACCTGTGTTTGTATGTGCATGCATGCGTGCCCCCTTCAGTGGGCAGCAGACTGTGGATCCGCGATGGCGTTACTGGCTTTCTTCCTCCTTTTCGTTAGCAGCGGATTGGTTGAGTCCTCAATGGTCTTTATCTTGATTTGCTCATAGTCAACCCTCATTGTTGCCAAGGCACTCGTCATTTCCTCCTGAAAAATGAAGAGAAGAAACTCGTTAGTCCACAGCAGGCCTTGGTTGGGTAAAGCAACCCAAATTGGCTATCTTATGTGTTTTATTTAACGAATATCAGGCTGTGGCTAGACAGACAAAACTTGTTTTGCCAGATAAAGTTATTGCTGATTTTAATAAAAAGATAAGATAGCAACACAACAAACAGGAAGTGGAATAGCTAATTTTATTCAAGACACAAAACATGATTAATAAGTCAAGGAAACATCATATGATCTAAGATAAGCAGCATAGCACATAAAATACAATATATAATGCTAAACATGAGGGGATTTTTCTCATAGGCTTGATACTTCTTCTTATAAAACACATGCAGATCAAGTAATTTTTCTATTCAAAGCATGTTACCACCAGCTACCATACAGATACAACTGTTTGTTCATGTTTTTTTTTCTTTTGCAAGAAAACAGATTAAAAGAGAAGCCAGTGACAAACCTTGACGTCCTCCCACGTGTCCTTCTCCTCCTTTAGCACTCGGCTGGTGTGAAGGGGGGTCTGGGGAACCTCCATCGATTGCTTTAGGGAGACACGCATGAACATATTTAATTCTTACTTCACTGGAGGATGTCAGTCAGAATAAATGAATTGTATAAATGATAAGGGAGCGAATTAGAAAGATACACAATGTGTTATGTGCTTACATTGATCCATGGATGATTCATAAACTCTGTGATGGTCATCCTTTGGGTCGGCTCTGTCTTAAGGAGGGTCCTTATCAGTTGTTTAGCTGCAAACACATTTTATTATTTATATCTTTGAAAAAAAGAGACTTCAATATTTATCAGGCTGGAAAGAAAACCACAGAGAAGTAAATAATAGCACTAAAATGAAATCCAGTTGGTAAATGTACTTGAGTAAGAAAAAGGCAAGCTGAGTGGTCATTTAACTGTAATCCAGTTTTGTGGGTTTTTTTTGAAAAACATGCCTAAAAATTAAAACAGATTTACAGATCAACGCATTCAGAAAAATACTGGTAGATCATACCTGCATGATGGTAACAAACTAGACAATTGTCATATACTTTTATATACTCATACTGACTGGCCTTAAGTACCAGTATATCCCTTTCTATGAGGCACATATACACTCATGCAGGAAATGCTCATAGTATAGCATTAGGTTAGTAGGTAATATGAATCTGTGATATATTGTCGGAGATAAGTGTGAAAAATATGCATCCCCAGAATGCAGCACACTGTTCCGGTGCTGTATCTCTTTTCATTACAATTAACATATTACTCAGGAAATCATACTTCACTTTCAGTTGTGGAGAATGTGACAGGTGGGTGATGAATAAGAGGTGAAACACCAGCTACAGTTTCAATTTCTTCAAAGATAAGACCAAAAAGCTCAGCTCATCACATTTAGATGACATATTTAGACAGAGTAGACAGTTTAGACTCTGAGGTTTTTTAATCAAAGACCTATTCCCAGCAAGTGCTCCTCTGTTTTGTCAGCACAGCAACTTGACTCTTGAGTTTTAGAAAAAAGGGCAAGTCTCAACAATTTACCACTTTTAAACACCTTCTGTACCCATATACAGAAATGTAGTATGTACATATCAACGTCTCACTGAATTAATATTATTACACCTACAGTTTACACTATAGCCTTACCTTCTTCTGATACATCAGACCATTCAGGGTTGGGAAACTCATATTGGCCCATCCTGATCCTCCTCTTCATCCCAGGGGAGATGGCTAAACCGTGGTTAGAATAAAAAGGGGGGTACCCACACAACCTGGTGAAGATGTGAGATAGCAATATTAGATATTGCACACAGGAAATAACCATGTGTAATGAGGGGATCAGAGATATCACAAATGACTGACTTACAGGATATACATAATGACACCCAACGACCACATGTCACATGACTTGTCATATTTTTCTGGGCCCAGAACCTCTGGAGCTGCAGAGAGAACGAAAGGAATAAAGAAGGGAGAAAAGAGGAAACAAATGTGTTGTAACCATTGATATAAGCAAAAAGTGGGAAGAATGTGCTGGTACACACAGAAACAGATCCTTACCAACATAGTAGGGTGTGTAGCAGGGGGTAGCTAAAGAGTTGTGTGAGGTGGTCTCCTTGGCAAAGCCAAAGTCTGTGAGTTTGAGCAGGGCATTCGGCCTTTTCGAGGAATACAGTAAATTCTCTGGCTGCAGGGAGGATGACGTTAGTTAGAGCATCCATAAAACTCCCCTTTCAAATAGTTTCCATTTTACGATAAAGACCAGGGAATTTTTTTTCCAACATGTGTGATAATACAGAATTACAAACCTTGACATCTCTGTGTGCAATGTTGACTGCATGGAGGAATTGAATGGCCTCTCCTATGCTTTTCATGATGTCAGATGCCTCTGAAGTAAAGAGGACAAAAAGATCTTTTAACAGACATGACAACTCTTTGATAAATGTCGGCTGGATCAGTGCGCTATGTTATCACATGATAAAATACAGCAGTAGTGTAAGAAATGCTGTAATTGCTTTAAATCTTGTTACCTCTCTCTGTGAAGGCCTGGTCTCCTCTGTCCTGAATTCGACTAAAAAGCTCACCACCATCCATGCTGCAACATAATAAAAAATAGAAAAGAAAACACACAGATGTCAGGATATGGCTCGATACACTTCTGATGTACTCACTACTCATGCTCGGTTCAACTTACTCTCTTTTTGATATGATTTTGAAAGTTCAGTGCACGTGAAACCAAAGGGCCTCAACAGGCAAACCATGGATCAACAATCAAGCCGACGAGCACCTCCTTTCATTGACCTGTGACTGAATCATGTCTGGACTACAAGCGAGGCCATCATGTGTGGATGCTCTACAGAAACCAGGTCAGCTTGACACATTCATAATGGTGTGATGGAAACATTTAATGTGCCCTGTGGAGTTTTCTTGTAAACAAACAAAACTTATTTCCATTCAGTGTTACTCACCAAAGCTCTGTCTATCCTCAAGATCTAACAAACCTGTCAAATCCATTTCTTTACTCATTTTTATTTAAAGTTTGAATGCTGCATTGTTTACATTCATGTTTACTAGCCTACAGTCTTCTTCTTCCCTGCCTTTGTTAATACATACAGAAAATTACAGAAACCAGTAGACTAGTGGAATGGTGTGAAACTATTGGCAGTACTGGGAGTAAAACTCCACTGGGTGCCTTTAACTCAGAGCAGTGAACCAAAATTTGAAGAAAAAATAACTGCATTTCATAGTACAAGATCTAGCCCAATTGTGTTTATGCTGTGCGAAACATATCATGCCCTGCCAGTTGTTTCGGATGCAGTTCTTTTATTTGGGTTGCTGGTGGAGGTGAGCTGTGGTCTGTTGGTTGACCACCACAGATCATTGTGTGAAACCAAGTGAATGACTTTTTCTTTATACCACAGACGTATGAAAAAAAAAGAAAATAAGGAAGAAATCATTGTCATATAGAGATCTGAAGTCAAACCAGACTAATGTCATTAAAAATCCCATAACATTTGTAATTGCTAATAACTAAAAGTCCAGCCATTAAAACAGAATCTTTCTCAACAGTATGCCGTGTGGCTTTTTCATATGTTTAGATAAGGACAGGAGTTTTCTGAACAAGACTGGGTCAAAACCTAATATATGGCTGGATTGTGTTACAGGGATAATCAGTGGTAGTGTCTATAATGTGAATTCCTGGATATTCAATGTTCATCTGCAATTTTCTGTAGTGGTTCCAGTAATATTTCCTGGTAAAGTGTACTGACCATGTACCATGACATGGTTAAGCTATGTCTGAGTCAAAAAAGGGGTATAAATGCAGTTGTGAGAACAATACTTTCCACTCATATCTAAAGATGTTTGATTTAAAAGAACTTTTTTTAATTATAATTATAATGATTCTATCTGTTATCTCCACCTGCTCTTTGATCCGTTTCTCTCTGCAGATGTCTCTTGTTTTTCACTCTGTATCAAGGGTTTTGTCAGAGTGAGGGTTATTTGTAGTGCTTTAACTGTGCGCCTACGCTCATGCCTCTATGCCCCTTTTTTCTGCCTCATTCCAGATCAATGATCACAAAGCCTGTGGTGGAAACTGCAAATGAAAGTTTTGACAGCATTTTAGGTACAAAGTCAGGAGGCTTATCTCCACCTGGTTACTGCAGTTACAGTCAAATCAAGTGCACCTGCAGAGCAGGCACCCCACAGTAAACTGATATAACAGCCTACATGAGTCTCATGTTTTAATACTGTTGTTCATCGTTTGGGATGTGAAAATGTCAGAGGAATAAAAAGCTTGCGTCCTAGTATTAGTTCAGTTAATAAATCCAAACGCACCAAGGGGCATCTCTCCTGCTGGTTGCTGACAGCGCTGCCAGTCGGAGTCGTTCACACTGGATGGTAGAGGAGGAGATGGTAGAGATGCTGGTACACATGTGTTTAACTGGGAGTATATCCGGCTTCACTGCATTTAACACGGGAGCTGAAAGCATCAGAGCTCGGAGCAGGAAACAGTCACTCTGCATTGCGCTGCTGTCCTCTGCTTACATCGTCTCATGCAAAATCAATTTGAAAGAGCAACGGCCAATTGGGAAACTCCAACACTCGGCCGGCCGACCAATAGTGAAACTTCATCACTCACTCAGTCACGGACAACTGCATTATAGGGCTGGTCCATGGCTGATCCAGCCAAGAACAAATTCATATTGTTGTTTATTCAATATTTATGTTTTTAGCTGTCTTTAAAGAACATCACTATCCATTAAGTCCTAGATGTTTACGGGCTAAACGTCAGCAAGTGGAGGGGTTGTGCCTAGTTCAGACATGTCTATAATAACAGCCAGACAGGGACAAGTCAAGGCTGTACAAGTCTTTACTTGGCAGAGATTACAACTAGAAAGTTGAAAAATGACTTTAAAAGGAAGCATTGGGGAGTTTTATGGATAAGGACAAAACCAAGTTACAACGACGTAAGTACCTCTGCTGCCGTGCTTGTATTTCTTTTAATGGGGGCTGTAGTTTTTTTATGTGCAAAACGAAAACATTGTTTAACTTTAATAAAATAAAAATTTAGATTTCTGATAGCAACTGTTGTACTGGATGCAGAATGGTCATAGAATATGGAAAGTAAGCCCAAGGAACACGCTTCTTTTTTCAGAGAGGCAAATGAAAGAAATGCTAAATAAAAGATTGTAATCAGTTATAAAGCTAGTGGTACAGAGGCTAACCAGACCTAATGACTATCTATAGTAATATAACTAATTATGTCAGTTTATTCACTATAATTTTGTTGGAGAAGCCATTACTGTCAAAATCATGTCAGTTTTAATGGTGTTTACTGAAAATATTTACCTTGGTGTAAAACAGACTGATTCATATCTATTTTCCCAAAAACATTACTAAAAACAACAGTTATGGTTTAATAAAAGTATGTTTGTACTGATCTGGTGTTTTGGACTGTTCAAATCAAATGGCATATTTAAGTCTTGAAAAAATCCTCTGTAAAGCCATTTCAAAAAAAGGAAAATGCATAAATATCTATACTGTCAGAGGACTTGAAATACATGTTATAGTTTGAAGTCATATTGCTAAGTTTAATACAATTTTTACTCTACTGAGTTAGGAATGAAGACAGAAGTTGTCTCTGTGCACTCATGTGTTCGATGCAAGTATCTATTAAGTGGAAAAAAAAGTTTTGCATTTGCATGGGACCTGCTGAGCTGCAGAGCCGCCGTCTCCTCTGATTTCAGTTCTCTTATATGTTTGTGACCACAGTGATGTTCACTAAAGTGCAGATCTAGGAGTCATGGACTTAAGCACGCAAACGTGCACCGAGGTCTTGAGCAGGTTTCATGCCTGTTCATTTTTTGCTGTATCCTGCTGTATGAAAAAAATACTACAAGGACATGTATTTTTATAATAATTACATTTCATAGAATATTCCTACAAAAACTCCCATGTACTCCTACAGGAAAAACACTGGGCTACTGACAAGATGAAGGGTCAGTAGATGATGGGGGACAAGAGAAAGCAGTAGAGTAAAGGGTAAATACTTCTTCTGCTGAGAGATTTGAACAGCAGGGCCCAATATTGTAATACTGGGATCATCACCCACAATTTACTGATGCACTAAAATACTTCTGCACCTCTAAACAATACTAAGATAGCAAGTTCCAGGCACGTTCATTGGTATAAGTACTGTCAAATGTTAAGTTAATGTTTATTAACCTGAATTAAATTAAGCATGAGAAAATCCGTCTAAACTTGATCATAAGTTTCATTTAATCTTTTTGCTCAGTATGACTGTGTAAGTTTCAGGTCCAATCATCAATACCAATTTTGTGTGTATGTGTGTTTGTGTGTGACTGCAAGTGCATGACAGCACAGGCCGATGCTTCAGGCATGCATATGTTAAGGGGAGAGCAGGACCTGCAGTGGCAGAGCTGTGGGACAGCCCTGTTAAACCACAGCATGCTTCAAACTTCTCAAAACCATTCATTCACATTCAGAATTTGCTTACTGAGAAACGGACAGCAGCTTGATCCATGGTAATTTTTATATTAAAATCATCACAATGTGTGGTGAGGCCATCCCTCATGATTCTGAGAACAGCTTTGCACGTTTGTATGACGGTTTATTTTATGTGGTCAAAAGGTAGAGCCAAACTCTCAGCCACTCCCTTTACATCTCTGTGTTTCTGAAGTGTGGTGGTGAAGTGTCAATTCTCACCATTAAAGATACTACTGATTTTGACAAGCGTGGAAGCTCAAAATTCACATCAACTACACCATCACAGCAGAAATACTTCAACACCCTTACACATTTCTTAGTCTACATCCTTTCGCATCTCGTATACAGTGTACACGAGACGTACTCGCTGGAGACATAACCACTGAGAAAACCCCCAAATATACTTTACCATAATTTGGTAAAGCGTTTTGCAGACTAAGGAAGGTTTCCATTTTGCCATAACTGCCTTTGATGTGACATAGGTTTATAACTATACAAATGTTTCTCTTTAAGAGCAGTCATTGAGCTTTTTAAAAAGTTTAAGGCAATCATTGGTCAGATAATAACTGTAGTTTGCTGAATCTGCATCTGACACCACACAGTTCAGGCCCAGGTATTGTGAAAACCCTAATATAAGTCAATTAACAACATACTAACAAGGCCTTTTTTAATTTCAGGGTGAGCAATGTGACATTGAAACATCTTTGTGGGTCAGAGGAAGCTCACAGAGACTGTCTGGGCTGAAGGGCATAAAGACAGTAAAGGACAAGACATTCGTGCACCCTCAAGGCCTTCAAATTTGTCTCCCTTTACTGATATACTGATCCTGTGAAGTGTGCCCTGTTTAAGCTGTATTTTACTACTGTGTTAAGAGGTTACATGCATGCAGCTGCCATGACTTCGTTGTAACTGACATGTTCCTCCTCAAATCAAATGGCATATTTAAGTCTTGAAAAAATCCTCTGTAAAGCCATTTCAAAAAAAGGAAAATGCATAAATATCTATATTGTCAAAGGACTTGAAATACATGTTATAGTTCGAAGTCATATTGCTAAGTTTAATACAATTTTTACTCTACTGAGTTAGGAATGAAGACAGAAGTTGTCTCTGTGCACTCATGTGTTCAATGCAAGTATCTATTATGGGGAAATAAAAGCTTTGCATTTGCATGGGACCTGCTGTGCTGCCATGACTACTTCCTAACTGACATGTTCCTCCTTAAAAATGTAACTACATGTTAGGGCTACAGTGGCTTTGTAGTCACCACGTGGAGACCCCAATAATGCAAACAGAGTAATAATTCAATCTACACTGTAGCTATTTGGGTATTTGTGGTGGGACTGCAATAAAACCCTTGGGTTAGGGCTTGGCGATATGACCAAAATCTCATATCCCAATGACGACACCTATCCTGATATAGCATATTTTCATTCAATGAATAAATAGTTGGTCCATAAGAACTGTATTAATGTAATCCACACAAAAGAGGGATAGCCTCCAAATGACAAAAAATAATGCAGTAAAGAGTGTCTGATTTGTGTCACAACAAATAAACAATAGATCATAATATGAAACGATTTTGTCAATTCTCATGAAAAGACCAAACCCAGCTTATGAGTTAGTCCATCTCTCACTCTCCAACTTTTCAGACCCATCTGTGACTCTCAGCCCCAAACCCATTTGTTCCTGATGAAGATGTTAATCTTGAAAAAAAAAAGGTGACAAATATACAACTTCCTTAAAAAAAAAAAAAAAAAAGCCTGAACAACTTCATCTTCGAATGAGAAGAAGATTGGTCAGAGGTCAGATCAACAGCTCAGAATTTCCTTAATTATCACAAGTACTTAACATAGTGACCCTTTGCACAACATGGGAAACCACTTTAAACAGCAGAATATGGGTCAACACAGTGACTCAATTTTAGCAGTGTCAAGAGGAAGGCACACTGAACAGCTGAATCTCCTTGTTTCTGTGTCTTCTAGTGTGATATTCTAGGAAATGTTAGTTTCATCAGAAGAACCACTTTTCTTTATTCTCATTTCATGTTGAGCACAATTTCTCTCAAGCACGAGGAAATTAGTCATCAGCTGCAGGATTTGTGCATGTGAATGTGGGCAGACAAGTCCATTACTTCAGCACTACAACGGTAACCACAGACCTAATGAGTGCACGTGTATGTGAAGACAAAGGGGGGGGTTCGTGGTTTTAAGTGCTGCAAGATGGAAATCCTACAGGTGAGGAAAGAGTGCTAAGCTCATTTAGAAGAAATGGGTCATTTTCAACTAACCACAGATTTACAGTAAGGAAGCTGGCTGAAATGTGCTTTAAACAATGCAGAACATGAGATCCTCAACACCTGTTCAACAAGCATTTACAAGCAGAAAAGCAATATTTTCAACTGCTTTGTCCATAGTCTTCCAGTATCTTTCACACAACCGCAGCATGCTGGTTAGGCTAACAGGAAACAGGAAACTGCTTATATTGTATATTACATTGTGGTGTGCAAATTCTGGTAAACTACCAGTTTACCACCACTCTACCAATGGTACCTTCTGTCTTAACTCCATTCAGTATTTTGATGTCAGGGATATTAGTTATTTTATTGACATTTGAGATTTGTTTCCAGTGAGATATTACTAAGTTTATATCGACTTTCTGAGGAACAATATTTACTTATGTGTTAAGTATTAATAAATTCAAACCCTTTCCTGACATTTTTATCTTTTTAAACTAATTTTTTTAAAAAAAAAAAGCAATTTTTAGTTATGAAAAAGAATCAATAAGAGTATCGATAAGAGTAGTAGTATCAATAAAATACCAACGATACCCATCCCTACTCATCACTTCACCTTTGCTCAGAGTAATGGAGGCTTTCTCAGAACCTGCCCTCCAAAGTCTGGGAACTGTAGACAGCAATAAGACATGAAAATTCAACCAACACCCATAATATTTGATTGAATGTGCGGCTTTGCAAAACAAGCAAACTATTCCATATGAAACACATGAAAACAATGCCTATATTTGTGTCAACTACACCGTCATATTATGTCACGCAATGTGATTGGGTAGTGTTACTAATGTCGCCATGGAGATTGTAGTTTTCTCTGAACATTCTTATCAATATTTTGGTCCATAACTTTAGATAACTTGTAACATCCTTATTTAATTTGTCCTGGTTGAGATGATATAATGTAACTAAACAAGCCGGCTGGAGTATAGCGTCTGGTTACCATGGAGATGCCGAAGCATAAATTGAAAACGTCATGTGACCCTTTAATTTCTGTTGAGTAACACTTATCAAAAGTGTTGAGGGACCTATCATAAATAGGCCTTTAGTTAGTTTGTGTGTTTGTGTCACTGAGACTGGGCACTCACCACTCCATGACAATAAGCAGACACTTCCTGCCCTGATAGAGGTTCTCATAGACATCAATGATGCGCACAATGTTGGCACATGGTGACGCCCTCCAGTGGAGTTCCACTTCTCTACGGGCTTTGGCACAATCCTGCAGCATCTAGATGGCGGGATGGAAACAGAGAAGGAGGCTGATTAACATTAAAAATAAACAGATATTTACAGTATACTACAAGTTACCATTACTGTTTAATTGTTCTTTTCCTTCATATAATAATTAATGGGCAATGTGATAAAACTGGACTACATTTAATCAATCACCTATCTCATGGTGGGATCAAGCAGGTGAGACCTGAAATGATTTCCTGTGCTGGATTTACAGGAAAACAATTACAGACCAACTGGATGACACTACTGAATTCACAATAGTAAACAAAGTGCAGTGCTGCCATCAGCTGGCAGAAGGCTGAAAAGATGATGTAGTTACTCCAATCCACTTTTGTGAGATTGTGGCGCCCTCTTTCTGTGACAGTTGGTGAATGCACCATTTAACACCTGTAATTTAAATGATTTTGCATCATGATGTACTCATTTGCTGATACTTTATTAATCTCCAACAGCAAAATGATACTCTTACCACCGTACAAGAGGAAATCAAATTAGCTGGTCAGATGCGGAGAGAGGTTTCTGGAACCTTTAGAAATTCAGCATACTGCCCAAGGACACTCAGGAACCCTGGTCTTATGGTGCCTGGCATGACTCATCCTTTATGGCCAAGAATGATTAAATTCAATATTACACTGCCTGCATTGCTAAATTTAAACAAGCAATTTTATGTGGGTATATTGTTTTTCACCCCCAAAACCCAGTGTTCAAATGTTCATCACCATGGTGGAGAATAAGCACACAATGAAATTCTTGATCATATGTTAAATGTGATTTCACAGTATGCACTGTTAATTCCTTTGTTCAAAGTAATAGGCATGGTAATTGAATATACATATACAAATAAAACTATGATATCCAATAATGCTCTGTAAGGAAAAGCGGTCAGTAAATTGCAAAGTATGAGCTTTTAAAATTGGGTGCCCCTGTTTAGCAAGCAGAAGACCTTGATCTGAACTGGACAGGGTCATGTATTATAACCTTGCTAGTTGTAAATAATACAGCAAATGCCATGGAGATAGATTGTCACAGGAACCTAGCTGACTCCCTTTCAGTAGTCAAAGAGTTGCTTGGTCAAATATAGGCCTGAACTCCTGAACTATGAGCTCCAGCCTGTCTCAAAGAGTAAATATAAGATAAACATCTTTAACTTCACCACATAGGAGAAAGTATTGATTACACTGCTATCTCTTAAAAACAAGATTTCAGTGAGAATTTATTTGAATTTAGGAACAAAAATGCAAATATAATGCATACTCCAACTAATTTTACATTGACAGCACTGACACCATAGTTTTTTGTGAGCACAATCTTCCTTTTTGTGTTATTTATTTGACCGGCAAAAAGTTGAGGCCCCACTTTTTAGTTTTCCATTCCCAAAGAAGATCTCAGTACACAAATAATTAAATAAATCTGCCACCAGGTGTAAAGAAACTACACTGCTGTGTTGCTTTCAACTACACAGCAGTCGTATTTCAGTTGTACATCTGCTCAAAGTTAAGAAGTAGTGACATATTAAATGTGGAATAACTGTGCTGGGTTTAATTATATGATATACTATACAACACAACAAGTAAAATCCTATGAAAATCCTTGTTAGTCAATAAAAAGAATTCAGTCTTGTAGCTTTGACAATAAGCCATCGTCTTTCCATCTCGTTGTGTATTACATTCCAACCCTTCCCACGGACACAACACAACAGTGGGATTGGTTCCAGCGGGCAACGTATCTATTCTGCTGTCTGGTTGCAGAAAGGACATTTATATGCACATTTATATACACAGCTGACAGCACAGTGAGAGGACAGGCAAAGCTACTTTCATAAATAGTCAAACATTCAAAGGTTTAACCTGACTTATTATGATTTCTAGAGGCTACTTTGTGTCAGATGTGTTAGATGGAATTATTCTGAATGCAAGGACCCATTGCTACTTATAATGATCTCTCCTTTCATGAGACTTCCTCTGTCAGAAGTCTTTGCCATGCATACGTGTGACAGAGAAACCTGGTTTGTAATCATTTAAAAAGATGATTACAAACCAGGTTTCTCATACAACTGGTCGACTGTAACTCTGTTGTGAATGTAACGCACTGAGGCCATATTCAGTCCTAGTAACGTCTCTGTACTCCCTCATAGCAGAGTTTACAGCTCTGATCGGTCTGATCTCCAGCTGTGATTGGCCATCACGGTGTTCAGCCACAGTGATGTTGGGTTATGTTTCTCCAAAAGTTGACTCTGGCTCAACTTTCCGGCCGCAGTCCGGTGCGGCACCGCTGCAGCCAAAACACCCGCAGAAGAAACGCACTACCCCCATTCCAATGAATGGGAGAACTGGCATTTTCGCCGCACCACCTGATTTGATTTGGTCTGAATACTGCCTAAGTGTTCTTGTTGGGTTCCCCCATCTGACTCTATCTGTGATCAGATTAGGTTCTATTACTCAGTTCAACCAGGAAACACTTCAACTTGCTAAGTGCTTGAACTCAAACCCATCTTTAGCTGAAACGACCCATTTAAACCTTAAACCTCAAATTCTCTGTTCTCCTTTACTCCATGCGTTTGTGCATGGAGTAAAGGAGATGAGGCCATCCTGTTATTACATAGCTGTATAAGTTTAATCAAAACATAAATTAAAACTGGTGAAATAGTTGTGCCTGTTAAAGTCAGCCCAAAGAGATGTAGAGTAAACTAATAGACTTGCATATAAATTAAATTACAGCAAGTCATTGAAAAACATTTTCAGCAATGATTAAAGCAGTGCATTATCACTACTGCTTGGTTCAAAATAGACATACCTGTGCTATGACTGCTTTTAAAGCCAAATTGATAATCATTTGTGAAGGTAAACAACGGTAACATGTCTATCAGAATTCTTTCAAACACCTTGGTAAGGATACTGGCGAGGGCTATATAGGCTTATTGATCGCTACAATTAATTTGAGCAGTTTTATCTTTCATGATAAAAATCAACAGCACTGTATTCTTATAGCTTCAGACACTTCTTTACATCCTCAGTGCAGCCAGCATCAGAAGTCAAATTTTTACAGAAAAAAAAACAAACTTGTATTGTATACTTCTTGTATACTTTTACAATAAAATTAGATTTTCACTCAAATGACATTAGCTACTATGTGTTTTTTGTTCTTGTTCTGATGTCATAACATTACAAACATTGTTTGCAAGGCCACTGAATCAGCCTTCACAGTATTAAGAAGCAGAGAAGCTTTTTAAGTTCAAAACACCCATGCCTCATTTTTCCAGCGTCAAACCACAACAAAAAACCCCTTTCACATCAGTGTGGAGACCACTGAAGGGTTGTTTCATTGTTTCTCCATGTCACTCGGGCATACCAGCTATTTGCATGCTTTACCACTTTGACAACATTTGGCTTAAAAAGTTCACAGCAGGCGTCAATTTACTATCTCACTGTGCTGTACAAGTGTTGCATAAACTACCAAATCTTGATAGTCAGCTAATTAACGGCAGTATTTCAATTGGGAAAAGCTACCAATATTAATTGTTTGTTTTACAGGTTTGGTATTTTGACAACATAGCTTATGACAATAAACTCTGTTTGTTAGCAACAATGAAAATAATATTGAAACTGTGTCTTTATGACTTGTATGATGTTTTTTTTTGTTTTACAGAGGATGTTGGTATGGAAAGGTTATGAATAACTGCAACATATAAAAACATCACCTCTGATTTGGACCAATTGGAAGAATTTGCACAACCTACAAGAGAAAAAAAATACTAAGAAAGGAAATTACCAAGAAAGAAACTACCTAAGAAAGATAAGACAGGCAGACAGACAGGAAAGACAAGACGTCACAAACGAGATTACATAAAGATTTTTACTTTTATACTTCTAATCTAAGGGATAACACGCTGTTTTACCGAACTTTGTGTAATAAATACGCTTTAATATTGGCTACTGTATCTCTGTGCTGGCATGTGAATCATCTTAGTTACCAGGAAGAGTTGGTATGGCTTGGTGCCACATTACTCTCTGCTTTATCTCAACACTGAACACACAGCACAGTTCAACCACCCTTGTGGACAGAACAAACAAGGGTGGGTCTTACTTCCTGCGTCACCACAGAGTAAAAAAAACGCCCAAACGGACACATGAACCTGTGGACACAAACACAGTAGACATAGGACAGAAGTGATGCGCTGTTATTCTGTGACACTTTCACCCTCTACAATGTATTACTGCCAAGTGCCAAAATTTTGTACAGATTTTAAAAAGTAACATTAAATGGGTCATGATTCTGAAAGGGGAACTGAGCTACCAAATCTATTATTATAAATCTGATAATTAATTTATAGATACACAATATTATTTTACAACTGCGCCTCCTATCTACATCCACTACAAATATCACAGAGAAAACAAGAATTTTAAATGTTTAACAGTGCAGGACTGAATGATGGTATAATTATTTATATTATTATATTTTTTATGTATAGCTTGATGGCTGCTCTGTTCAGTAAACTGTTGGCGTGGCTCTCGGTGGGGCTGTAATAATGTGGAGAAAGACAATGAATCTTACCAGCCTAAATCTAAAGCACCACACCAACAACTGGTTCACAACACTTAACTACAACTCTAGGGTCTCTATGACATTAATGTAGATCTCTTTAGTTTTATCCTTATTGTCTGACTTCTTAATGTCAAAGAGACTTGGACTGTGCAGGAACCAAAGTGGTTTTGACTGCCAAAACTGACAAACATGTTGGGAATGTGTTACACATTTTTAACTGAACAGATAATTGTCCTGTGTAGTTACTGTATGGTATATGTTTTTAACTTTTGTTTGTTGCTATTATAAAACATAAGTTTCACCTCCAAACACAGGCATATGTAAAATGGATTTATCGAAAAACAATAGGCTCCGTTGAACTAATGATTTTAAATATATAAAAATATTAATAATATATAAATATAATAATATCGTCTGACTGGCTCACTATTAGTGTTGCTCTCTTGGGGGTTATTTTGTGATGAATAGTTATTGAGAAATAGTTGACAGTGGTCTAGATATGGATGTCTGGGAAACCTTTGCTGTTAACAACAACAACAACAACAACAAATGGATGATTTAGGCTAAAGCTAACAGTGCTCCAATAAGAAATTTTAGACTAGTATTGATCATTATTTTGATGTTTTTAGATATACCAACTCAGTACAGGTTACTAACTAGTTCATGTTGCAAATTTAGAGATAAGCAGGTCTCCCAGATCCTGCATGCCTGTCTGAGTGATCAGAGAGAAGGCCAGAAGATCAATTCATATAGCAGACACTTTTCAGATCACTTTCTGATATGTGGTAAAAATGTATACAACATACAGTTGCTGCTGTCCCTATGCTAGCCCATCTAGCCTTTATCTTAATCTAGTGTGTATGAAAGAAATGGCAGATGAGGAGGCAAGAATACAGTACAAAAGAAATTTGGTTTCTCTGACTTTAATTTAAGATCACAAATTGAAACACTTCTTATAAACATCATATGGTTTGAATTGGCATCCAACCAATCAACCAATCATGACAATACTACTGCTTCCTTATTATTGCTAACTAATAGCCTTGTGGTCTTTGCACTAACAACAATGCTGTCTAAATTTACATCACTGACTGTAATATAAATTATAAACAAATTTTGGACTTTCTCAGTTATGCACGGGGCATTTTATGCAATGAGATTAGTTCATAATTGTTACCCTGATGTCCAAATGTCTAACATGCACTAGAAGGTTTATGCATAAACTGGAAAAAAAGAAGCATTCCCCCCCAAAAATATTATTAGCTCATCCATCTAAATATAGCAGACTTCCATCCACTAACAAAGACTTCACACCATCTTCTTAACACATGCGCAATTGTATACGCACATGAAAACACACCCCCATCACCTCTCTGCTGGTGCTTATATGACTGCATAGCCCCCCATCTGCTGTTGGCCCTTTGAGGCTAAACAGTGAAGCTTGTGGAGAGGGAGGGAGGTGAGGGGGGCAGATGGGCACACAATGCACTTCCTCTAGCCAACACAAAGGCTCCTGAGCCCTGGGCAGGACAGTGGGAGGTGGGATGGGGGAAAGCTGAAGGAGCCCCCATCCTCCACCTGCTACTTGTGAGCCAAGGAACAGGCCAGGGTTGATGTGGTGACACCAGAAGAGGGTACAAAATAGAAAATAACATTGAGGGTGATAGGGCAGTGAAATTCTGTGGAGGAGAGAGATTATAGAGGGGTGACAGGTTAAGCTTGGCTCATTCAGAAAAGCCTCTTAACCTGACAAAAAGGGTTAAACGACAGTCTACCAGAGGAGATGTCTCTAGATATGTGTGTGACTTGTTCATTATGCGTTTGGTGAAGCAGCAAACATGTTTGTGTGTCAATGGGACATGATCTGATTAAAGACATCTGCTAGGCCGCACGAGACCATCAGCTATTCGTGTGTGTGTGTGTGTGTACTTATGCATGTAAACAACCGTTCTGTAACTTGTGTATAGTTTCATTAATGATTGAATGACAATCCCGCCTAAAGTGCCATAAAAGATGTGTTTTCTGTCTAAGGATGGCCCCCGAAACCCAGTTCTGGCCACGGTGGAGACAGTGAACCTGGTGAGGTGAAAGATAACGTTTTACTCGAGTTGACAACAACTACGCTCGTTATTGTAAGTGCAGTAAAACCTTTGCAAGTAAAAAGCCAGTAAGAGTACTTTATCAAAGCACCTATTCAACAAGTGTAAATATGTAGATAAGTGATATTTTCATCTGCTTTGCCTGCAGTCTACCATCCACAGCCGCTATGTTTTACATAACCATAGTGTGCTTGTTAAGCTAATAGTGATTTGTTATGAACAAGCTAAAATAAAAGCTGTCTGTATATAGCTTAACTGTTTAGTAGGGGTGGGAATCTTTGGGAATCTCACAGTTCAATTTGATTCCAATTCTTGGGTGCCCGATTTGACTCAGAATCGATTCACGATTCAAAACCAATTCTCGATTGAATGATAGAAAAGGGAGCACCATTATCAGTCTCTTGCTCCAGTATACTGTGTGCCAAACCATTCACTGGTCTTTAGTCCACTGAAATGCAATATGAAACCTAACTGGCAATTAAAATAAATGATGCGCAGGCATTTCATTTTAAAAAGTTCACTGCATTAATTAAGGAATTATTGAATTTGAAAGCATCTTACCGTCTCCTGCCTGTATGAGAATAACAAATTGAGGGGGAGGAGTGTTCCACTGTGTTGTTATTAACATCATGTCTTCAGCAGTGGAGAGCAGCCTCTCTGCTGCAACGTTATCTCCAGGGAAAGATATCGTTGTCCAACATGCTGAGTGGGTGCAGGGTTTTTGAGGTGAAACAGACTGAGCAAAGTTATTTTCTTCACCTCGGAGTTGGTTAAAGTTTTTTAAGTGCTGCAGTGTGTGTTAGTCAGCCAGTCTCGTTTGTTACTGCTAATAGCTGCTCTGCTCCACTAACATTAGTCTCTGAATGACGGCATAGAAAGTATTCACAATATACTTCACGTTCGTCTTACAAAGGTAATTATTTAGTCATTAAATCAAAAAATGCTTGTAACCACTGCATTTTTTAAAGATGAGTTAAGATGTCTCTAGCGTGTGCGCACTGTAAACTGTCCAGGTGCTGCACTCCCCACACAGTTGAGTTCCACCTTTTTTGTTCCATCAACATCACATTATTAACTGACATTTAGAAAATCGATTTGACATTTGTGAATCCCTTCAGAATAGTAGGATATGAGAAAAGAGATTCTTATGTGAATTGATTTCTTCACCCACCCCTATATGGAAGTTTTTCTTGGACTTTAATAGTTGTAACCCACAGAAGACAATCCACAAATGTGTACCATGATCCACAAATATTTCACTATCCACAAACATGTATTTTGTTTATTTGTTTTGTGTAACGTCAAATCCAAAAAATATGGAGTGATTTACAAATACGCATAGATTCTGAAACGGGTTTGGCACGTTTGTGGATCACTTCCTTTCAGTTTGCCTGTATAGTTTTGATGTATAAATGGATCCACAACTGTGTAAATATGACTTTACATGTATTTTGGTGGTGAAACTATTTACATTTGTAAAACCTCTATCATTTTTTATGTGAAATTAAAATGTGTTTACTTACAAATTATTGCACCTCACATTTGTGGGTTTTTTTTCTACAGATCAGCTGCGGTACAAATAAGACAAAAATCCACAAACTAATAGGAGGGAAGTCACAAATATCACGTTGCCCACAAACTGACAGGGAGTGATCAACAAAGGTGTAAAACCCGTTTCACATGTACAAATGGATCAACAAATACATAAATGTTTACAGAGTAAGTTATGCGTATTTGCAAATTGCTCTGTATTTTTGTGGATGTTTACACAACACAGATTAAAAAAATGCATGTTTGTGGATAGTGAAATATTTGTGAATCATGGTACAATTTTCTGGATTGTCTTGTGTTGGTTACAACTATTGAAGTCCAATAACAACTTCCATACTCCTACTGATTAGCTTAGTTTGTATCATATATTAAAATTTCTTGTAGAAGGAGGAGGACAGAGGAATGACTGATAGTGACTGATATCTGTGCTCTTCATTCTTTCTAAACACAGTATTTTGATGTCAGAAATATTATTTATTTTACTGACATTTTAGATTTGTTTCCAGTGAGATTTAGTTTATATAGTGACTTTCTGAGGTAAACATTACTGTTGCTGCTCTAGAAACAATATTTTATTATATATAAAATATAAAATCATTTTGAATCCAATTCTTTAGCAATGAAAAAGAATCGATAAGGACCAGACCGATAAGGTGTATCGATAAGAGCAGCAAGTATCGATAAAATCCTAACGATACCCATCCCTACTTCTGTCAATATGCTCTTGTGGTAACACATTTTTATGTGGCAACAAAAGGCAGCTATGTCAAGGTTAGTGCAATAACATACAAAGTGTTTAAACTGCAGGTGAAGTGAATATTAGAGGAGGTGTGATTGTCAATACAGACAAAACAAAGACCTGGACAAATTCACCCTGGGCCGCACAAATTAGGCATATACTACAGTTGAAAATGTTTCAACCTGAAGCTGTATGATTCTTCTTAATGAACTTAAAGAACGAATAAAGAACTGGAGATCCTGGTGAGTCTGATGCTCAGTTGACATGGAGAGTGGTTGACAGAACCACTCTCCACACGTACAGCTGATGCATATGTCCCTAGCTAACTACAGCTAGCATCTCTTCAGTCAGTGTAATAGGCTGTTTAGAGTGAATAAACACAGACTGCAAAAACACTCCGTCTGTCAAATTTGTGCGAATAACACAAGGTGAAAATTTGTTTTATATTAAGTTTAATAACACCTTTAAAAAGACGCAAATTACATTTTAAATGACCACTCCATGCTTTAAGGATATCACCAGTCAGAATAAAGCTGTTCTGCAAATAATCGTGACATCCTAGCTCTCAAGACGGATAGCTAGCTCGCCGGTAAATATCTTTAACCAGAAGGTGTCCTAGTACACAACACACAATCATAAAAAATGAGTAGCTAACAAGGGGGAGGAAGTGAGAGAGTGAAATGCAAATCTCACAGATAGGGACTACATCTGTACAGCACACAAAAAACAGCTGTCACACTTCCCGGTGCAGGCTGGAAGACCCACATGGAAACAAAGAAGAAGATGGAGTAGAGTCTTTTATGAGGAACAGCAGGGTGGTGAGAGACAAAGACAAATGGAGATAATGAACAGGTCACTGTTGATAAAGAAGTGAACACGAGGCATATATGAAATTTGTCATGCTTTTGACAACCTCTAATCTCAATCCCCTCCTTTGAGCCGGCCTCACCAACTCCTCCTTTCTGATACCTTATGATTCATAGTGTGAATCCCCCTCTGCAACTGATGCAATTGATGATATTTGTGGCTTCAGTGTATAAATACAAACAGACTGGTGTGTTATCACTTGCTTTCAAATGAAAGGGGTGTGCAATGTGAATGTGTGGTTGGTTGTGTGAATGTGGTATATTTTCAGACAGACCAACTCAAACGTAGGGAAGCCCACTGACATACTGAAGTAAAGATTATCTTTTCCACCATGTTAAAAGCTAAAGACACCGCTGCTAAAATAAACAGTCCATTTACTAATCAGGTCATCATCGTAAAAATAATGACAATTTTAAAGATCAATTTGTGAAGTAAAAGTACCAACATTTTGCTAGTTACAGCTTTTAAAGTGTGATGTTTTCTATGCACCAACACCACATTTGGCTCTAAATTCATGTATTAATGCAGTCTTTTCACTAATATTCACACAAGAGCAACAGTGCATGTACCATGTTGAATGAATGAAAAACATTCACTTCCCTTTTCTATTAACGCCATTCAGCACAATTCAGCTACTTTGCTTCCTTATTAAGAACCGATCATGAGACCCAAGCAAGCAGAAAAAACTGCACACACGATAGTTGGGGGAGAATGAGCCCAGCATATACAGTGTATAAAATTATTATACTAAAATTAAAGTTTGTGTCTGTTAAGAGCCCATTAAGGAAGTATTCTCAGCTATTCAGAAAGTGTTGTTTCAGTATGACAGAGTGCTGCATCAGCTTGGAAATAACTTGTATCACAGATACAACTGACAAGATAGTTCTGGTTCCACCATCACAACCACAATACCACATCCTTACAACCCCCCCCCCGCAACAAAAAAGGAAGCAACACAACAGAGACAGACAAGGTCAGGGCATGGGGGTAGGTGGATACGTGGCTACTGCATCCAACCAGATTATATAAACTGCGATGTTGTAAAATCATATTATGTCTAAGGCGCTTACAATACCAAGATAAATATTTATCAAAGATTTTACTTCAGCTAATCTGTTTATTTGTGACAAATGTGTCAAACAAACATATTTTCACAATAATCTGAAAGGAGAAATAAGGTCTCGTAGCATTAAGTGAGGTGTCAGCGTTTGGTCATACCGCTGACAAACAACACAGATTTAAACCCAACAGGCTGAAACACTGAATTATAGTCAGCCTAGACATAACCACTGGACTGAGGGGGAACAGTACAGAAAAAGAGAAAACAAGCTTCTTTTTCTCAGCCCCACATATACAGTGTACTCTGTATGGCTGTAACTACTGGTCAAATAAAACAATAAATAGTCCACTCTCCCCAAAAATAGGTACACATTCCTCTATAAACACACATATACAGGACTTGTAATGATTTGTGCACACCAAACGCAAAACAAATTTTCGCCTTGCGTTACTTGCACGAATTTGACCGCAGCATTATTTCTGTCTATTCGCCCCAAACAGCCAGAATACATTACTGTACATTAGCTGTAAGCTAGCAAGCAACAGCAGACACCTGGGGGTGGGTATGTGTGTGTTTTTGTGTGTGTGTGTGTGTTTGTGCATGTTCAGTTCAGCCTCTGACTGAAACTCACCAGGAATTCCGGTTCTTTCTGTTATTTCCCGCCAGTCTCTCTACTTTTTCCCCTCTCCTCTCTGGACCTCCATTAAGTACATTTCCCCTTCCGTCAGCAGTCAACATGGACGAAGAGAGACTAATTACATTATAACACCGTGGAGGTCAGCAACTCCACAGCTCACTGCTGCAAATGGGTTGAGAAGCGAAAGTAAAGATAAATCGAGATAAATTAATTCCAAAACTTTAAAAACAAACAAACTCAGAGCTCTCCTCCCTCCGGTAAAAGCCTCTGGATCAGAGCAGAATATTATTCCTCTAGAAGCTCCAGCTCTGCGCTGCAGAGCTCCCCGACACTCAGCAGCTGTCTGTCAGTAAGCAGTGGCTCCGTCCCTCCGGTTCTCCACTCACAACACTCCGCAAAGCCCACTCTGCACATATCTTTCACTCAAGTATATTAAATATTTTCATCTTGTTTGTGTATTCGCGTCACCTGGTCTTTGCTTTGTCTTTGTATATAATTGCGCTGTGTGAAAAAAATTGCTTTGTGTTTGGTGTGTACACACCATAACACCTAGCCAGTCAAAGTGGCTCTCTAGTCCAACCCAGACAAGTGTGACAATCAGAGTGACAACTATTAGGGCACCAGTATACTCAATCAGAACTGCTTGTCGGATAGTCAAATAATTATATATTATTGCCACAGCTATAGACAATATTGTCCTGTCTACAGAAATGAAAATGTTTTACTTTAAAATTGGTGCGCTGATACAAAAACTAATTTTCCATTACAGGGGACAATGACTGATAAATGATTTTTTAAAGCGGGGGATTGCAGATAAAAAGAATCTTGTTCTTGTTTATGTAGCTAATCAGTAACATAGTGGAATAAAGAGAAGGTTCTTTTCCAGCAATAAACAAGACTTCTTAGAGATGAAGCTCTCATGAGGGTGGAGTCTGCCAGGAGTAGAGAAATAACTTCAAGAGAACCTCTTCCTTCCTCTCCCTCCCCCTCCCTCCTTTTCCTTCCTTTCTCTCACCATCTCATGATTGAAGCATGGGCCTAGCTCTTCCTCTGTATCTCTGTGTTAACCTTTAATCAGAGATGCTGAAAGTGTGAATGCTGAATTCAGCAGGATTCTTCTGTTCCACAGTGGTCAAAGAGGAAATTTCAGAAATCCACACCCCATAAATGAGAAAAAGACCCAACTGGAACTGGCCAGTGGTTCCAGTTCCTCTTTTCTCAACCACCTTTTGACAGGTGTGTTTACTTCACTGCAGTCACTTCCACATCTTTCCAAGTTTCAGGAAGTGTAACTTTAAATGACTCACGAAATGTGATATAAAATATTTAGTAATCATCACTGTGTTCCTTTCCAGATGACGTAAAACTACACTTAAGGGGTCAGTGGTGAATCCTACTGTTTACCAAGACTAGATTTTTTTAAAACATTTTGTAGGCCATCACTTCAACATGAGTTTGCTTGTAGGTTTGTAGGCCGTTGAATGTGTTTACGTGTACAGTACCCTGGTTGATGTCAGCTTATGGCAAAAAGTTGATCTTCCACATCATGTAAACAAGAAACACAGGGGCGCCCGGAAGCCTAATGGTTAATGCAGGGTTCAGACTACACAATATCAGCCTGATAATAACCCAACCAGAAAGACTTACATCACATCATTCAACAAGCTGAGGCGAAAGAGGAAGGATATTGTTGGTGCTGCTCATGCTGCTAGACGGAACTGTGAAACATAGGAAAAGGTTCATGGCGCTATGGCAACCAGACAGCTAGTGTTCCCTGTCTCTCTCTACTGACTGTCAACTAAAGGCAAAAAAAAACACCCAAAAAATCTTTAAAAAGAAGAAAAAAAAAACTGTTTCCTTAATTGAGGTAAGGAATGAAAGGAAATTGGTTTATTTAATCGAAAATAATTAAATTGAAAAATTTAAAAATAACAGTGAAATAGATAAGTCAAAGTTTCTAAATCTGAACAGCAGACTGTTCATACAGTTCATACACGTGTGAGGTAAAAAGCACTCTGCTTGCCTGCAGTCATTTTATTTAGAGTTCAATGGATCAATAGTCTTTATAGTCATTATTCTTTTTTTTTGGAGATATATATGCAATAAATTATAATGGCCATTTGTCATGCGATACTTGTTTAGTGTAAGTAACTAAATTGCAGCCAACTACCAACACACAACACTATACCATTTCATAATAATAAATCATCTGTTTCACTTGTTCATCGATATCAAGCTCAATTGTTTTTTCCCTGATATTGGATCAACGTACATGCACAGTCACCAACCAACATGTTTCTGCGATGAAAAAGAGAAGCTCACCTTTACCATGTTTTTCTTTATTCCACCAACACCTTACCAGGCTAATGCTACGTATACACTCTGAGAGCAAGAGATAGAGAATTTTAATTTAATGAATTATAATAAATTACCCTGCCCTGAACCCAAAAATCTAGACAACTAAACAACCCAATGTATTCTCCAAGTTCATGCCTTTGGCCATGTTCAGGCCGACAGTTGCTTAACATCAAAAATTCCAGCCTTGTTTATTTCAATAAAGTTGCTGTGTTGGCATACTGGGATGTCCCAACGCTGATGGTTGCCACAAAAAAAAAAAGGCAGTGCTGTCTCATAAACCACATACACTGCTCAAATTTTGCCACACTTGTGTGTTGTATTCAGGTGCCAATTCGAGGTAGAATACGTTGTAACATGAACAGCATAATTTACCACGCAGACAAAAATGATCAAAGTTCGTGCTAAGTTTTGGCATTTAGGAAGCTCACACATTAATGAATATATCACTCAAACTGAACTTCGTGAAGTTATTTAATTTTCTTACTTGTCGCCTGTAGCAACAAGCCCTCACCAACACAGGCCTTTGTTTTTTTTGTTTTTTTTTAACATCGCTATTTTCGTTCAGAATGTGGCCTTAACCTTATTGCTCCAAATAACCTGGTTTCTTGTGTGCATATAAATGTAGTGACTGTAAGACGATACCTGCAGATGCTTCACACCCTTTGAGAGTGTGTGTGACAGAACACATTAAAGCCAGACCAATCAACCCAGAAGGACACATAGCTTTGCCTCTGACAAAAGCAACAAAGTAATAGCTATTGATTCCATGCGACAGGTTATATTAAGCACAATGCATTCATGTAGTAAAACGTATATATAAACATATATACATATAAACACTTACACAGGAATTGTAAGACTTGAAAGTCTCTCCATCTCTCTGCTACAGTCTTTCCCACAGAAACACACACAAAGTAACAGATTATTCAGCTGCACCTGTCTTTTGAACAAAACTTGGCTCCAGACAAGTAAAAGTTCTACAAGGTAATGTCACCTTGGACCAGGCAGGCAGATTCCTATTCCTGGCATCTACCACAAACCTAATGAATACAATAAATGACATGAGGCTGAGTCAACTGCAGTCAGTTCAAGGGAACAACAAGGACATTAGTTCATTCAGCATGGCGTCAGTCTATTTGGCTACAGCGTGTCTTACAACACCATGAGGTTGGCATATTACAGGCCAAGACCAATGAACATTTAGGTTTTTTGTATCTATTGTTAAAAGTGTACTTTACACAGGGACTATCTCCAGCTCTGATATTAGAAAAGGAACTCACTTACAGCCCATTGTTCCTCACACAGGATTGATGTTTTACCAAATGGTGCGCAAATTTTCATATTTCTCATTGAAAAACATATTAAAATGATAATGGTGTGATTTTTGCAGAGATCTATACCAAACAAAGATGTTTTCTTAAGTCTGTAGAATATGATGTGTGGGCCAGGACATGCCTGCAGCACAACAATATTTAATTTAAAATGGTATTTTGACACACATTTCGCATTCAACAAATATTGTGCCTCCTGCGCTTTGAAAATTGCAGTAGGCCATATTACAATTTCGATAAAATTTCGATTAATTGTTCAGCCCTATTTTTAGGTTAGGATTCCTTCAGTGTTCATTGTTCACAAGGTTTTTACCAGGAGCCAATTTCCTATAGGAGCCTATTATCCACAGAGATCTCCTCCTCTCCAAACAAACAGACCCGGTGATTAAAACTGGTAAAAACACTGAATAAAGCAGTTTTCATGTGATTGGAAACATTGTGGATAATGTAAGTACACAACTAAACAAAATATATAACATAGGTCCAGTTGTTTTTAGACATTATAATACTGGAAAGTTACATATTATACTTTTCAGAGGCATGACTGACAACATAGACCAGATTGACAAGACAAACGAGTTCTAAAATAAGATTCCACATCAATAAATCGGCATGAAAATCAGCTCACAATAACAAAAAACCATGTGTCTATTTTGTTTGCCGGAAAGAAGCAGAAACCCACTTATAGTGAAGTTGGCAAACCCTGCAAATCTGTGGCCTCATTACCTATCCTGCCTACTCATGTGGCTGATGAGCACATACACGCAAACAAGCAGTGAGTGACAGTTTAGCTTTTGCTTTCATGACGTGGGCTCCACTCAACTGGATGCAAGCCACCTTACATCAATAGAGTGAGAAGCAACAAACAAACAAAAAACAGTAAGAAAGTAGTTTTTTCTATTTCTCTCTCCTTTCTTTCTTTTTTCTTTTTCCCGCTCTTTTTGGCAATTTGAGGGTTAACTTTCATTATCATTTAATGATCATGACCTGGATTGGTCATGACAGAGAGTTGACTAACTCATTGACATATTCAGATGTGCCCCTGACGCATGTTTGATCCAGATCACTGTGCCAGTCAGGGGAATTAGTCATGTCACCCACAGTGATGGCTCAGTATAAATACAATTATGAAACAGGTGGAAATCTTTGTTCCTTTGTAAAGTGCAAACCTTTCCTGTGGGAAAGCAAGGAAACTACTGGTTGTATAGTAGCCCTGAATAGTCCAGACGTTTGAGCTTGGCTGAATAGCAGTACAATCTTAGTTTTTTTGATATCTGAAAAGGATTTAAACAGACATGTTTGGATGTTTCATTGCTTGCCTGATGAAGACCTTGAAGGTCAAAATGTTGCATTGTTAAATTTTTGAAAGTTTACAATATCTAGTGTGGAGATTACCTTTGTTTTTTCTTTGTATGCTGTCTGAAAAAAAAAAAAATCACTCGATATTTTCTATATAGCGCACTATGTTTATTGCCCACCATTTTATTTTAGAGTTTTAATTATGTTTGCGTGAATTTATCCACTATATAGTGCCCTCACAGATGGAGCGAAAACAAAAAGAAGTGTCTGTGGCACGTACACTTTGTGTCATCACTGACTCTAAACCTGTCAGTGATGACACAAAATGACAACAAGTCCTCAATTTATTGCTCACTGTTGAGTGTCTATTACGCAGGGAATGAGTGAGTGAATGAAGGAGTGATTTCAGACAAAGTCCATGTTTATCTGAAATTATGACTTGATCTTACACTGGATACAAACACCTTCGGTAACAAACTGCAACTTTCTACAGACTAAAGCATTAATGGTGTCTCACAAAGTTCAAGGAATAGCAGAAGATTTGATAAAGGCGCAACAATTTCATGGAGAGGAAGGTAAATCTCTTTGTTTAATAATACTAGTGCAGTGCCCGTTCAAAACGTGCCTGTTCAGCACGGGCTGATTGTTTGGCCTCAGTGTTGCTGCCTCAACGTGTAGAAAAATTAATACTGTTGATGTGAGGTATGAATGAGTGTTTACACCAACAACATGACAGAAAGAAACACTATTGTACACATATGGTAAATACTGTAATAGTGAATCTTTTCTCATTTCAAGTATAATGAGGGCTGCATTTAAAAATAAAGTACATAACAGATCTTTTGAAAAAATGTACATCCTCAAAGTGGATCGAGCATATTGGGCTCTTAGATTGTTTATTTTCTGTGGCTTCAGTTGGGATGATTTGAGTTGGTATATTTGCTCAAAAGATTTGTGTTTATATTTATATTTGTGCTTACAAACTGGTTTTGAACTGCCCGTGGGAAGTAGCCTTAGAGTCTGTCCATTTTTGATTAAAAGCTCTGTTTTCAATGTCTGCGTTTCATTTTTTTAGAGCACGCCATGTGAAAAAACTTTTCTCGAGCTGAGCTGATACTAAAAGGTGATGTGAAAACACTGCAGACCGCTGATTGGTCAGTCATTTATCTCATTCACGAGCTTTCTGTTTCAGAGAGAGCTTTCCACTGATCCCTCTCTCTGGGCTTTATTGGCAGGAAAGCGTTGAGAACAATGTTAATATTTATATTAATTATATATACACAGTATCTACTGTGCCTGTATTTGTGTATCTGTGTGTACGTGTATGTGCGTGTGTGAATGCATGCATGTGCTGTGTGTGTGTCTAGGTCATTCACTGACCCTCAGGTTGTGGCATGTTGATACATACTGAGCAGAAAGATATGCCCCGTCTCCTTTTCCTGGGAGTATTTTTAATTTTGAGAGGTCTTTAAGCTCTTTGAAATCTAAAATTACAAAGTTGAACTTGTTAGAGTAAATGGTCCTTATTTCATTGAATGTTTTACATTGTAGGAGGACGTAGTAGTCTAGTAGTCTCTCTCTTGCTGCCGTGCTTGAAACACAGCATTCACACATGAGGAAAAAATGACACAGATTTGTCCTGTTGTTCGTTTGTATTTACTGCTGCATTAGTTGAATGTAATGAATGAAGGAAACGTAGAAATGCAGAGGAGGAAAATGAAACAGAAACTAAGAGCGTCTTTCTCGACAGTAAATCATCTGTTGAGTGTTTAATGGTTGTTTATTTGTGTTTTAGAACATAACCGCCTGTCATTCCTGTCTGTCATTCATGGGCTTTCTCTCTCTCTCTCTCTCTCAGAGAAAGCTTTCCACCGCTGTCTCTCCTCACCAGCGTTGTCTCTCTGTCACTCGCTCACCCTCTCTCTCATCTTTTCTCGTCTTTTTCATAATGAGTCGGGAAGCCAACAACAAACCCCTAACTTCTAACGCTATCAAACGGAGAGAGATGTCATCCCCTCAACTCTCTGATGGCAGGGCTGTACAGCTCTGATCTTTCACACTCCACTTCGCTGCTGCAGAGCGGAGCGGCTCGCTGATAACTTGTTTATTCAAAGTTTATTAATATTGATTGTATCACACGTCCAAATTGCACCAAATTCGACACTGCACTTCAATGCACCCGCCAAGTGTAAAGTAGATCGGCTGCATGGTTTTCGAGATATGTAAAGGACATATATACATACACACAGACAAACAGAGATGCCTTCCTTTAGTGGAGAGATTTATACTTGGCTTGGCAAGAAATAATCTTATGGCTCAACAACATACAACACAACCTGAAACCAAACAGGCTTGAATAAAAGCGTGTGTGTTTACGTTTAATAAACGTACACACTTGAGTGCAGGAAGCTGTGACCTGGTTATTTAAACTGAGTTTCAGTTTGAACCACCACACAGGATGTTTCCAGACTCTGATTCACTTGGGGAAGATTTTCAGTAATAGAATTTTGAACAACCTTCACACTATGGTCCTTTTTATAATGATAAAGAAAATGAATTAGACTACAATAACACATGGCTTCACTGGCTCATGTTTCAGTCACCTTTGTGTGGATAGCTGTTGTGAAGTTTGTCCTTTATCAATCATTGACCGATACAAAAAGTGATCTCCACAGGTAGTTCCTGATTCAGCAGCGTCAAATTACAGCCTAGCTTTAGCATTTTCTAATTTACAGGTTACATGAGCGTTCCAAACTTTAAATCCAGACAACAAACAGAGAGACAATACTATCTGCTGATATTTGCCTATCGGTTTTATCGTGTAATAGTGATAGTTGGTGAATGTGGGTGATATGCAAAACAGTTACAGTACGAAATGCAAAAAACATTTTAGCCAATTGAGAAACCGTGTCAACATCTTTACTGTTTACAACACTCTGTGGCACCTGAGACAAGAAGCGGCGTATCACAGCTGAGGTGGAGGTGTACCTCTCAACTCAAAACATGAGGAATTCCCATTAAATCATCACCTGCCTGATCAGTGAACATCTTGTAGTTTTTCAGAACAAGTATAATCACAGCCAGTGATGATAAACATTTAAAATGCCAAGGGTCACCACCATGACCCTCACAAGGCAATAAATCATAACAAAGAAGTGACTTGTTTTATGTAAATAATGAGCAAGAAAACAAGCAAATACTCACATATAAAATGATAGAAACCATGACTTTTAAAATGACTTAAAAGATAAATCAGTTGTCAAAACTGTTGCTGATTAATTTTCTATTAATTAACTGACTGTCTCAGCTCTATTCATTCAATTCATATTTGTGAGAGCCTCAAATTGGTGAGCTGAGCTGAGATGGTTTGGACTTTCCCCACCACCATTGCAAGTGGTGACAGCTCCAGAACCCTCAGCTGGAGGGGAGCCACAAAAACATTCAGTTCAGTTTCATCATTTAAAAACAAGGGGCCCCATTTTTTATTCAGGAAAAAAACGGATTTTTCCTGGCTGTGCCTCAGTGCTGCACTGACGTTAACATTCCTGATTTCTGCCCAGTTCATCTGCCAAAACATTAACTTACCTTCAGTGCATACTTATCTCCAGTCTTCTTCTGAAAGATTTCGAGCACCTTGCCATTGATACCCAGCCCCAACACCTGGCTGGTCACCTTGTAGTCGTCCGTGATGGCGTTTTTCTTGATCTGTAAGTTGGGTCTGGTGTTGAAGGGGAGGAACTGGCCGGTGGGGTTCTGCTGCCCTGCCGGGTTGGGAAACAGCGGCTGGTTCTGTGCGTTGGACATGTTGTTGGTCTGGGCTGAGAAATGAACAACCCCTCAACAATACTCCTCTGTCCTTTTCCCTTATAAGTTAATACAGATTGAGTCCTCTTCCTGGGTTAGCTGGCCTTTGACAAACTGTTCACCATGTAGCAACCAGGCCCGAGGAAAAACCGGCGGTGGCCCTTATCTGACGTTACAGGTTAACAAAGTCACTTGGTTAGCTGATAAAATGCGAACTTAGCTAGCTGTTAGCATGCTAGCTCGATCCTATTCTTGACCTGTGATTTTCGGCTAATAACTCAGCTATCGGTTAGCTTATCCATCTCCGGTGGTGTCCGCCGTCCACCGGTTCCTCAAAGAGAGCACTTCAGTAACTTTAAAACATCCCATAAATCGGTTACAGGGTTGTGTCTTTTCTAATCGCTAAAACCTAAAACCTCGCGAGAGAAGTTTGGGAAAAAAACGACAAAAAACACTCAACGAAAGACAAGACAACAGAGGAGGGAAAAAAAGTCCGATACCAGTAGCCTAGCACGCCAAACACAGTTCACTTTCCGATAGACACCCAGCCAGAGCAGGTTTTACTGCTGACGTCATGCTCGGAATTTTTTTCAGCGCTTAAAGGAGAAGTGATGTCTTCATGGTAACCCCAACCCTTGATTTGTACGGCAACTCATGAGGATCAACACGTCTGGTTCGGCGTTCGCATTAATATGACAAATTTGTAAGTCTTTAGGCGACAGAAAATACCTTGTTAACACGTCCGTTTTATACGTTTTAAGGCGTTTAAAATTGAGTGCTACCAATTCATCAGTTTCTGAGGGGAAATCCCAAAATCATTGCAAGAGAGAAAACAATTCCCCACTCAACCTACCTTGTATGAACTGCGGTTAAGTAATTATATTGATTTACGGTAACAGTATTAACATCTGGATTTTTGTAGGCTGCTGGATACTTATTGAGAAGAATGTAGCTTATACAATACAAACAATATATACAATATCATACTTGTATACAATATCATGTGACGTTTTCGCCCACTAGATGACAGTACTAGAGTACAAATGGCAACCCGTTGAATGTTGAGTAGATTTGGGGGGAAGGCAAGCCATTGATTTCGAAGTAAATTGGTTAAGATTCTGATCAATAATGACATTTTTAGTGCAGCCGATATTTACATTGTGACTAATTTAACTTTTGTCCTGTCATGAAAAGACTTTTAGGAATCACAGTTTTTCTGTTTAAAACACCTAAGATATCAAAAGGTATTAAAATTCATTCACTGAATTGCAGTTCTTATGACTAGTATATTTCTATAGAAAACAATAAATGAATCCAAATTACAATAAATTCAGGGTTACGTATTACAAATTAATTATTTTCTATAGGTTTACTAACCACTAAAATCATACATTCTGTGCTAAATACAATGTATCTTATCTGTATTTACAATTATTCTGCACTCTATTTATATGCCACTAGCCCATATGTGTGTTTAACAGTTGACGTTAGCATATATTAGCTAGTTTAGTTTAGTTTAACAATAGTTCATAAAATTACAATTTGGCATATTTAAACGAAATCAACAGCAACTACCAACAGTCAACGTCCATAAAACCTTAACTAATGTTTTGTCACAGGTTAGATTGTCAAAACTAGAAAAATAGGAGCTATGTTAGCATTAGTGACGGTTGTGTCCACTAGTATATAGTTAACATCACACACAGTTACCTCAAACAGTGTAACAAAGCCACCCACCCACCTGTACAAAAAATGAAAACGAACAGTGATTGTGCTGGTCTTCAGTGGCTTTATTGATATTCTCTTTTCTGAATGTTAAGTGCCAATTTAAGAACAGCGCAAGCCTACATCTTATATGAATGGGGATATCTGTAAAGATACAAAATAAAGTGAATATACTGTATATATATAATATTTTATATATAATATTTTTTCAATTCAAAATCAATCTTTAATGATGCAGAGGCGACCATTAATCATTAATTTACAACCTACATTATTAAACCCTAAATGCATATCTGTCTGACCGATTGATTCACCCTGTCCCAAATACTAAATCACAGATGCATATAAGACCAACGAGCCCCCAGGAAGAGCAGGGGCTTTGAAGCCAATTTGACATAGTAACTGAATCATGTAAATACAACGTCACGTGATGCTATTTGGCCCAAAAAGACTTTTCCCCATAGTCTTACATTGTGAAAGAGACGTCTGTAAATCAGCGGATAAAGTTTTCTGAGCGTCACAACCCCCACAAAATGATTCGTTTCACTATCAGAATTTGATCCATTTCGAAAGTCTGGAAAAGCCGCACGATTGAATCGTTTTATCCCCAATCAAGTTAGCCGGAGGGCTAAACCATGGATGTATAAAGAGAACTGGATACAGCGTCGGAGGCGGGGCCCTGCTCATTCTTATGAAAGTTGCTCAATGGCACATGAAGCCAAAAAAAATCGACTTCCCGGTATGAAAGCACCCGGATCTTCCGCATTGTGCGGCCCATAGAGCATGCGCACTAGTGACTTTCGCTGGCCAAGTCGGCTACTTCCGGTTTAGCCCTCCAGCTAACTTGAATGGGGATAAAACAATTCAATCATGAGGCTCTTCTAGGCTTTTGAAATGTGATCGGACCAAACAGATTTAATTCTGATAGTGAGACAAGTCATTTCGCAGGGGTTGTGATGCTCAGAAAAAATTATCCGCTGATTTACAGACGTCTCTTTCACAATGTAAGTCTATGGGAAAAAGTCTTTTTGGGCCAGTGTGCATCACGTGATGTTGTAATTACATGGTTTGGCTCCTAGGTCAAATTGGCTTCAAAGCCTGGCGCTCTTCCTGTATCCAGTTCTCTTTATACATCCATGGGCTAAACCGGAATTTATCCGTCTCGGCTGGCGTAGGTCTCTACTGAACATGCTCCATGGACACATTGGGCCCATAGAGCATGTGCAGTATGTTTTCATCTGGGCATTTCTTTACAGCGTGAAGTAGCTTTTTTGGCTTCATGCGCCACTGAACAACTTCCATAGGAATGAACAGGGCCCCACCTCCAGCGCTGTATCCAGTTCTCTTTATACACCCATGAAGACCAGGCGGTTAGATCTGGGTCTGAAAAGTGAAGCCTATGCAGAAGTGACTTAAACCTGCATTCTCCCTAATGGCCAGCAGGGGGCGACTCCACTGGCTCCAAAAAGAAGTCTGATTATATAATCTGTGATAATCGGCACTAACTGCTGGAGCGTCTCAAACTGGGCCCTGGTGGTGATGTAGTAACCTCCGCTGTCCAGTTTGCGAATTTTATAGTGTTTGATGTGGTCAAACACGTCAGGCATGTTTGATTTATTACCTCAGTAAACACTTTCCTAATGAGGTTATGGTCTCAATCACTAGTTTCTTCAATACAGCATGATGTTCATTTTGTAAACTATAGTTCCATTTAGAGTAAAATAGATGATAAAGCAGGGGTATGCTTTAGAGTGGGCTATATTGTGATTGACAAGACGCTACCACAGCGATAATGTTCTCATCCAAATATGGTCATTTCTGGCTCCAAAAATCCAATATGGTGACAGTCAAAACTCAAGGCTTCAAAACGAGATTCCACAAACCAATGGGTGACATCGTGGTGGCTACATCTATTATTTTTTTACAGTCAATGTATAAGACACGTGATAGGTACGAAGCCCAAACGTACCCACTAGCAAAAGCCCACATGACCATAACGTAGGCATACATACAGCCCAACACAGCCCCTTTGTCAAAAAGAGGTGGGTATATTGACGCTAACCAATAGCATGGAAGCCTTAATGGTCCAAACATCTTAAGACATTCAAAATGGACTTGTTAACAGGGTATTTTCTGTCATCTTAAGAAGTACAAATTTGAGATATTAATGTGAAGGCCAAACTAGACGTACTGGTCCCTACTGCATTCCATACTGATGGTATGCCACTAGTGGTTCAGCGACATATGCCGGCATTTACCAAACCCTAGAGTGGTATGCCGCTCATGTTCCACCGGCACATACCGGTTCCTAACGTCAGGTGCCACTTGAAAGTGGTAGGCCACAGTCAGACTCACACCATTGTTAGAGTATGTGCAATGCTTTTGAAATGACAGTAATTTCGTATATCCTTGATGTACCCAAGGCTAATATTAGAGCTAGCCTTAGCTAATATGGTTAATGTTAGCCAAGCCACCATAGCCAGTCTGACTAGTTCATAACAGAACTGACCAAATAATACTTGTATTGTTTTTGGCATGTTTGATTTATTAGTGGAACATGATCACACATTACATCATATAAAACTCCATGTCTTGGAGCATTAACCAGACATACTTATGGCATATTATTTATTATTCTCCATAAATACTGACTAACTAAATACTGAATGACTAACAGGTTGCTATCATTGCGGCATAAACCGTTTTCCGGAATAGATATGATTGGCACAGACGTCAGGGTATTTTCTTACTATGATCTATCTTCGAATAGTTTGAAATGACAATGTGTGTATATACTGATTACACTTGATGTAGTTTTAGTGTTAATTACTGTAAATCCAGTGGCATATGCCATTTTCTACTGACATAACGTTACCACTCTTGATCCTGCGGCATGAGCCATGAACACAAGCGGGATCAGCATATGCCACTGAACCACTAGCGGCATACCATCAGCCACTTTTTGATCTTAACGTCACTCACTGCAAGCGAGTGCAGAGTCATGTGCTGCAATGCTGAATCAAGTGCGCATGTGCAAGAGTATCGTAAATCTAGGGTTACCATCTAGACACGACCAGAAGTACGACAGAGGATTTGCGTAACAGACAGACTGGATCATGAAGCACAAACTGAGGGCACATGAGACAAAAGACAGGTCATTATGATATGATTACTTTTATTGTACTTTCAGTATATTCGTTTTTCTATTTCTTGTTATTCATTTTTTGCAAGTTGGTCTTAATATCAGCTCTACAGGCCTTATAACTAGGAAATTCTACTCCCCAAATGGGTGACTTAAAAAGCAGACTAACCCCCTGCTTTTCTGAAGAGATCCACTTGTACTGTTTTGATAGTAAAAGAGATAGGGACAAAAATAGACTCAGTAATCTCTAACCAGAGTCCTATGAGGTATACCTCAAGGTTAGAAGGTTACAGTGTTTTGCAGCATGTTTTTCCCTCATTAAAACTGAATGAATCCAGTGACTTTCATATACTGGCTTTACTATTCAGTTTAATTTTTTCTTCAGTTTTGTGGCTTTACTGCTGACAGTCCAGAGAGTGGAGGCTCTCCTTTAGTCAGTGGAACAAAAATCAGATATAAAATAGTTGATCCACTGTACTTTTTGCATCTTCAGCAGGCCATCACCACAATTTTAGAAATACTAAGGACATAAGTCCAAGTCCTCCCTCCCATCACCCACTCAGACACCAAACAGAATCCATTATACGGTATAATTTTGGGGTTTTTATTTCATTTTATTTCTTTATTATTTTTGTTGGCATAAAAGTAAAAAATTACATTGATTTAAAAAATACTGGAATCAGCATATAAAATACACAGCATGTGTACATTTTTAATCATAGAATATAAACAACACCCATGTTGCTAAAAACCCTAAATTCACAGTGAAAAACATTAAATAGATGACCTTACCCCTTGTAAATGTGTATTGATTATAGGAGCTTTACACCAAGTACACTAAAGTAAATGACACTCCAAGCACAGTTATGTAGTCTTTAAAGTCTGTCTAAAGGAAAATCAGAGATTTATACATATTAGAAAATAATTGCTGAAAACATGAAAAGACTGTGAACTATGTAGTACTGCATTGTGGAGTTAGAGTGTTAAACTATGTTTCACCATTTCTGTGTTCAGGATTTTTTGGATGGGCCTGAAATGGTGGCTCAATGACATAGAGTTACTAGCATGACCCTTCCCCCACTATATAAACACTAGACTACCTACTTATAGTTACTATTTTTATACCGGCTAGTTTTACAAACTTTCATCAGAGGCAACTGGAATTCACTTCAGATAATCCGCTGTTACTGGTGAATGGGGCCATTTTCAGTCAACATTAGCGTTCAAGGAGTTATTTTAAACCCAGCTGAAGCATTCGTTGACAGCTGGAGCTGCCAGCTGTTCAGCTGGGAGGACAGGTAGAGTCAAAGGACACAGCACCTGCAGTGGCAGCCACCAGCCACCACCCACAGCTTTTGCTTCAGCACCAGCTGTGCAACTGGGAGGTCCTGACCAGAGGGAGAGCATTTTCCGGGCAGCACTTCACCAAAAAACACGGTGTGAGAGGCAATTGCTCTAAGGGTGACAGCCACAATGAAGCCACGAAGGGCTTTTCAGCAGAGGAGTAAGGTTAAATGCACCGAACTCCATTGAAGAAAATGACAGTTTAACATAACAATAATTGGTGATGGATCCCTTGTTAACTAGTTATTTAAGTTACATTATTACTGAAACAAGTAATTTACCTACAAAATATGTGCCGAATTAAACAGTGACTCCTAATGTTACATTGCTTTTTAAATTATCATCCATGTTTCTTGCCTTAAACCTACAAACAAGGCCTTTTTTAAATTGTGTATTTTTAAACAGGAGTTTGGTATGAGCGTTGTTAACTCACAGGCTGTTCAGTTGGGCCGTGCTTTTAGCACTTTGAGTGGACACGCCTCCAGCGTTTCAGAGCAGACAATACTGCTCATTTTTCCAAGATTGTGAAAACTAATTTTATATACTTTGCAATTATTTTCATTTTACACACAGACTTTAAGCTTACCATTAAACTGACAACCTAGAAATATTATAGCAAAAAAAAAAAAAAAAAAAATCACAAGTGCATCTGGTACTGTATGCTTGGTTAAAGCAGGATTTTCAAGACAGTGGAAAAAGAAAAAGAAAAAACACCTGCTGTCTATTTCTTGAATGGACATCAGATGGTTTAATCAATTTTCCATTAGCAGTTAATTAGCAGATTTAATGGGGAATAACATTCAGATGAATTAATGTTTGGTTACATTTCATTAATCTGAATACTGTGGCTTTTAAAGTGAAGATGTGCACAATATCATGTATGGGATTATCTAGCCTAAAGATTGACCATTGACAGTGAATAATAACCTGACTCTAAGAACTTCATAGTATTTTTTTTCTCAAGATTCATCTTTAAAAAGAAGCCTTTGTAGGACAGCTAGAAGGCTATCAGAGATAGATTATAAAATGTAATTTCATTCCCCATGAAATCATTCAAGGTCACTGTAGTCACAGTAATCTCATTCTGTTTTACTTTTCCATTTACATCTTAAAACATGTTAAAGGAACAATATTATCACAATTTTTAAAGTCAATAATACAGTTTTGCTTAATGTAATCATTCCTTCTGTTCATACTAGCCTATGAGACATCCCCTATGGGGGGGCAAAATGTATTCCAAGCTATCTAACTAAATTAGCAAATATAAGACGTCAGCAGACTGAGTTGATGTTTTCCAAAGTTGCAGTCTTTTTTGCATGGATTTTTTCCTTTGCATTATTATTCCTCCCCTGTAGCTCAACAAGGAAACACACCTTCCAGGAAAACACAAAGAGAGAATTTAACCACCTGGTTTGACTAACTCAGTCTGCTGAAGGCTCATATTAGCTTTAAATAAAGTTTTGAATACATTTTTTGCACAGAACGAGGATTGTGGGGAATGATTGTAGCAGGCGAAACCTGTTTCAATGCTTATATGGGCACCTGACTATTGTTTTATGACACATTCGAAAATTATGAACCTATCCTTTAACATACCCACACATCTCTGTAGAAATATAGCTGTATAGATAACACTACTGCATATTTTATTTATATTTTGTATTCACTGCATTACCTATATAACATACATATATAACTACAGCTACACCTGCCAGAACCATTACCTCTGCACATATTTTGCGCAACTTTATTTTTTACAACCCACAAGTCAGGTCATGTTTATAGCCTAAGTATTGTAATGTTTATTATGTACGGTAGATTGAATTCCATTTACTGGACTTCCTATGTTGTTTGCATTTATTGCTCCTACTTTTTATCTATTTCCTTGTTTCCTGCACTGCTGTCACATGCATATCAATAAAGTATTATCTGATATTCTCTGTTGTTCACATTGATTGGAATTTAAATGCAGCACCTCTATCAACCACTAGATGGCAGACCAGTCTAACTTTTTTATTAAAACCAAGTACATACCTTGAATGATATTTCATCTCAATGCTGAATCTGCAAAGAAATTGGTTTTAAACCTGCATGGAGAAGGAGATGAATAGGGTTTGATAAACACATGACAGTGTAGTGTCAGTCACACAATTACAGAAAAAAACAACAATAAATGTATAAAACGTATAAAAATTTTATCATCTTTGTTTGATAAATGGAAATTGATCTGTTCTGCTGCAATAAACTCCAAACACCTCAGACACAAAATGGTGCCACTGATTTGAAAATACTTATGATCCTGAGGGGCATCTGTTGATACAACTTGCCTTGATGGTGTAAAACATACGTTGTTGAGATGCTTCAGTATGTAGAGTAATAATGAAGTTGTGTAGGTCAAGCTTTCCAGTTAAATCTGGAAAAAAAATGTGAAAAATGTCTGGAACCTCATTTCCCAACAATATGCTTTGGTTTCTGTTTTTTGTCGACTTGGCAACGTGCTCAGCTGAGGCACGTTTATTTATATACGGCTGTCCTTTATGACAGT
Source organism: Thunnus maccoyii (assembly GCF_910596095.1). NCBI lineage: Eukaryota > Metazoa > Chordata > Actinopteri > Scombriformes > Scombridae > Thunnus > Thunnus maccoyii. The sequence goes on along the minus strand of NC_056535.1, from coordinate 14,280,978 downwards.
TGGTTTTCCACTATGCAGCCATAGATGAAAAAAACAGCATAAAGAGAACAAGGAAATGTTTATGTAATTCACGGAACAAACAGAATAAAGATGTATCATGACATGTCCTGGGCCATCCCGTGCTTACACACTAGTCTTGTGTAATACAAGGTATAAATAGGATGGAGAGGCCAAGCCACAGCTCCTAAACTCTGCTTCCACCTATGGGAAAACACTTCACTCTCCTCTTGATAATCATGTTAAATATTATGTTCAATTTAATCATTTAATCATTTAAATGCCATCAAACAAGAAGGAACATTGCTGAAATTAGTTTAATATGTGAATGTAAAATTTTGTAGCTAGAATCTAATATCTGGTATAATTGGAAATCCATACAGCATTAACGATCGCCTGTGTCTTATTAAAGGGCTCCCTGCTCCATTCTAGTGATATACTTCAGGTTTTTAGAGTGGATAACTTAATGCAATAATTATCTAATAAACTGTTTTCTAGATATAGGCCACAGATTAAATATATCATCCAAATTCTGCCAAATAAAGAGAGACCAGTGTGTATGTATAGAAGTGAAATGAAATCTTGACTTTGTTTTATTTCAAAGGGGGACTTCCATAAAGTTTGTAGACTCACAAGAGTCATATTTTAAAAGAACATTGATGTAGCAGGGCCTGAGGTATTGACTTGTAGTCCAGAGTATTGTCCAAAATCCAAGATCCAAAAACACTCGATCCTAACATTCCCACATTGCAAACAGATAGTGTCACATGTTGGACCCTCCATGGCCAATCATGTCCAATGTCTTTCAAACTCCTGCCCCCAGTTTGCAACACAGGCTTTCTGCTATAAATCTAAGGGCTGTAAGCCTAAATTGAGATAATCCTGATGACATCATCAGGGTTTTTTTTTCAAACTGTGGAAAGCTCCCTTCAGAGCCACAGAAGACATAATTCAACTTTTTTCACAGGCTGAATACTTCTCATGCCAAGTAAACTGATCATGAAGTGTAAAATCAGTGGAAGGCTCGTTTAATAACGTTACACTTCAAAAACATATGGTTGTTGCTGAGCGGACTGTCAAGGAAGTGTAACTTGCTAATTGCCCTTGACGGAAACTGGTCTGTAATGAAAGATACGTCTAAAATATTTGTCCATAACATTGCAGAGCTCACTTCTTCTATGCTAAACTAAATAAAATTCATTTCATACACATAATTTAACACGATCTGATAACGTCCTGTAACCTTGAGATAGGCTGATATCATAAATCTTTTATGCACATCATGTTAAAAGTGAAATCCAACAAGTAATCCCCAACTTTTCAGTATATATTATATGAAATACTATACTACAAGCACATTACATAAGTTTCCAAACATCCCAACCTGTAGGCCATTTTCAGAGTCTGGTTCCCTCTTTCCTGGAGAAGTGACACGCTCCTTTTGCCTATAGTCTCCACGTGAATACATTTCACTGTCATTATCAGTTATGTAAGAGAAGCACATCACATGTCCTCATGGATCCCATATATACACAGACCTTTTAAAACACCTATGCACAAATATATGCACGCAAGTACACACACACACACACACACTATGTGAGAGAGGGATCTGAAATTGGAAACTGTTGGCTGTGCTTTGACAGCTTTGTGCTGATAAATTAACACAAGCTACAGAGTTACGGTTACTTTGCATAGCTCCGGGCGTACTTATAGCTTCTCCCCAGACACTGTAGGACGACCTGTTCATTTGTGTGTTCTCCCTCGGGAAAGTGTCATGGCTGCAAACTTTTATTCTTTTTATTTATCAGAGAAACCAGAGTTCTCATTTCACACATAGAAGATTCTTGTCCATAACTGATGAGTTATTCGCCAGCGTCCCAGTGTCTGTTCTGGTGTACAAGGATCAGGAATGCGTGGCCTGTGTACAGAGCTAGAGAATCTGGCGTGCTGACATTTTCTTTTTCTCCTCTCCTTCCCAGAATGCTCCCCTGACACTCTCTCCTCTTTCACAGCACTTCTTTTAACTTCCTGACAGGAAGGAAATCTCAGGGGCAGGAGGTGCATCTCCCTTCACCTTCCCTCTCCACCCTCTGTTCTTCATTAGTGTGCGAAAGTCAGAGCGAGTTTGGATCAGTTATTTCAGGCTGGCCAGAACCCATCTTTCTCAGAATAATCCTTCATCGCTGCCCGGAGCTGAAACCCTAGCCGGCACTTGATATAGACCCATGGTCAGCACTGGCTCTGATATAGGATTCTAGCACCTGAGCACTCACAAGCCTCCCACCCAACATGGGACCTGTTGAACCTGCTCACCCCTCTGATGCACGCACTCGCCCAGACACACACACACACACACACACACCCTTATGATCCCCTCGTATGATCTCTCACTCTGGCTTGCTCTTTTCTCTTTGTCTCTCCGTCTCTCTCTAATTGCTATGTAGAGCACCAAGAACCCATATTTACATGTGATCTCATTTTACCCTGCTTTATCTTCATCCTTCAGCCACTGAAATGCATTTGTTTACACATGGCTTGTCTTAACATAGCCTTAAAAAGAGACTCTGCAGAAAGTAGAGCAAGAAACTAGAAACTTTGTCTGTCAGTCAGTCTGCCTATTTGCTTGTTGGTCTATTTGCGTCGTGATTTGCTCCTGTCCTGGTTCACCTCAGTGAAGCGTGATAAAACTCTCTGAGGACGAGGAGAGGTGGTTTCCCTGTTCTGGTTTCGTTGGAGACGGTTTGGATGCACAGTTCCTCAGAGACAGCAGCTCTTAAGGGCAGCAGCTGACTAAGCTCCCTCTTCCTCTATCCTTCCCTCTCTATTCTCACTCTCTCCTTCTCTTGCTCATTTTCACACACACACAAGGTCATAAAAAAAAAAAACGACGAGTCACGGACGCTTTCTGCTCCAAGGCAATCAAGTCTTGTGATGGAACAATACAGAGTGTGCAAAGTCTCAGCACTGCAGTGCAGGCCTCTAGAGGTGCAAATACACCACATGGCCTGCAGGAGATGGTTGTGGTTTGTGTGGGTATGCTGCATGAGTCTATTGAATATAATTTATTAATATAGCTCATATATATTTTAGGATAACTTCAATAATGGTTCATTCAAATTATTCTCATGGAACACTTTTGCCTGCAAGTGCATTCCACTTAAAAGCCCTGAGGACTACGTACAAACATTTATTTCTCTCTTCTTTTTCGCTCTCACACACATTTAAATACCTGCACATGTGAAACCAAACATGAAAAGGCATGCAGCTTGCACAGGTCACCTTTAACAGAAGAACTGCACAATGCCATAGAAATCTGCACATGCATCTGCACAAAGGAGGCCGTGTACGGCTCATCATCCATGAAATGACTGGCCTCCTCTATAGCCCTGCAGGGAGCATGTGATCACCACTGGAATCCCCCTTTCATCTATGAACATAGAGGGTTGAACCACATAGGTCCCCGCAGACACATGAGGGCCCTCGGTGGTGGCGTGAGCTGGTCTTTTTTAAACTGACCCCGGGCCTGTAGCTGGAGCTGAGGAGAGTGGGAAAGTTTGGGGTGAGTGAGAGAGAAACTAAAAAGATGGATGAATTGTGAGTGAAAAACAAAAAATAAAACTGGAAATGAAGTAGAAAGAAAACATGAAGCATAAGTTTGTCTCTTTCTTTTGAGGTTAGTGGGACAACAAGTTGTTAGCTCATGTGTGAGCAGTTGCTGTCACGTTTCAGTCACATGGACATTCCTGTTCCCCCTCTTGCCCCCAAATAAACAAGTGAGCGTTTGATAATAGGGCCTGATTATTTAGCCTACTTCTGTTGCCAGCTCGTCTTCTGCCCTACTCCGCTGTAAAGAATGCCCTAATTTCAATTCCATCCCACTAACAAACAACCACAGACATATACTCATACACACCTCTCTCTTTCACTCACATACTTGTAGCTCTCGTGTGTTTTTTTCTCACATTTGCACACACACATACAGATACACAGGTCTGATTCTGCTGACCCAGTAACATGGGGCAGCAGGATGCTCCAGTTGTCCTGCACAGAGAGTCTCTACAGTTATTAGTACTTTGGCACAATACTGTGCTTCATCACAGACACAACAGTGTCATGCTGCCTTTTTTCTCCATGATTCACTCGAGCTCACTGACCTAGTCTTGGAGAGAAGATACACACTCAGTCACTCAAGCATTTGAATGTGTCTGTTTAGATACTTGGACAGACACAAACACATGAGCTCAGTCAGCTGGCCTAGAATATGATTGGACTTTTGCTAATAAGGTGCCTTTCGTGGATATTTATGTAAATAGCGACACTGTGAATGTGACTTTCTTATCTAGTGCATGTGTATAAAATGAAAGTGTACATATATTTTACACTTGTCATTGACAGACAGATTACCTTCAAGGTCACGTTGTTTGCTTAAGTATTCACTTCAGTTCAGCTTCCCACATCTGTTTGAGACATTGTTGTTAAAACAATAATGTCTCAGTGACAGCACACCTATTCCCTTTCTCCACCAGTCCAGTCTCTCTGGCTTTTCTGTAGTTTGTTTCCCTGTAAATACAGACAGAGAGCAATGCCTCCAAAAGGCCTAGAGAAAATAAAAAAGTACCTTGCTTGCAATAATTCAGTTATTGATTAGAGCTTCTGATGTGCAAGAAAAAAGCCCACACCAAGCAAAACATAAACATAAGTGGCTGTACAATGTGGATAGGGAAAGCCAACATGTCAAGATCAATGTTCTTCCTGAGGCAGCTTCGAACAGGGACGGAGGAGGACTATAGAAACAAATGAAATGACAAAAAATGGGGGAAAAATCTTATACAGATGTGTGAATTGATGCTGCATAATGGGAAATGAAATAAAATATGAGAATAATAAAAAATAATTGTAAAATATTTAAATGTAATAATACATGTTACCTATGCTCTCCAAGCATAAGTTTCAGCTATCCAGCTTTTTTTTCTGTCTCTCCCTCTCCCAGGGAGGCCCTTGTAATCCAATAATCCATTTTAATCCAAACTGAGATTACATGAGGTGAAAGAGCCACTTTGTGCATGAGATTGTCCTCCAATTTAAATCACTCCCATTGTTTATGTTTGTGTATGATGTTTGTGTGCACACTTGTATGTTTTATTTAGTTTTTGTGTGTGTATGCACGTGTTTGCACAAGTGTGTGTGTGTATATGTGTGTGTGTGTTTGGTGGTAATGGGAATAATGTGCTGGCTCTCCTTCTTAATGAGCAGCTGTTCATGTGGCCTCCCCTCAGTTCGTCATCTCTTCCCTCTGTTCTGTGTATTAGCAGAGGTCAGTGCAGTGCTCTTTAATCCTGCCAGTCTGATCCCCGTCACGTTTCACCTCCTACACTCAACCTACTGCCCCACTGCCCCTGCACGTCTGCTAAGGCTAGTTTCACCACAGAATCCATACACCTGTTCTTACCAGGCCTGTGACACCTGTAACACAGCCCTACCTGTCATGCCTGTAACATTGCACTGCAAACAGCACGCTTGCCCCACTTCTCTCAGTCTCCCATCATTAGAGACAGACAGCTCAGATAGGGCCCTGCGAGACAACTCAGTTTAATCATCACCCTCTCTTGTCTCGTCAGTCATCACAAAGCCGAGAGAAATCTGCTCTGAATTACTATTGGACTTGCGGTCATGTGTTCCTAGAGTCCCGTGCAGTTGCAATCCTCCACTGCGTACTATTTTTAAGCTGCCCAGCTGGCACTAACACCCCGTCACTCCCCCACACCCTCCCCTCCTCCCCCACACCCTCCGCCACAGATTGCACACACCCACGTAGATGTGTGTGCATGTGCACGGCTGGTATGATGGTCCTCTGCCTCGACTATGCCCTTGTACGGTGGTATGACCCACAGACCAGCAAGCCCCACTGGTGTGGATTTCCATTCCTGGAGCCCACTCCTCAAACATATATTCCCCCTCAGCCAATGTCACGTCCCATTGCGCATTATGCCCACTAGCTGTCCTACTCCTGACATAAATATATACAGTTTGTCCACGTGGATTTGCACACACACCTGCTTATTTTATAAGATGTAAAACCTTTGCCATTTTAACAAATGGGACATAAATAATCATATGTCTTTAAGTCTAAACTCCCCATACAGTATGGTCATTATAACACACTGCTTGCCTCACGTTTCCAGTATACATTTCACCAACTGGCAGGATTAGTAACATTAAGCCCTGAACTCTTGAACTCTGGACTTAATACACTCAGAGAACATGGAGGACGGACTGCCACTGTTCAATCCAGCAGGCCTTAGTGTTTTGTTTTGTATGTATCTGTGTGTGTGTGTGTGTGTGTGTGTGTGTGTGTGTGTGTGTGTGTGTGTGTGTGTGTGTGTGTGTGTGTGTGTGTGTGTGTTTGTGTGTGTGTGTGTGTCTAAGCCGAGTCTTGACTCTGACCTTGACTGTGTTTGGGTGCCTGGGAATCTATGGGAAGCCCCAAAGTGCCCCCAGATGCTTGTGTTATTACCTTAGCACTTCCAAAATGTTGCTGCCTCTAACGCTCTCAGCAGTTCTGTTTTACACAGCAGCCAGTTTGCCTCTCAACACTGTTCTTCATGTCTTAATATAGCGCAGAGTTTCTGCGTTCAGCCACCAGTGAAACATAAACATTAACGCAGTGCAGAATGACTGAATTATTGATGCCCAGCTGATGGGCTGTGTTCAAATATTTCCTCAGAGTATGTGTGGGTGAGCGTGCCAGACAGAAAGAGAGGGAAACGGAGAAAAAGTAGGAGCTCACAATGCGATCATCATTTTGGCTCTCCTCTCCTTTCTCCTCTACTCTCCTCTCAGTAGGTCAGCGTGTTTCCTGTCAGGAGCAGACGGAAACTGGCTCTCCACACTCTGCCATGGAAAAAGCTCTTAGGACAACAATTCAGCCAGCAGCTGCTACAAAGGAGAGAGGGGTGGCTGAGAGAAGGAGGACATCGAGGAGAATGAGGCCAATGGGGCTGTCCCCCCACATACAAACATATAAACATATATAGATATCTACTGTGTACACTACTGGTGCCATCCTGTCCAACAAACACTGCCATATAATGTGGTGTTTAATACCATCAGGGAGCATTTGAATGGAGCTTTTGTCTCCTGTGACAAAGTAATACAGTGTAACGTCTTCAAACTAGATTTACTATAATCAGCATTGAATTGACTTACCAAGTAGCCACTGCTGGAGAAGTAGTGGCTGTCATGAGAGCACGCAAAGTACAGCAAACTAAATTGTTGTTCTTGTTGACCAAAACCAGCACCAAATTTCAATTTCACAGAATTCTTTGTTCTTGCTGAATAACAGTGGCATTTTGGATTTCATACTTGGAAAGCAGCTTCAGCAAAAGTACAAACAAGACGGAGCATGTGACAGAAACTGATGAGTCTGTGTTTACTCTGGGCTTCCACTGATGCAAACACACACAGTACATGAGCCTGCGTCGTGTATGTACACACATACATCCACAAACTTGGAGGGACAGGCTAGTTCCAGATATTTGCATGCTCTTTTTGCCTTTTTTGTCTTTTTTGCTTTACAAATGCAATTCCCAGATTTACAAATGCTTCCAAAACTAGGTCAATTAATGTGGAGTGAATGTCAGCAGTGACTTGAGACCAGTAAGGAGATAAACTAAGGTGAGCTTGCAACTAGGTCCAAGCTTCACACCGACAGATGACTGTCTCCCAAACTCCAAAAATTCCCTGCTAAAGGTTATCCTGTCTTCTCCGTGAAATCTGAAACCAACCATAAATATCCCATTTACCCAGCAACAGAAAGGTTGTGACAACAGCAGACTCAAGACTTTAGGTGTCTTACTAAACAACAGGCGACATACAGCTTTACCACAGATAACCTACAAGTCTCATTCTGTCAGTGACAGCTACACATCAAGTACAGCACATAACCACTTGCAGCATCCAAGTCACAAGGCACTGTAGCATCAGAACATAACCTTGGCAGTGTGAGTGAGTGTGTGTACGTGAGGGAGATATAGAGTGGGAGAATAATGCATGGAGAGAAAAAAGACAGAGGAAGTGGGGTAGTATGATACAGTGAAGTGTGTTTTCTGAAGTCTTCTGAGGACAGTCGTTTGAGAGAGCCGTTTATGGCTTCCAGTGATAATACTGCACATATAAGGACACATGCTTACTCTATCTCTGACTCCCTTTTACCAGAGGTTGAATGAGCTAACTAAATGAGTATTTGCACATGGAAGCATAACAGATACACACTCACTACTAGATGGATCAGCTTATTCACTGTTGCAGTGGATGGAGAAAAAATAGACAGTATGAAGATGTAGTGGAGAAAGACAGAGGCATCAGATGTTACATGTGAGAATACAGTTATATCTTTGTTTCTTTATAGCTCAGACAGGATTAAAGAAAAGGTGCATGGCCATGGCTAGGTTGTTTTTGTACATTATAGTAGGATATTAATATAAGCACAGGTGCAAAAACACAATGGTCAGGGGTCATTACGAAACAGTATTTGGATCAATCAAAAATTGAAACTCTGAGCTACCTGTTTCATAATAAACATATTCATCCACCTCTTCATTTTACACAGTTGAAGAAGAACAGAATGTGGAAAATAACCTCCGTGGAGCTTTCGAGTGGGTGGGTTTACAGATATTGCAAAATGATTGCTTTGATGTGCTCTTGGAGCTTCTACCCAGAGTGTTGCTATCCAGACCTGCTTCCTTGAGGCTATAAGAGAACTGGAAAGACAAAACCATAAAAACATGTGAACTTACACACACATAAACACACGCACATATAGAGAAACAGACAGACAGACAGTCAGATTCATCTCTGTAGACAGGGGATGAGTCATCTGCTATTCCAGTCCCAACTGTGACCCACTCGGGTCATGTAAACAAGACAAGGAAACTGAAAACCTAAATATGGGGGCTGCATATGCAGGCAGCAAATACTGTAACTGTAGGAACAGACGGGCAGCTAAGGTTTCAACCAGTGAGAAGGAGTTAAAGCTCTCAACAAAATGCCTTTTGCAAAAAAAAAAAAAAAAAACACACATAGCATGCACATGTGCACAGCTCCTCCACCCTGCAGTCTGTGTGGAATGTAGATTGGTGGGTTGGGTGGGCAAATGTTCCTGGAGCACAACCCCACCTCTCCCAGCGATCTGCATCTGTTCTGCCTGTGTAGACATGTGCTCAGCTGTGCATTTGTGTGTGTGATGAGTGTGAGCTCAGCTGTGAGTGCCATTGTGTGCATATCAGTAAGAAAGAGTCGGCTGTAGTCTGTTTTTGTGCATGTGGGGGCTTGTGTTTGTCTCTCTCTGAGTGTGTGTGTTGGTGCAACAGGGGGGTACTAATGTGGCATTCTCCTGCCGCTTCCATCGCCTGGTTCGTACCTCAGCTGTCCCAGTGGACCGAAGCCAGACGACACACATAGCTCTGGTGTGTGTCTGCACTCTCTGACCCAGGACTGTGTGTGTTTATAGTTGTGTGTGTGAGAGAGAGAGAGAGAGAAACTGTATTGTCCGTTCCAACTTCAAGCAAAAATAAGGCTTGTGTAAATGAAGGAGTGAAGTACAGAGGACCTTGCATTGGACCAATGTGGAGTGGTGAGCCACTGTTTTGATTGAAGCTTTAGTCCAGACAGTTCCTCTGGTGGAGTGCTGGCATCAAACAAACCACATAAAGAATATTTTAGAACATGCAAATATGTGAACAAACAAAAACATAATATAAGTACTGCCAGCCTTCAGGGCAATCCTTCCAGTTTGCGAAGACAAATCAGTCTCTCTGTTTTTGTGTTTGTCTGCTGTCACAGAGAGAATTTAAAGAGAGAATGAACATTTAGTACAAAGCTCTTGTTATTGACACTATGAAAGCCTTTATGGAACAAACATGCCTTTTTTAAACTAATCTAAAGCAATGGCAGTCACAATCATGCAGATGCATGTGCTTAAACTGCTGGATTAAATGATTGATTTGTTTGTTTTTGGTTCCATCATATAGAAAAGAAGCCAGCACAATGACAAAGGACTTGAAGAGGCTCTTCACATGTAAAAAGGAATTCATTTCAAAGCAGTTTTTGGATAAAGTCAAAATACCAAAACCATATTTCCTTACTTATGTCTAGTAGTATCTAGTCATGCAGACAGTTTTTGTCAAGTTACCAATTAGGGGAAGTGAGAAAGTTTTTTTGGAAATTTGGGTCAATTAACCCATTAAACTGAAAATTTGTTGTTGAGTTGTCACGCTGGCCCATGATTCATGTGTGTCTTGTCAACAGCTGGCTGCTGTAGCTAATCACATCTAATCACATGTTTCAACATGACCTCATCAAGATGAAAATAAAGGCAGCATAGAGACAGACATGTGGGGAGAAAGAGAGATGTAGAGAGATGTTTACAACTTGAGCCAGAAATGGACCAACAAGCAAATCAAGATTTCTTAGCCTGCAAGGTAATCAAAGAGATGTCACCACTCTGCCCCTCGTCGACACTCACAACATGACATCCTGCTGTGGCTCCATATGGTCTGCAGGCTTAAAGTGGTCGAAAACCTTCTTGTATGAAGGAGAGGAGAGGAGAGGAGAGGAGAGGAGAGGAGAGGAGAGAAACACTATTGAATGTGTGTGTGTGTTTTCAGAGAATAAAAGTCAGTATGCCAAAGGGGATGTACGGACAGTAGAGCATTAGACCATATGGTCAGAAGGTGACTGGGTTGGTGTCTAATGGGATTGATCTAATCTGCTTTTAAGTTAATAGAGAGAGACTAAATCTTTTTTAGGGTTTAAAGACAACTTTATGTTGTTAGTGTGACTCTGAAGAGGGAGCTCATAGATATACACCTGAAAGAGGAAAACTAGGATAAATAAGGAATTGAACATATTTAAAACACGTTTGATAGACATGACTCAGTAACATCAGATCTAAAAATCTAATTTGCTACAGCGCAACTAATATCAAAATAACATGACTACTGTATACATATAAATATCAAGACACAACATTTAGTATTTTAAAGCTCAAATCCCATTAAGCTCTCCAAAATAAGAACATGTCTTGTCTCCTCATATGTTGTCTGCTTGCTTGCTCAGTGTGATCTCATAGTCATTTGAATAAACATGTTAATAAAGGCACACTGGCTTGCTGTTAATGGAAAAAAACATGCCCAGACTGATGAGATGTAATAATAGCCTACCCACGTCATTTCACCAAGAAGCGACCTTCATTCTTTCAAGATCAGCTGGCATAAAAAAATCTGAAATTCTTCTACACATACCCGACCACCCAATCACCAAACATCACCTTTCTCATCTTAGGTGATGTTGCTCAACCGGTTCCTCCTCCTGTTGTGTGTATACCTGACTTTTTCTTTCCTCAGGGCACCAGCCTGCGTATGTAAACATTCATGAATCATCAGTGTTACAGGAGATGATAAGTCTATCGTCACCATTATTACCGGAGAGTCATCTTCTTGACCCGCTCTCTTCTTCACAGGAGTATTTCTGGTTGTGTTGCTGGAGTTGTGAGTCTGTTCCTGTTGCCCGTACAGATGGGACACAGGACAGATAGGGCAGAAGGGAAACAGGGGCAAATAATGAGGAGGTTTCACAGATAGATATTAAAGTTATATTGGTGAAAACAAGATAAAACTGGCTAGTGAAGAAGAGGCAGGACACCCTTATTAATCTTCACAATGGATGTCCAGTACTGTCTCAATTTCCTAGAATGACAATAGTGAGCACCTGAGCTCACTTTGTTCAGATTGCAGGCCAATCAGATTTGTTTCTCAAATCTGATTTTTAAGACAGACTGTCCGCACTGTTTTTTGCAAGTGATCAGATCGGATTTGTGTCCAGACGTTGCCAGCCTATCTGCATGGGTTGCTGTGGTAACGACGTAGGCGTCAATAACTACGTACGCTGGTGACGCGGCTTTCCAACGCGGAAGCATGAGAAATAGAGATTCATCACCCCCCCCAAAGTCCCAGTCGACAGTTTATTTCAGCGTCTGTCCACGGACTGTTGTGCTCCGTGTTGTCATCCATACCGCTCTGCTAGTAGCAGCTGATTCTGCTCAGCCGCTCTGATGCACTTCCGTCACTCCGGATTTGACGTCATAGTTATGTGTCGCGTTGCGAGTGACGCAAAAGACACTAAAGTCTGATTTGAGCGACCAGAGCGTCCGCACTGACACGTATTTGTAGAAATCCGATTTGAATCGTATTTCAAACCCCCTCCAAATGTGATTTGGATCCGATTTGCAAAAAAATAAGATTGTATGTGTTTTTTTCGCTGTCCAGACTTTCTGAAAATCAATCTGGATACAATCTAGATAGGCTATGCCAAAAAAAAAAAAAAAGGATTTTGTCTGGCAGTCTGAACAAGGCAGGTGACATCACTACACACCCAACAGACCCGTTTCACATGTCACGGCAGGGTACACACAGCTGCTGTTATAAACTAGCAATAACACCAAGTATTGTCAACGCTTGCTCATTAGCTCACTGTAAACAAACCTATAACCGTCATTAACTTTATTGGCTGCAGCTGTGTCTAACTCGCTGTGACCTACTGTATATCAAGATAATCCCATCAATAAGAAGCGAACTAAAGCGTTATTACGTTCATCACTTTTTATCACTGGACTTGCACTTTTACATAATATCCTGTGACCTGGATGACATCAGATGTCAGTCTTCACATACGTGTGTTACACTCTTTGTTAACTTCAGTTTTTCATAACTTTCATGTAAGTGCATAATGACAAGACAGTGTCAGTATCACACACTGCCTTGAAGTTGTGTCACAGGCCACTGACTCATCAGCCTCCACATAATCACTGAATCTGTAACCCAATCACTGACTGAAATCCAACTCACTTTATACTGATTCACCGCCGCCTGAAGACACACTTTGTTTCATAATACAGGGCCCCAGGTATCAAATGGCAAAAGCAACACTGGTTACCGCCGGTTACAAGAGGTTCAGGTTATGTGACAAATGAGGAATGATCATCTGAAGTATCTCTTCGTCTATTGTCTGTTCGTCTATTATCCCTGCAGATCTCCCTTGAGAACAAAAGGTTTCCTCAAAACTGCACTTGAAAATAAGAAATCGTTATAGGGTTCATGGACAAAATGTTATCTGGCTGTCTGTGGTCAGTGAATGCTAGATTTGGTGAATTTTGACATAAAAATGGCATATTTGCTTTATACAGAGTATCAATAGATGAAATCGACTTTTACCTTTATAGTTTAACTATCTAGTTTTGTCTATATTAACACAATCAATGCATTTCAAACCAGAAATCACCCCAGAGCAGCACATTTCAGTTAATAATCATTTTTATTTTCTTTAGAAAAAGAAACTATCACAACTTCATTTGGTTACTGTACAGTTTCTCTTCTCATAGTCACTCAGTCTGATAACAGATTGTGATTTCATGCTGGAACACCAAACATCCTCCTACTAACGCACACCACTAGTACAACATGACAGTATACAACTTTCTCTTTTTCTGCGTTTGCAATATTACATCCTCTGATATTCTGGAGTGAATAGCAATAGAAACCACTTCTATAAAAAAAATGGAGACAGAGTAGAAATCCCTGACAGTTTTGCTTAGAAAACAAGGGACGAGAGAAAGAACTCTTTGAGCGGTGTGGTCCATACAACATGCACCTGACGTGTTTTTGTGTGTGTGTGTGTGTGTGCGCGTTTGGACAGCACCATAATTCACTATATAGTATATGTGTGAGTTTAAGAGGTTCCCTGCCCTACATGAGACAAGAGTGAGAAAACGAGAAAGAGGTTTTGTGTGTGTGTGTGTGTGTGTGTGTGTGTGTGTGGGGTGGGGTGGGGGGGAATCTAGGTCAGATTGTGGAGCATGCAGACCCCCTTCGCAGACGCACTCATGTATGCATTCTCTCGCTCTTAGTGGACAGAACTGCATGCATGTTCATCCATAGTCAGGAAACAGGACTGCGAGTGGAAGAGAGCGTATATAAGAGTAAGGGATGTATCAAGTATGTCTCCCTGAGAAACACTTCTTTCTTCAGTACCTTAAAAACCCTTCTTTGTCACTGGCCTGTCTCCTCTACACCTCCCCCAGAGAGAGAGAAAAAAAAAACAAAAAAAAAAATACATCTTGGCTCATATTTAACATACCATCTTTCATATTATCCCATGATCTCTCTCTCCTTACACTATTCTTCCATTTGGACTAATGCACCACTGCCAACAATCACAGCAGCCAATTAGGGGCATGGGAGGGTGACATTCGTACAAACTTTAACTTTGTGAAGACAACTTTCCTGGCAATCACCCCACAGGTGTGTATGTGCAATGACTTGCAGCTCTCTTTCTCTCTCTCTCTCTATATATATATCTATCAGTGAGCCAGCCTCACACTGCAGTCTCACACAAACCATTTTGTGAAGTACCGAGTGTGGCGATGACACCTTTGTGACAGAGTTAGAGTGGAGCTACCGTCCTCCCAACCCCCCTCTTTCCACTCAGGCAGGGAGTTAGGAGGAAGAAGGGGCTGTAAATAGGTTGTCCTATACCCTCTTGATGTCTCCCACAGTAGCACCACAAAGCTAAAGCACACACACATACTAATGTCACATATTGAGCTGACATGCAAGCACCAGGGATCAGGAAAGGTAGAAAAGAAGAGCAGTATTAGGAAAAAAAACAAAACAAAACGAGGAGGTGAAGACTTATTGCTAAAAACATGTTCTCCTAATTATTCACTGCATAATGCCAATCCCTCATTACCTATGTGAAGGCATTTTTGTCAACTGTGTCAGTGTGTGCAGGGCCCAAACACTAGAGCATGATTTTTTTTCTTTGCTTTGTAACTCTAACCTGTAAGAGTAATCTCTGTAGCCCTTTTCAAGTTTCACTCGTACAAACACTTCCCCAGAAAGGATGGTGTCCTCTGAGTGTTAAGAAAGACAAGTGACAGTGCAGGTGTGCTTGAGTGTCTTTTACTAAAACAAAACACTCATGAGAGAACACACACAGGTTAAAAACATTTGCTCATTTACGAAGCTGTCCACTCACACGAGGAAGTTTTTTTTTTTTTTTTAAAAAGCATTATCTAAATCAAACCTTATCAATGGCTGTATACAGAAATTCCACAGCCGCTCAAGGAAATCCTCTGTATAAAAACTTTTTAGAGTTTTTCTTTTATTGTCTCTCTCTTTCTGTTCAGCTAATATTAAAAACCAGGAACTGGGGGTGTCGACACCTCTCAGTAGAAAACAAATAAAAGAACAACCAAACGAGTTTTAAAACCTAGGTTCCACTTTCTCCTGCACTCTGACTCCTCCTGAGGAGTGCAGAGGAGGAGGAAGTGGAGGGAGAGAGGAGATTAGAAGGACTCTCTCTCTAAGAGACAAGTTTGGGTAGGACCGTGCGAAGTGGTATGGCCTCCCCTGAATCTCCCATCATGTTGCTCCGCAGTTTGTTGTTGGCAGCTGTGGTGCCTAAGCCAGGCCCCCCTTTGGCCAGGATAGAGGGGAAGGAGGTGCTGTGGTGCTCCGGGATCCGTTTCACAGTGGGCCCTTGGCTCTTCTCGGTCCCAGGTAGGGGTTTGGGCAGCCGGCGATACAGCCAAGGGTGCCTGAGTGCCTGGCTGGGGGTTAGACGAGACGAGGGGTCCCAGTCTAAACACTTCTTTATGAAGTCAGTAAAGGTGGGGTCCTCACAGCCCTTGAGCGCAGCACTCCACTCCTTGCTACTTGGAGGGCCTCTCATCTTACCACGGCGAGAGCGAGACCCCGTCAGCACAGTGGCCCCTGTGGGCAGGGTGTTGGCTCCACAGTAGCGAGGGTGGCCCTTGGAGTTGATGAAGTTCTTTGCCCTTTTGGCCTGCTCCAGAACCTTCTGTGGAGGCATGCCCAGCAGCTCCATGACACAGGCCAGCTGGTCACCCTCGTCCTCTCCAGGGAACAGGGGGTAGCCAGTCAGCAGCTCAGCCAGTATGCAGCCGAAGCTCCACATATCGATAGGTAGGCCGTAACGCGAGCCAAGGATCACCTCTGGAGCTCGATAGAAACGAGACTGGATGTAGGTGTACACCCGCTGGTGTTCAAAGCAGCTGGAGCCAAAGTCAATCACCTGGCAGAGATGGGAGAAGAAAGAACTGTGTGAGTGAAAATGAATATCAGATGCAAGACGACCTGTTATAGAGCTTGTACATAATTTCACAGGCTACATCCATGAGTGTGCCAGGTGTCTTACCTTAATGCCGCTGCGTCCCTGCTGTTTGAGCAGGATGTTTTCAGGCTTGAGGTCACAGTGGATGATTCTGTGCCTGCTCAGGGCCTCCAGGCACTGCAGTATAGAGTGAGCAAATTTCCTCACCAGAGGCAGGCTGAAACCCTGGAACTTGTTGCGCTTAATAAGCTCATACAGGTTCATGCTCAGCAGCTCAAAGGTCATGCAGATGTGGTTGCGGAAGGTGAAATTTTCGAGCATGTGCACAACATTCATGGTGCCGCTGCGATCCTGCTTGCGCAGGTGCTCCAGGATGCGGATCTCCTCCTGCGCTTGCCGGTGGAAACGCTTCTCGTTACGAACCATTTTCAGAGCCAGATGCTGCTGCAGTTTGTGGTCGTATACCTTGGCCACCTGACCGAAGCTACCTTTACCAATAATCTAAAGAGAGAGGGAGATAAAGACTAGGTTAGCTAAAAATCTGATACGGTTGTAGTTTCACAGACACTCAATCATAATTGATAGCTTTTTAACTCGTCAATATACAAGCAAAAGACATGTGGCTCACCTTGAGAAACTCATAGCGGTAAGCCAGGTGGTCATGGGGGACGTGGATGTAGCCACCCTGCTCATCATCGTAGCCACAATTGTTGTTGCCTCCAGCAACGGCAGGCCTCTTCTTGGCATTGGGTCCCACGTAGTAGATGTCTGGGTAGGAGTGGATCTCTGTCTGCTCCAGGGTGGTCAGTTGAGATCGGTACAGTCTCAGAGCCTGGTCAGGAGTGAGAGGGCCACACAGCTTCCCGCTATTCCCAACTCCATGTGAGCCAGAGGATTCACTGGAGCCCTTACTGGATTCAGTGCTGTCGCAAACAAGAATGACAGAAAACATGGTGATGAGCAACTGAAACGACATTTCTCTTGTATGAAAATTAATTTCACCATCTTCATGCCTGCATCTCTCTCACCTGTCTACACTGTGCTCCTTGGACAGGCTGGAGACTGGGGCAGGTTTACTGGGCATCTGACCAGTGGTCCCACTGTTCTGAATGGTTGCTGTAGTTATGGCATTGATCTTTCGATTGTTGGTGGAGTCTTCATACAGGTACTTGACCTTTAGCTGGCCACCTCGCACGGTTACCTGATCCCTCATTACGCCCTTGTTACTGACAACCTATTAGAGGAAGAAGAGACAGACAGACAATGGACAAAAAGAAAGGCATTAGAAAATCCATTTGGCAAACACTCCACTCTAGTTTATGCAGTCTATGTCTATTGTACTTCACTGTGTAGAAGACATGTGCTTTATTGTGTTGCATGAATGTATTCAATAGAGTGAAGAGAGTACCTCTTTGTTTCTGTGTGCTGTGCTACAGACAATATCTACAGAGTCAGACTAGTGACACAACAGTGCACAACAAGGGTTGCATGTAGCCTGCAAAAGACTGCAAAAAGAGGCTGCTGGACACTTGAAAATCATGTCAATATTTCATGTATAATCTATGGGAAAGAGCTGAAAAGTCTTCAGGCTCATTTAGCAAGAAACACAGGATCAAAGTAGGCCCCCAGACATATCTATTTACATATCACCTCTACACACTGCCAGGTGCTTCAGTGGAAGTGATTTGGATGTGGTTGGAGCAAAAACACCATGAAAGAGTGCAGTGAGGGATTCTAGACGAATTCACGATTGAGCCCACAATCACAGGTCTACAATCAGGCTTAAATATCAAAAGCTAACTTCAGAGTCATTAGCAGAGATAAAGCTAGCATTGGGAAAACCAGTGCAACTGGATCTAGAGCCAGTCTGGTGGGAAATTGAAAGGAATGACAGGCCCACCCCCAACACACATATAACATGCACAACTATCCACACCGCCTTACTTGTTTGTTTGCTACCAGTAAACGATCAGGTGAAACTGTATAAGCGATTTTTGGCCAAGCTTTGCAATAATCTTTTCTTGATTTGTAAATTCCAGTGATTAACGTCTTAAAAGGATTGAAACTTTGGTTGGGGTTCAACATGACTGCTAATAGTGGCTTGGCATTTTCACTAAAACATACTCCACAACTAAAGATTAGTACAAATTTCACATGTACTTAAAGTGCAGAAAGTTCCAGGGGAGCAACAAGAACTGGATGCAGACTAATAAATTACTGCAACTTTTGTGATCCTTTTTTTAAACACATGTGCCCAATTCATAAGCTTTAAAAGTGACAATCCACCTTTGCCAGGGATGACCTGAAAGGTTAGAAGAGCTTGAGGAAAGCTGTAGAGTCTTGCTCTCGCCTGCTAGTAAACAGCTTAGTCTCAGCGACCCCAGGAATTCATTCCTCCTCGCTCTCTGTTTCTCCTTCTCTTCTGTCTCTCTTACCAGCGGAAAGAACCCTCCACAAGATTATGGAGCACAAGGGAAATGACAGTCATTAAAGTTAGATTATACTCTTAAATTGTAGAAGCAGTGTGGCTGTTAATAAGACACACTTGACAAACTCAACTTGGGATTTCTATATGCAGACATGCTGAAGAGGCATATTAACTTCCTAGCTGTCCTTCTTTCACATGAGCACTTCTTATTTTAATGATACAGTGGTTTTGTCCATCTGAGAAAGGGGAGATTTTTGGCCCTAATGTCTCCCCCCCCCCGCATTACTGAGCAGAGTGTTTAGTTTGTTATGCTGCCCTGTGGAGCCTTTGGCTTCAGGCTCCAAACACAGCTGATGAAGACAACACAACAAGGAGGCGTACATTTGACATATTCCACTGAAAGGGGATTCAGCTTGTTGTGTGTATGTGTTGCAAGCTCAAGTCCTAAAATAGAGATGGAATGCAGGATGGGTTTCCATACATGAAACCATATAGTCTTAACTTATTACAACAGCCCTACTGCTGACCCAGGGTCTCATGCAGCTGTTGTCCCAAAGCTGTACTACAAACACAGTGAATGTCATTGATTGAGCCCCTTCACTCACACACAGACAAACGCTGGCATAAAAAAAAAATAAAAAAATCAAAGCTTTCTAGATGTGGAGCACCAACTGTGATGGATTATTGATTTACCAGGCAAAGGGTACAATTGGGGGAAAAAAAAAGTGACGAGACGAGTGTGACTCTTCTTTAACACTGGTGATACTAAGGGTTGAGAGTCCTCTGTGCACAAATTTGCATGGTGCAACAGATGGAGATGAGCTAATCCCTTTGCTGTCAGAGAAACACCTAAGTACTCTTTCCTCCTTCTCTCAGGCACAAATAGAGTTGCAACACATATAGTATACACACAGACCTTTGTCACACACATCAGCAAATCTTTCTCATTCACGGATATAACTTGGTTCCCAGACATAATAAAAAAGATTTCCGTCCGTCATCTCGCTCATTAAAGTTGGACTACGATCCAGAACTAAAAATGCTACTACAATTCATTTAACAGAGAACGAGGCAACTCTGAACACTGTATAACACTCTGAACTGGGGCGAGCTACTGTCAGTCACATTCAGCTGAGGATATTACCTCTGTGAGGGCTGCAGTGAGCATGACAGCAAAAACAAAGGAAGAAGGACAGCACTAGAATAGAAAACTAGGCCTAACCTCTGTGCAAGCCCACTGATGGAGGATTACATGAGACAGAAGAAGGGGAGGAGGGGAGAATGTTGATGGGTGATTTTGTTTGTGGGTCACATTTTCAAGCCCAATAAATCTTTACAATATATCAAACCGGCCTTTTTTTTTCCTCTGCTGGTGTCAGAGGCTTTGGAGTATCATTGTCTGTGTGTCTGTGTGTGTGCGTGTGAGTATTTTCTGCCAAAGGGGCTATTCAGAGAGGCAACCATAGCAGAAAGATAGCCCACAAGGGCTTCAACTAACATTTATTTTCAGTATTGATCTTTTTTTTTGATGTTCAACTAATGCAAAACATGTTAAAATAGACAACTACCCTTCATAGATTGTTACCAGATTTCAAAGTTGACCAACAGTCCAAAGATAGGAAACTAAAAGAACAGCAACTATATCTAATGATCAGAAAAAAAAACAACAACTTAGAATGACATCTATGGGTCAGTCAACTAAAGCCAATAAGCTATTTCATTAATGCATGACTACATGCAGACTTCAGATCTACAATGTTTTTTTTGGTTCTTTTGTCAAGTCATTTGTCAGAGTAGATGAGGGCAGTCATCTATCAAGCGAATTGAGACCAGGGCTGCAACTAATGATTGTTTTCGATGTTGATTAATCTCTTGATTATTTTCTCGATTCATCGTTTAGTTGTTTGGTTTACTAAATGTCAGAAAATGATGAAAAACGTCTGTCATTTCCCAAAGCTCAAGATGCAACCTATAATGTCTTGTTTTGTCCCACCAACAGTCCACAACCCAAAGATATTCAGTTTACTATCACAGAGGACTAAAGAAACCAGAAAATATTCACATTTAAGAAGTTGGAACCAGAGATTTTTGGCATTTTTTACTAAAAAATGACTCAAAACAATTGATCAATTATCATTAATATTATCATTAATAGTTGGCGATTAATTTTCTGTTGATCCGACTAATTGATTAATTGTTCCAGTCTACATACAGTACGTCAATATACAGTGGCAAATTTACATCCTTTGAACAGTGACATACATTGTTTTGCACATTCAAACTACAAAAGTTCACAAGGCTGTAAATTGCTGATGGCTCTCTGTATTTACTTTAGCTGCAGAGACAAAATGGCTACTTCATGTTAGCTAATCTGACACAGTCATGGAGAACTCGTGTACCCTCAGGCAGTCAATCAATATTACTCACATCATGTTACGGTATTCAAACTGAATGGTATAAAGACTTGACTGAATTACACAGGTTGGAGACAAGATAAAAGATAAGCTAACCACCTTGCTGAAGACTGAACCGAGGAAAGGGGCGGGAGCAAACGGGATGAACAGGAACAGGGCTGAGTGGGGAATATCTCTCTGAGGAACAGGATGTCTGGAGACGGAGCGTGCTTCAGCACAGGAAATTGGGCTTTACTGGCTCTGTGTGTACGTGTGTGTGTGTTTGTGCGTATACTTACTGTGTGTTTGGGCATGGGGGGCAGCCCAGACGGACTGTTTGTATCCGCCTCGTCTTTAAGGATGTGGTCTGTCCTCATGTACGAGTCATACAGGCCGTCACCATGGCGTGCTGAGGGGACAAAGAAGAACAAATAAATCAGTGTGACAATGTGGAATCATCAAATCTGCAACACAGGATCAAGGCTAAGAATGACGTCCAAAAGTCTACAGAATGCAATCTAATCTTCTCCAAAGAGGCAGACAATCCCTTGTTTGTTCCGACGAGGCAAAGTTCCATTGATTATTTCATCAGTCAACCTATCAAGCCCAATAACTGCCTTGAGACTAAAACAAATGACATGGTGTGACCCAACAAACCCCTGGAGCTAACCTCAGCAGGACAGCCCACTACACGCTGCTCTCTGTAAACCAGTAGGGATGCATATTGTCTGCCACAACATCCTAACCCACATTTACTGTGAAAAGCCCATTATTAGCAGATTCATCCATTGTATCTATTGTGTCCAATACATTGTATCCAAGTCCAGGGCTCCGACCTGACCAGCTTAGATAGGGCTTAGGGTCCCAGATCGCTAGCGCTGCAAGTGGTATTATTGGCCTAATGGGGGTAACAGATGCCTCTGTGACGACAGCATCTTTCCGTCTGCCCATCTGTCCATTCAGGCCGAGTCATGTACTGCTCACACCAGGTGTGCTCAGAAATAGAGCTCATAAGGAAGGATGCGGGTGCTTGTCATTCAATAATGCTGTGCACGCGCACTCACCTCGGTGGCATTGAGCCAAACACCTAATGCGAGATGATACAGACAGTAGATGGATGAGAGCGGCATTTGGGACTGTAGGAGGAAGCCACTTACTCAAATGACAAACCCCATCAGCCGGCTGTTTGCTGCAACAGTCGTTTAGCTAACACAAGTTTGTACTGCAATGGAAGTAAGCTGCCAGTATTAATCTCTGTCTGATAGCTTCAAATGAGGTTGAGTAGCCTATAAGCCATTTATATTATTATTGTATCAGGTTAGATCATTAGCAAAATCCCAAAACTGTGGCAGGTTTGGTGTTCTCTCTGACAAGCTCCTGAGAGTGTCGTAACCATGTGCAGGTGCGTCAGAGCCCATGTCTCTAGTGAACAGAGCAGCTCCGGGACAGATTAGACCTGCTGCCTAGATACAGACGCATTAGACCTGCACAGCACAGCAAACAGAGGCATTAGGGCTCCACACACACAATATTAGGCAAGCACAGACCCCATTAGCCTTCTGCAAATTCCTAATCACTCAGTGGGGGCTCAGTACTTTCTGTACAGCATCTGATTTTGTTGTCCAAGCTTTACCAGGAAAGAAAACATGAGACAGAGCCCAAACTTCTAAGTAACCAAACATCCAGCCTACTATGTCCACCTGGTGCTCAGCTCTCCGCACGGGAACCCCCCCCCCTTTCTTTGTACAGTGAAGGGTAGAGAACAAGGTTCAAGCAAACACACAAACAGCAGATCATGTGTCATTAAACGTGCCAGTGAGATAAAGCCACAGGTTATTGTCTTCCTCTTCCTAGTATTCAGGAAAGTGTCTCCTTAAAGACAATATGTCCAATGTACACCATAGGCTACAGGCTAGGCTTTGCCAAATGCTTGAGAGCAATGTAAAAAACATATCTTACATTTTCTCATATGCATAAGTTAAAAAAATGCTAGTAATCAAAAACACACAAAACAGAATGAAACAAAGATGACGTCAGCGCCCATATTCGTATAAAACAATAACAAGCTGCTTATCAACAATGTAAGTCATGGTACAAAATCCAAAACAGTTTCTACAAGGAAGGTGCTGCGGTTGTAAACTCTTATCATACTTTTGATAAGACAATTATTGCTTACTGGGAAGACGTAAAAATCACGCAGCGCTTCCTGGACTCTCTTCCAAAACATTTAGAGAAAGAGGTCTCGTGATGGAAACAGAGTATCAAAGCAAAAGAAAACATGTTTACAACTTGTAAGACAGGGGCTGCATTATGACATTTATTACATCTGTCCGTTCTGTCTACGGAATGACACGACGTGACATGTAAAGCCTGGAGCTAAGAAAAAAATTTGTCAATCAAAGCCATTTTAGACACAAGATATTTATGTAAATGCCACGAGTTGCTTGAGTATGAAACTAAAGCCACGACATGCTGACAGCTAGTATTTGATTAACTTGAACATGAAATCTCTTTTCAGCTCAGTTTAAAACAACCTATACATCAAACACAAGCAAGCAAACATGCAATACAACATTTAGAAAACAAAAAAGTGACTTGAAACACTTTGTTGAGGTTACCTGTTGCTATTGGGCCCTCTGGTTTTCTGCTTATTATCATCATGATTGCATTTAAAATGTGATGCCAGCATCCGAAGTGAAAAAAAATCCAAAGTAAAAAAAACAACGTGTGAAACAAAGATTCAAAGTAGAGTCACGTAGCCAGCTTAGCTAATAGCATTTAAAACTTTGCCGTGCGTGTTTGCTAAAGTACCCCGGAGTTATGCTTTCTCCTGAACTAACTCGGGTTATCTTCCTCCTTCGGGGTTAGCTAGCTTTCTCCTTGATTTTAACTGTAATTTATCCTTGTTTTTTATTTAAACCGCACACTTGTGTGTTCAGTGTGCTGGCTAACATTAGCCTTGGCTGCAGTTGGAAAAACCTGAGCAGGCGGGCGGTGGGGGTCGTTTCCCTCAGCTAGCCAGCCAGCTAGCTCGCACAGCCACAAAAACAATCGTCCGCTGGAGAGCCGCTCCCTCTCTTAAAAATAGTTTGAGTCCAATTATTACAGCTTGGTGGTCTGACCCGTGTGCCCCTCGCCTCTCTCTGTCGGTACAGTGAGTCGATCCAGAGCACCATTCCCGTGCTTATTCCCGGTTAGCAAACAGCGATGCTACCACTCGTTGAACCCCCCGGAATTGCCCTCCTTTCGGGACAGCTTGGGGCTGCTCGCTAGCTGAACTCACGCCCCATGTTCAACTGCAGAAACAACCGAGGCATCCCCTTCGGACAATAGCCTTCACCTGTAGTCGGTGCAATAAAGTGGTGGTGTTTAATCCGTCCTGTCTGCGGTACGAGTATCTTATTCGACGCTGCTGTGTGTTGTTGCTAAGGGCGTCTTCACGGAGTCCGGAATCAGCAGGCAAACAGAGGGAGGGAGGAGGGCGGTGCTTAGCGTGCAGCAGGCAAACAGAGGGCGAGAGGAGGGCGGTGCTTAGCGTGCAGCAGGCAAACAGAGAGAGGGGAGCAGGGCGGTGCTTAGCGTGCAAGCAAGGACAAAGCAGAAGGGCGCCCCGCAGCGTCCACCTGGAGCAGATCCTCGCACTGCACAAGACTCGGTATGAACTGTGTGTTTATACTGACTCTTGTCAGTATACTGACTGTGTGCATTTGCTCTGTTATAAGACTAACAGAAGCCAATATGTGCCAATTATTTTTACAAAATTCATAGTGCAAAGCGTGGGACTGGAGGGGCTGAAGTAGAGCTGAAACATATGGTCAATTAATTGATTAGTTCAGAATCAGAATTTATTATGTATGTTTACACATACAATGAATTTGACTCAGGTTTAGTGGCTCTCAGTGTACTTACACACTATATGACTACATACAGGTGAAACTGATTCTGTGGAGTGTAAACAGGATAGTGAAGAGTGTAAGGAGTGATGAGATAGATATTAAATGATGAAAAAAGATGTTACATGCATATAATAGGTGGTTATGTACAGTATATACAGCCAGCTTACTGATGTATATTATAGTTGATGGAGATGCAACTATTTTGATAGTCGAATAATTGTTTTGGTAATTTTCCCTGATTCTGACTTGTCAAATGTGAACATTTGCTGGTTTCCTTGATGTAAATTGAATATCTTTTGGACTGTTGGTAACAGAAAACCGGACTATTTTAAAGGATAGGTTCACAATTTTTCAAGCTATGTCTTAAAACAATAGTCATGTGCCCAAATGAACATTTAAACAGGTTTTGCTCTCCGTAATCATTCCTCATGTTCATACTGGCCATTAGAAGATCCTCTCCAAAAGTGCTTTCAATGTAAGTGATAGGACAAAATCCACAGTCCTCATTTTAAGCAAAAATTTATTTGAAGATAACATAAGGCTCCAGGCGTCTTGGATGGCTGATGAGCTCATATTAGCTTCAAATAAACTTTTCCAGGGAGGGCTGTGGATTTTGTCCCCCATCACTTACACTGAAAATGCACTATGAATTGATCTCTTAATGACCCGTATGAGCAGGAGGAATGATCACAGCAAGAAAAAAATGTGTCAGTGTTCATTAGGGCATTGGAAAGACTTGAAAAAATGTGAACCTATCCTTTAAGAGGTCCACTTGGCCTTTAGGAGGTAATAACTATGCATTTTTCACTATTTTTTGACATTCGGATCAAACGATTACTCGATTAGGCTAATCAAGAAAATAACTGAATAACTTATAATGAAAGTGATCGTTAGTTGCAGCCCTAGGGCGAAGTATGACTTCTCTTCAGACCCACACAGTGCTTTTGGTCATTCACTTTGCATACCCTCTCAGGAAAGCTGAACTGTGGATTGAAACTGGAGAGGGTATGGAGATCTATACAGGGCTAGATATAGTTAGGAGCAGGGCAGAGGACAGACAGAGTGAGATCGGGCCGGCATGAGAAGGGGAACGGGCTAAATTCAGACAGTGATACATGCTGGCCGGAGGGTGATGCTAATCTTAGCTCTTTCTCAGAGGTGAGAAGAGGGGTCTGTCTATATTTGCTGCCATAAATAAGCATAATGACACAGTTTCAGGCCTTAAGGCCAGCTTGACCATGCTGCTTATTCTTAGATGGTGGTGTATAGAGGGAGTAGGGTCACACTACCTATAAATTGATCTGCTCATTGGACTTTCCTCTCAAAAGGGGTTCAAGGTGTAAGTGTGAGGACCAAACACCACTCTAATCACAGCTAGTGAATTTACAACCACAGCAAAAGATGGGACCAGGTGCAAAGCTCCCTATAGGTCCTTGTGGGGGGTTGGGTGTTCTGGCTGTATTTGGTCTCACACCCCTGAGACAGACACTGACACCTGTGGGTTTATTGGCTTAACAATTTATTTTGAATGCCTTTTGACCACAGAATCCACCTAAAATCAACAATATCAGGGGTAGTATTGTTGTTTGAAAATGTAAGTGTCACAGCTGAGTTGAAATTATTCTTCCTGTCAATCACATCAGAACATATGAAAACAAAATCACACAAAAATACAGTTATACAGTATGTTCAATGTTCACTTGCTGTTTGGTTGAAGTATCGCCACCTGCTGGTGATTTGAAAACAATACAAGCTGGAAGAAATGTGAAGTAAAAGCTCAGCGCTAAGCAGAATGTGCACATCTATCTCTCTTAATGTGTAAACAAGCAAATAAATTGCATTTATCTAACTCTGCAACATGTTAATGAATTTATTCATTGATAGCTGGAATTTAGTGTGTAGTCGAAAGCAACTTCTGCCGGGAAGACCAAAATGGGGAAGTGGAACTAGTGTATGAGCTCTTTGCTTTTTGTAAGCCAACCCGCTTCTATAGAACTGCCCAGTTACTTAAGATAACTGAGAAACATCTGTCAGGGCTTTTCTTCAAGGACACACATCATGGTTTTCTGAGAAACGTGTGAGAAACTAATGCGATAAAGACCTACATGAAGCGTGTCTCTGCTCAAGCCGAAGACCTACACACAGTGAGCCATGACGTAGAGAAACACTGAAATATAAGTCAACTTAAAATGCAAAAGAGGTCTCAGCGACATGACCCCGAGCAAGGTTTCATACCGCTGTAAGGCCTCCAGTAAAACCATGTAGGAGCAACAGACACAAGGATACAGACACAAGAACATTTCCATAAAGGGATGATCTTTTTATTTCATTTTGATATTCTGTACAGTTCTACTGATATATTTATACACACTTCTTCAAATAAAACAAAATAAATTGCAAAAAAGCATTAAGTCTCAACATCCTTTGACATGTGGATGGTGTGAACCATGAAATAAATAACACGCAGACGGCATACACCACACACACACACACACACACACACACACACACACACATACGCACATACATGTAGGGTAGGCTGGAAAGACAAATGAGTGTTAAGGGTAAGGGGCAGAAAGAAAAATGACATGTACAACACCACCCAACGAACACAAATTTGCACACATGCAAAAGCACCCATACATACACTCAGGCACCTGTGTGCAGAAACACTCTGTACATAGGTACACAGGGGCACATGAAACAAAAGGCACTGCCAGCAGGAACAGCTTGGGCTTTGGGTGGTGGTGCTAAAAAAATGAGCACGTTTTGGGTTGACTGAGAAGCATGTGCTTATGGACAATTGGCCTCATTTATCAGTTTTTCTACGAAATAAATGACGGAACATATGAGTATGTGAAAGTTGTTTAAATGCTTTGGTTAAATGCATTAATTTGATGATACGTGCATGCCGAATATTTTTTTTTTTTATCCAACAACCTAATTTGCAGTTGTAATGTAGTATATTACATGTGCATATCAATGCATGTTTTAATACTTAATAAGTGAGGCCAAATGAGGGAGCGCTGATAACACACAGACACTCATTATATAAAACACTATTCACATTATCCTCACTGCCCTAGATGAGCACACACACACACACACCAACCAGAAGGAATGATACCAAAAGAATAAGAATATTGATATTCATCGTAACAACAACAAAGTTAAACCTTGTTACTCTTTTTCCAGTGTCTACATAATACATATGCATTGCAAACACATCATTGGTACATCATAGCCATTATCATGAATTTCATATATTTTTTGTTTGTTTTTTTGGGGTGTGGGGAGGGTGGAAGGTGTGCAGATAGAAGAAAAGAAAAATAGAAATGCATGCCCAGCCCCATTGTGGGCTGTTCAGTGACCTGCATCTACATGTGCAAAACAGAAGCTGGTTTCATTTTTTTACATACACCACCTTTAATTCAATAAACATCTCTCATCACTTTAAAATCCTCTCAATAGATCTGTCCCTCTGAGCTTTGGTGTAAAAAAAAAAAAATCCTCTCACACTCAAATACAAGCCATGTATCAAGGACAGTAAAAGGAAAATGATAAGTCGGTAAAGGTATGTGGATCACCTCACTCAGAGGGCTTCATTGGCAGGTGGAGTTCATACAAGGTTGGTGAGATCAGGATTTAAGAAGGGAGAAATGACAATGAAATCACAGTTATCATCTGAGGAGAGGTTAGTTTTGTGTGTGTTTGTTTGTTTGGAGGAGCAGGGCGAGGGGTGGTAACTGGGTCTGATTGAAGATCTTTCTGTCAGCGAAGCACCTGACAGCCTTTTTGTTAAAGTTGGAATGTGAGATGATAAAAACAGATACAACAGGTGGAGATTTTGGACCAAGTGGGCTAAAATGGGATGGTTTAAGGTGGAAGAGGCTTCTCTTTCCTTCTTTTCTCTTTGCTCAACACAGGCTCCCTGAGAAAAATCAGAGAATGGATTTCGCTCTCTTATCCTTGCATTCCTCTCTGTTCTAACACCTTACTCAAAACTCTTCTTACTTAAGCATCAGCACTGATAAGACAGTGCTTGAACCCGCACTCTAAACACCTCTCGCACAAATCCACACATCTCATATTCCAGCAACAAAAATAATACATCTCGTTGTGAGATTCTATACATCAGTTCAAAACTTTCAATGAAAGAAACAAAAAAACAAACACTCAGTATGATTGTCCGTCCATTCCAAAGAGATGCTGAAAAGGGAATCATGCCTTCTGTTTTAATTCTAACTCTGTGTGCAGGTGGGGAGGGGATGAGCTGAGAGAGACTCATGCATAAGTAACACTTGCAGTAGCAGTAGCAGCAGCAGTAGCAGAAGAAGAAGAGGGAGTCTTTAAAAACACCACTGATTCATTTCAGTCCCAAATAAGATCTCAAACTGGAGTTACAGATCTTTCTGTGTGTGTGTCCTTGGCAATGAAGACCTGCTAGCAGTCCACACACCCTGCAGCCTTTCGCGTCGCTTTCAACCCCCTAATTCTCTCCTCAGGGAGCCAATGTATGCATGGTGGGGGTGGGGGTAGGGGGCTGGGGGGGACTTGTATGCGTCCTGAGAAAGGGTATGCATCTGTGGATGTGTGTGCATGTATGTTTTTGTGTATATGTGGAGTTTGGAGACAAGTTCAGCTCCGGCTCCAGTCTCTGAATAGATCACGGGGTCTTGAGGGGTCAGCGTTCAAAGGGTCAGTCTCTCCCTGGGTTGAGGTCATAAGGTAACAGGTGAGGGGGTCAGGGGTCATGTTTTTGTAGGGCTTGCTGTAGCCTCTGTCGGTACACAGAGTATTTATTCTCCACTGTTCGCACACGCTCTGCCTCTTCCTTTTCCAGGATTACCAGGAAGTTTTGTAGCTCAGGGACAGAGAATGCATGCCACTGTTGAAGAAACAGATTATTACACTATTGCACATAATTATTACTTTTTTGTTACTAGCCTTATGAACGTCTCTCAAACCGTATATCGCCTAAGCAGCTTGTAATTCCCCCTTTCATGCCAGATAAAGAATGTAAGAATTGAATTGAGTGTGAGAAAAATATGTGTGAATGTGTGTTCTCTCACCTCCACCTCTCCAGTCTCATTTTCTTTAAGGACAAAGCTGAGCTGCTGCGGGTCAGGCCCTGCTATCAATCTCAGAAGAAGAGGTCGCTCATACAGAGGAAGCTTCTGGAAGAGATCTGACAAAAAGAGAAAAAAAACATTTTTTCAATGCTGTCTATTTCATCTGGTGTTTTCTGTGAATGAGCCAGAAACTAGGAGTGTTTTTCCCTCACCCTGCCCATCTCGGTGCGTCTGCCTGTACAATGCAAATTTGCGGGGATTGTCCAAAACCATGAACTTCTTCAGCAAGCCCTCGATGACCTGTCTGGTTGTGGTCACAGAGCTGATGTGGAGCTGCTTAACACAGTCGCTTGGTAGGTAGAAGGATGTTCTCTTCTCACTCTGCCCACAGTCCGTCCCTTTGTGGTCCTCTGACGGTGCTCGGTTGCGGCCACCCGTCTGCCTGGATGCTCCCTCTGTGCTCTCCGCCTCTATAGCGGGGACTGTGACTGGTCGACTGAGCCTCAGATGGACCTTAATGAAACCTGTGTAAGATCCGTCTGAAGCCTGGAACAGAGAGAGAGAAAGAAACAGACATCAAGAGGGGATAACATGTCAGTGTTGATATGTGTATTATAGTGCAGTGGGACTGAAAGGAAGTACTGAATGTGGGTCATTAAAGGAACAGTTTGACATTTTTGTTCTTTCTTATCGAGAGTTAGATGATAAGATTAATATCACTCTCATGTCTAAATATGAAGCTACAGTCAGCAGCTGGTTAGCTTAGCTTAGCACAAAAACAATAAAGAATGAGAAACAGCTAGTCTGGCTCTGTCGAAAGGTTAAAAAAATCTGCCTACCAGCATTTACTTTGCCCACTAATTAACATAATACTCTGGAAAGTACCTGCGCCTCTCTAAGAAATAGACCCATGCAAATCCCCTATAAAACCACAACTTGTTTTTTGTTTTTTTTTACACTTTATTTTGTGTGTGGATTAAACAAACAAGTTATAACATGTTAATTAGTGAGCTTTCAAGGTGCTGATTTTGTTACCTTCAAACATAGCCAGGCTAGCTGCTAGCTGCTAGAGTCACAAAAACATGGAAAATTGATTTATTTCACTACATATTTACTGTATCAATAAAAACCAACAGACATAAAATGTATATTCTTCTATTTGACATTTTCTGAGAAATCATGTATCCTTAATGATGACTTCAGTATGCACCTTTTATTGTGGATGAGAATTCTAATCAATACCACTAATCTCTTTCATACTGATATCCTACTTTTGTATTATTTCTCGCAACACTGTGCCCCAGCTCAACTTCCTGTTTCTATTCATGAAATTAAGAAAGCGAGGAAGCTCGAAACATCCACTTTCATTGTTAGCTTGACATTATACATTCACCAGCAATAATGTGCTCAAAACTCACCAGTTTCATGCCATTCTCAGAGACTTGAGCGTTATATGCATTTATCCTGGTCCGCACCTCTTCCTCCGACAGGTCTTTTGTCCCTCTCTCCTCTTCCTCCTTTGCCTCATGCGTCTGTAAGGCAGAGAGAGAGAGAGAGAGCATTAAAGTCAGTAATAAAAGTGTCAAGAATGCTGGTATCATCACTGCTCCATTTTAACCAGCAGATGGTGCTACCTCTCACATCAGTTGTGTTGAAAACAAACACTCTTGCTTGCTTTGCTCAAGTTTATGAAAAGATATAATCATATGTAGCCCTTCCACTCTGTGCACCTTAAAAGTGGACTGACTGGCGTATCAGGTGTCATATTTGGTTAAAAACTAGACTCAGCAGCATCTTTGCCTGGTCCCTGCACTCTGTGGTCTTCCTAGATAACAATGCTAGACTCCATCTTTATACCCCTTGAGAGGAAGAGCTGCTGCTCTGACTGTAGCTGATGGGGATTCATGGAGACACTTTGCTATCTCTTCCTCCTCAGCATGCTTACACAACTCTCCAGCTCGTGTGCTCTACATGAGTACAGGAAATGTTGTGAATGGAGCAAATCACACATTCAGCATCACAGCACAAGAACATTGACAGAGCTGCCTCTTTTTTTACTCTTACTCATTTTCCTTCTGTGACTGAGAGTGAGAGACAGATGGCAGAAAAAGTAATGTGAGAGAAAGGGGAGGGAGAGGGGGAGTCAAAGAGGAGGGAGGCAGTGAAAGAAGGGAGTAAGGGGTAAGGAATGATGAAAGAGAGGCTGCTGAGCCAGCCTTAGCAACACAGAGTTTGACTGGGTTATTTATAGTACAGGGATGCATCCTCTCTATCTCACAATAGCATTTTTTTTTCTTCTTTCTCCTGTTCGTTTGCATTTTCTGGGGCAGAGAGAGAGAGACTATGTGTGTGTGTGAGAGAGCGTGAGAGAAAGAGAAATGCAGGGCAGGAATCATCTCTGTAGGGGAGTCCTCAGGTTGTGTGATGAAGTCACCATTTCATTAAACACAGAGGCAGTGTGCATGAGCGTATGTGTGTGTATCTGTGTGTATGCACGCATATAGACTGGGGCACCTTGTGGTAATAAACATTATACACACACACACACACACACACACACACACACACAATAACATTATAACATTTAAAATTCAAGGCTAGAGATAAATGTCAGGACTCAGAATGTGCTTGCATGTATGACTTGATTTGCAACATAGCTCGCTGTTTTTGTTGCTGCTTTTATCTCTCTTCTGTGCTTATTATCAGCCACTCCTCTGTGCAATTATGCCCCTGCTATCATGGTAAACACCCACACTGCACTGAAACTACAGTGAAAGAAGCCAAGTCTGTTATGGCAAAGTAAAACCAAAATCAGTCATTGAAATCCCTTTTAATTAGGAGGCAACCCTACCTTACCCTAGTCTCCAAATACTAAAATAACCCATCCATTTAATGAAACTCTGTTGATAACAGTGTGTACAGTCAGTGCAATCAGAGGTTAGGGAAAGAATCTGAGGGCTATGGAGGAGTTGACAAGCATCTAAAATTCCTTCCTAGTCAAAGGCAACAAAGTGAAAAAGAACCTTGCAGGAATTCCTGTGTTTGTATAAGAGTTTCTAAATGTATCCGAGGCAGTGCCCTGCCCTGCCCTCCCTTTCTGCATACCAGTGAGAGTGACCACTGGCCAGAGGACAATAGAGAGGGACAATAGTGCAGTTTCCGCCCCTGTGAGTTCCACAAAGTCCTGGGACACCACCCTGACTTGGACCAGGGCATGGAGAAGCGAATGACCGGCAAGACACGGACAGAAACAGAAAGATGTGAACGCTGTGTACGATTGCGCAGTCCTCACATGGACTATCTGTGGTTAATCTCTCTTATAGGGGAACTAGCACCTTGGTCAATGTTCTTGTGAAGTGATCTAATTTACGACATGAAAGTGCTTCACATTCCCACAATAGATCATTGTTTGCAGATGTTAACTATTTATGTTAACTAATGACTATCAATATGCAAGGTAACAAGACTGTTTTTACTTCTTGGGGAAACATAGCAAGTTATCTGATTGTAGGTTAAAGCAGTATCTTATGTGTTTTATCTAAACTTTTCCAAAATCATACACCAAACCAACAGGTTTTGCTGTATTTAGTGCTCCAACAAACTTTCATTTTCACACTTTATTTCTTTAATTGTCACTGAACAGACATATTGTGTGGCATGGAGCACCCTAGTAAACAAAGCACCTGATGACACAGCCGATGTACGAATATGTTCTCATTACTCAAGTCATATGATGACTCAAACTAAAATATTTGAAAATAAGTGTTCCAGCCAAATGTTTTGTCACCTTCCTGCCAGTAATGACACTGCAGGTGACGGAGACAGACGCAGGCCATGTCATCCAGCTTATTAGAGTGATTCAGAAAGATGTAAGGCAGCTTAAATGTGTAAGCTTCAGGCTTGTTACATAAGGGTGACAAACACATGCATGTTTGCGTACATGTGCAGCATGCACGCAAACATGCACACACACGCACTGCTCGGGGTGACATGAGTAATTGTCGATGCTCTCACTCTGATGAGATCAGACAAGAGAGGTCATATGACTGCTTGAAATGTCTCTGCTAAGTAATCGGTATTAATCTGTGTGCCAAACCTGTATGTGTGCGTGCGTGTTTATTATCTGACCACATTTTTGTTAACTTGAAGTCACTCTTGACTTTGTCAGTCAAACCTGCAAGTGTGTGTGTATGATTGAGATCGTGATCTTCAGGTAACAGTAGACTCTGGGATCCATTACAACTGGCCAGTAAGTCTGAGGACATGAAGAGTGCTGTAAGAACTAAACTCACAATACTCAGATGATACAAAATAAGAAATGTAGACATATTTTTAACAAATGGACATGTACATGCACACAACGCACAAAAACAAACACACACACACATACTGATCACAGCGTGAGTTGAATAAAACGCCTTTACTGGGTCAAGTGTCGAGGATGAGACGCATGATCAGGAACACACACACTGATTCTATTTCACAGCTCAGAGACTGCTGTGTGCCACTGCCAAGAGTACACACATACACGCAGTCGTGTTTCCATCACTTCTAGCACCCTTATTCTAACATTAACCGCTACATGCCTTAGTTACCTTAACCTTAAACCAAGTCTTCACCCTAAAATTTAATTATTTACATGATGGAGACTTGCTTTGTGAGGTGAGTCCCCACAACGTGACTATGTAAACAGTTTATGTCCCCACTAGATGAGTAATACAAGTACAAATGCATGCCCACAAACACACACATACAGTACATACTGATCTTTTCCACAATGTAAAAAGTGGTATTTTATATAAGTTATTTTGTTGGCAGTGTTTTGATGTTGTATCTGGTCTCAGTGGTGCTAAGTCTAATTTCTTTTTATACTGTTGTTATTCATCATATTTTATGGTTTGTTGTCTATCATGCATTTTGTACAGATGGTATTTATCTGTGATGTCACTAGCAACTACAGCCCTCAGAAAAAAAAAGTAATGCACTTAAAAATCTGATATCTGAGAGTGTATCTGAAATACAGAGTAGTGTAGGAGTAGGTGTAAAGTTGTAAAAAATAGAAATACTCATGCTAAGCACCAGTGCTTCAAAACCATACTTACTGTAATACAGTACATGAGTACAATATTGAGTCCACCTCTACACACAACAGACAATCTTTGTTTCCAACCAGTGTTGTCAGATGTGTGCTGTGTATAATGTATGAGGCTGTCTATATGGTGTGTGACCTGCATGTGTATGTGGGAATATATTTTATATCACCAAAAGTGATGTACCTTGTTCATTTACACTGCATCATAAAGCAGACCAGAGAAAAATGCACATACCCACTACTCTACAGTGAACACACACACACACACACACACACACACATACATGCACACAAAACACATTAAAGCTGGCCGGCTTATCTGGAGCAAAAGGCTCAGCTCTGGAAATAATTCATAAAGAAAAGAGGATCTGAAGTCCCCTTTCACAGTTTTGATGAATGTAAGTGTCTCCCTGTGTGTATTGATGTGTGTCTGTTTAAGTAAGTGGGCACAAGCAGGCTTTACACAGTGACCGATACTGAATGCCTTATATACAAAGTACCTCTGTTCACAGAATGCCACACACTTCTTTGCATATCTCCTTTTCATATTCAAACAGAGGGGGGAAAAAACAGGACACTAGCTCCAGGAAGATGCAGTGCACTGCAGGGATACTTTTAGCTGTTCTGCTCAGAAGACTCTTAGCAGTTTGAGGATGGAAAGCCATTACCTCCTCTGTTCAGTAGCTGACAGTGCTGCTAATATTATATTTCAAACCATTTTCCTTGGGCTACCAGAGAAATAAGGCTCCATCAGCTGGCAATATCTGCATTGGCAGCTCCAAACAAGCTAACCCCAATACCCTTCTGTCTCAGCATGGCAGCAACCCTAACTCCACACGCTGACAACACAGCTGGTCAATTATTCAGAGATTATACCTTCTCCAAATCAGACACCAAAGGCACTGCCAGGACAAGGGCAGAAAGAAGAGGGCTCAGCATGTTTGCATGAATGTAAATGTCAACGTAGTTTCAGTCATTTCAACCAGAAACACTTAGATACTCTCGTTCTTTTTATCCTTTCTCTCTGTTTTGCTATAGAAAATCAATCAATCACATACTGTGCACCATGGCACAAGCCCCAACAACAAAAGAAGCAGCACCTAACACCCTGCAGAGCCAGTAGTATATAATGCTGTTTTGGAACATGACACAATTACGTGCAAATGTACTGTAGACCAAAACCAAATCTCAGGAAGTGTGTACAGAGTGCTAACAAAACCATCAGTTGCTATGGTAACAAGGAAAATGGTTTGCTACAGTTAAGTAGTTGCCCTACACACACATTCACATTCACACATGCAAACACATTCTAATGCAAAAGTACCAGCTTAGTTTCCACAGAAACCTCACCCACGCATTGTAGAGAAGAAGCCTCTATGGAATCTATAGGCTGTCATTAACTCTGTATCTGTGTTAAAACACTTCAAACGCATTATCTCTGCTGACTGTTGTTAACAGTCTGAGATGAAACCACCCCGCAGTATGATCCGGAACATTCTCGCCTTCACCCTCTAAATAGTGTTTTCAGACTATGATGCTAAATCTTTGCTAGCCACTCACATGATAAACGAGCTGCCAAAAGGCATCAAGGTTGATGAACAAGGCTGACAGGACGGCAGATCAATGTTACACAATAGATGTATGAGAGTAACCTCTTCCTAAACTCTCACATACATTCACACACACACACACACCTACAGGCCTACTAAGGCGTGCACAAACATCACCACTTCCTCTTAATACTTCTGCTTTTTGGATGCATGTTTTTGATAGAAATGGCAGTTTGTTTCTCAGCCCAAGTGAAACACGATCTGCCTGACCCATCTGTGTTTGTTTTACCCCTATCATATAATCAATCTATGTGTCAGAGTCTTGTAACGTTTCTGTACCTTCGCTGCATGCTTGGGCTTGCGGAAGAACGAGGTCTTGGCTGTGAAGAAAGTGAAGTCTTCACTGCTCTCATCGTCCAGGCTGCAGTACCCGCTGCTCATACTGTTACTGCTAGTCATGGAGGGGGTCAGCACTGTGTTGACAGTCATGGAGAGGTCCGGGGATGTCCTCTGGCACCAGCTCAGCAGCACCAGACCAGCACGCTGAGGGCTTGAGGAAGTGTTGGTTTATCTCAAAATGCGGGGCTGATGTGACACTCAGCCACGGTCAGAGTCTACACGCATGTAACCGTCCTGTGCTCATCCAGGAAAAAGGCAGTGCTCCTCTGCTGAGGCATCCAGAGAGTTAAAGTCCCACCTGTAAGGGCGAGACAGGTGAGCTTGACTCAGATTCGGCGCTTGGCGTGCCACCGGAGAGGGGACCAGGAAATCCGAGAGCGAGTACAGACGTGTCACTTCCTCCTGACGCGTGTGTGTGTTGCTCTGACGCCGGTGTCACACACACACACAGATACCATATATGCACCTGGTCATTCGCAGCTAAACATGCACACGCTCATACACAGCACGTAACTGTCTCACACAGGCACATACTGGCATCATGGAGTCAGTTTACAGCTTGGTTTCAAGTTAACGCTGATCACCTGAGAGCACCTGTTATACCCGCAAACAAACGCTCATACAGACATGTAGGCAATACCACATCCTGCTTTCGTCCTGTTCTGTGTCTCACACAACAGCGATCAAACACACGGCTACAGGTCTGGTTCAAGTCCCCGGTTGTTGTAGGAGCAGCGGCAGCTCAATTATGCCGGCGTTTATGTGTGTGAGCATCCATCCAGAGTAAACAGCGACAGAAGATCTTTTGGTTGCAGCGACAAGACGCTCACAAACCCTGAGCTCCTCCTCTCTCCACTTCTATCCGTTGCTTTGGCAATACTACCAGAGAGACAGATGCCTCCCACTCAGCTTCTCATTCTTACTCTTGTCCTCCCTCTCCTCTCTTCTCTCTCTGTCTTTGTACGTTTTCCTCCCTCACTCTCTTGCAGCCTTGCTCAACCATCTGTGGTTGAGTGCAAACACCCTCCCCCTTTCTCCCTCCACTTGCTCTCTCTCTCTCTCTCTTTCTCTCTCTCTCTCTCTCTCTTCCTGCGAGCTACTGCACCCTGCAGAGCACGGCCACTTCCTCTTACAGAAGGCGAGGGAGAGATAGAGAGAGACATGGGTAAGTAGAGAGAGAAACGCTGATGAGTGAGAGATATGAAGTCTCACAGCTCCTGTTTTACATACATGAGAGCAGCAGAATTGCACTGACAGGAAGCAGCGTAGAGACTGGGGAAGATGGCTGCTCTGCTTGTGACGTTCTGCTGCAGCATGCAGAGATTCACTAGAAACCATCACAACCATCGTAAACATGTGGGTTTTATGTAGACCCATGCTATAATTAGGACTAATCTGTTAAAAGTCAAGCCAATCAGGGAAAGATACAGTGCAGAAAAACTCCACAGCTGCACTATCACCGGTAGTTTGTTGGTGGAGAGGTGGGCTTGTGGTACTTAAAGTGAGATCAAGAAAATAATGAATGATTGCCCTCACAATAGAGATTACAGCGACCTCTAACCTTACACTGACCCTTCAATCTGCCCTCTGACTCCGCCAGTGACCCTCTCATCAAAAAGCTGCTAATGCCCCCCGTCACCGCTGAGATTGATTGCGCATACGTGCATCTGTCTGCACACGCTGTTTCTGTGTGTGTAATATGATTTTAAAATCTACTCAGACAGGATTACACTGTACGTAAACCTATATGCTGCAGGAGAGCTTTAGGATGGCAGGGACTGTATGTCATCATTTCATCGGGTGTCTGTCAGGTTTGAAGACTGATTACCTGCAGCTCTGCTCCTTGCTTCCATCAGTGTAATCACTACGGGAGAAGGGCGCACACAGGGGGTGGGATGCTACACACACACACACGCACGCACGCACACAGGCACACGCACACACACACACACGCTAAACGACACTCCTGCTGGCTTCAAGTCGATGAAACCAGGTCTGTGTGCTTCATGTATGTGTGACTGCAGCAGTGTCTGTGCGTATTGGTGGGAAAGGGGATCAATTTCTGCTGATGCACATATAATAAGGACCCGTAAAGATAAAGGAGAAAGAGAATACAACTGCACAACACACAGAGGAGCAGCTATAATGGCGAGCAAAAGGGAGAGTAGGGAACCGCAGGAAATAAACTGTCATCTCTCCTCTTGTCTGCAGCACAAATGTCCTCTATGAGCCAAACGGGAGTGTCAGCTCTTGGTTCATATACCTCCAAGACATGACATCATCAACGCTCGCTTAATTCTGACTTTTAGCTCATTATCTTCATCTGCACACCCGTTTAACTTGCTGAGAGTAGTAGCACTTCAGACAAAGACATTTAGTAACAGACATTATCCTCTCTTGCTTCAGTTCTTGCCATCTCCATTGACATGTTTCAGGTCAGCATGATTGTGTGTATTTGCTCATTCTTTCTAGAAGCAGAGTACTACCTGGCACATCACCAGGGATCTAATTTTGTGTTATCTGCCCCCTTGGGCACAGAGTAGCTGCCAACATTCTGCTGCAAGCTTGCAGGGTTATCCAGCTCTCTCTCATGCATGATGTGTGTGTGTGTGTGTGTGTGTGTGTGCGTGTGTGTGCTGGACCACATTGCGTGGGTGACTGAGGCTGGGATGCCAAGAGCAGAATCCTGTACACACACACACACACACGTGCTTACACAAAGAGTGGGAGCAGTATTATTTTGAGGATGAATTTTACATAATTACTGTATTGGTAGATATATCTCATGTCTCGGACAGTATGAGAGTATGGAAGCATGGCTGAAATTTCAGATTTGATGTACAAAAGTCTGCTTGAATCACCGATCAGTTTCAACTGTGTCACTTGACACCTTGTTATATTTCAAAATACTGAAATATTCCACAAGCACACAGAACAATCCAAGAAGCTGAGGAAGTAAGGAAATCACTGATTGAATAAATCAATGGCACACTGCAGGACAGAGGCTGCAGGGAGACTACCAACAGGAGCGTAAGCGTAAGCCATGAGAGTAAGAGAACAGGCAGAGGAGAGAGAGGAAGGTACATCGGATGCTGATGTGACATAGCATATTCTGTCCCGGGAACATTCTGTGACCAAAAAAAGCAAATGAGTGCATATATAAATTCGTAAGCAGACAGCCGAGGAGGATGAGAGGCATGTTGTGCAAGAGGAGGATGATTATGTAAAACTGAAGGCTTGCTAAAAGAATGAACCCTGCCTTACCCAGTCCTGGCTCATGTACACCTCTGCACGACGCACACACACACACACACACTAACACTGACACTACAGTAAATCATAGATGAATGTTTGTGCTATTTATCAGTGTAAGTCTAATCCTACTAATACAGTATGTTACACTATTAGTATATGAAATGCTCACCTTGTGCTGATGAGCTGTGGAGCAATGGCTTCTGGGAGATGGAGTTTCTTTCCTGTCCCTCTGGTTGCAGTCCACCTGGACCTGACTCTCACACTCCAGGTGACAGGTGTAGCTGCAGTCTGATGAGCACAAAAACACACCAATTAGAGAAAAGAGTAATACTTAGTTAGCAGTAGTGAATGAAACACTGTCAAACACCGATCCAACAGTTTGTGTATTGACAATATTCCTCCATGCTATTTCGTGTCAGAGAGTGGAATGTTGTTTAGTCAACTGTAAGTGTGAAAGTTAAACTAGATAGCCTGAACAAAGTCATTGAATCAAACATATGTAGTCCTGCAAAAGCTCCCTTTACATATCAAGCTAGCTCCATCTAGTGGCTAATGCCAGACTCACACCTACAAGTTATTAGACTATAAAGAAAGTAACTGACAACACCTGTTTGTGTGTATCTAGATTTAATTCTGCACACATAAAATATACCTCTCAACTTATTGTTATAACATGGAAAATTAGTTGAGCAACTACTTTTTGTAGGTTGCAACTTTGAGATCCACTTCTGTTGTTACATCTCATTTACTACAGATGGCAGGAAATGTTTTGCTATGTACCATTGTCTCAAAGAAACATGATATCTTCTGGTGCAGAGACATTACACAATTTATAATGGACCTACTGTACAAAGTCCAGCATTGAACATAACAGAAACAAACACATGATGTAATAGACATAATGTTTTATAACAATGGACAGTCCACTTATACATTCAAGGCCAACAAAGTGTATCAGTATAGCAGCGCTGGCACAGTCAACTCCCATCTACAGCTCAGCCAGAAAAGAATAGATTTACGTACTTCCCCCAGAACTTCCCCAGACTGTTGTACTTTAATTTTTAGTTGGTTCCACATATGACAGCCTTGGCTTGTTATTGCTGTGCAGACTTTATTGTACCCAGAGGCTTTCCAGTGACACGCACAGCCTCACATCTGACATCTCTGTTGGTAAAATCTGTGCTAAATAAAAAAGAGAGATTTTAAAACCACATGGATAAAAGAGAGGACTGCAGTTTGGGGGAAACTCTGAGTCAGATCCCTTTTTATGGTCCTCATACAGGAAGGCCTCTTAAATAAAACTCCGTACAACATAAATAAATAAAAACATTAAATCATTTCAACTGTCGCTTACTTGCTTAAAAATATTTGCTGTGTAGTTTTCTAGTGCACCTCTTGGTTGCTGCAGTCAATGCTGTCCTTCCTGCATGTATGAGCTAAGCTAAGCCTGGTTGTTTTCCTGTCTACTGATAGTAGTGGCTCTGTCTGTATCCTACACAGAGAGGGACAACACTGCGTCTCTCACACGCAGCATCAGAACTGTAACCATGGTAACAAGCTTCTTGATGACCACTGTAGAAAGAGAAGAGCTTGCTTATATAAGGTCACTGGTAGAATGCTGCATGGAGGCTTTTTGAGTTATTAATTAGCTATGAACCTT
Source organism: Thunnus maccoyii (assembly GCF_910596095.1). Classification (NCBI taxonomy): domain Eukaryota; kingdom Metazoa; phylum Chordata; class Actinopteri; order Scombriformes; family Scombridae; genus Thunnus; species Thunnus maccoyii. Next base: position 14,239,045 of record NC_056535.1, on the reverse strand, counting down.
AAAATAATCACCGATATCATGCCCAGAACTGCAGGATTTTTTTTTTTACAAATTCATTGTTTAGGAATTAAATGCTTCATGTATCTTGCACAAGCTGGAATACAGTGAGCCTGATTGCTGAAATTCAGTAACGCAGAGAAGCATGGATAAGAAGAAGTGTAAAGAGAAACGGGACAGGGCTTACTGACAGGAGGGATGTGTCTAGCAAGGAAGCAAGTTCAGATAAAGGATACCTTGGTTGTGACAGTTTAGAGGTCACCGCATTAAGAGAGAAAGACATAAGTGTGTGTGTGTGTGTGTGTGTGACAGACACAGGTTTGGCAGAGGGAGACTGAGAGGGAAGGGCTGCAGAGTATCGCTGACAGCAGGGATGTGTCTAGGAAAGAGGAGAGTTCAGATAAGGGATATTCTGCTCATGAAAATTTAGAGGTCACTGTAGAAAGAGAAGAGAAAAGGAAACACAAAGGGGAAAGGAGGAAAGAAACTCCTTTCCTGCCATGTTTTCCTTCATTTACTCTACCCATTTTTATCCTGGGTTAGAGACTGTGCCTTCGCTTGCATATAAACCAAACTTAAAGCAGCTACAATTTAGATTTTTATAATAACGATGAATTATGAAGAGTATTATTACCTGACTGTTCAATTCCTCCAAGCTCTATGGAGCTATTTAGCATCATTAAACTCATTGCTTTGGTTTTCTGGTGCACAACGTTACTGTTTTGGTTCACTCTCATAGTATTGTTTTTGGCTGCAGATTTTGTCAGCAAGCTATATTCTACGTGTCCAGGCACCTGCTGGTGCCATAGTGGAGCATTAAGCAGCTTAAGAGCCATATATTTTCCTCAGAATTCAGTAGAGACCAAAAACAGACCTAAAACAGAGTGAATTTTGGAGTTACATTCACCAGCTGGCCAAAAAAAAAGACTCAGAGTGAATGCTAAAATTGCTCTGTATGTATTGGTTGTGATAGACAACTGTATGCTAACCAAGTCGCCTTATCAACCTAAAATGTGAAGTCAGTGTTGTGTTCACAGATTGTTTCCGCTGCCCCCATGTGGCCAAAAAATGATTTAATGCAAGTTTAAAAGATATAACTGCTAGCTTGCTTGTTGTGCTACATATCACAACCTCTTGACTTGTCCTACGTTTGAAACTTCTCAAAGAACTTTAGTACAAAGTAGTTGTGATATTAGCACAAGCTACGAAAGCTCTGTAAATTGCCAGCCATATCATTTTAGCGTCTGCTGTCATTCCCAAGACAGCAATCAGTGTTGGTGTTGGCTGGTGGTGACTTAAGAGAGAAGACACCGCCCTCCACCGTTAACCTGATAATTCATATTGAAGACAGGAATTGCTGCTGGGCGAACTCTAAGGAAAACATGAGGAATGCTCAGAGGTGGAAACTTTCCTGAGACACACCTACCTTGTGATACACCACTGTCAGCAAGTCTCGGTTCACTTAGGATCCAGATTATTCCCACACTGATAATGCAAGCTGTCTCTCACTGACACATGTACATTAGCACGCAGAGAAATTAGCATTTCAGCATTTTTGTACAAAAAAACATTTTGGACAGAAATTTGTGGTATGATATATTTGTGCTGACAAGGGCAGTGTGTCTTGTACTTACATCCTTGTTTTACACTGAACTGACCACAGGTATGGACTTGAATTTGGAGAATTAAGTTTTAAGATTATAATAAGTGTTACATTTAAGGTACTACTTTCAGTAGCTTCAATGTGCCTCTGTAACTTGTAAAAGTCAAGCAATTCAGATGTTTTCTTATGTATATGCATGAGTTTGTGTATATCCTGGATGTATGCGCACACCTAGTATCACATGTACCTCCTTGGGATGCTGTGCCATGCCTGTGTGAGTGCTAATGAGCGGGTGGAGAAAGTGTAGCAGTGATCCAGTGACCCAGAAGAGCTCTGAAGGTTATCCAGACATGCTGACACAGGCACAATCAGAGAGAAACACGAAGGAGAAGCATGAAAGCGAAAGTAAGAGAGGCGAGGAGTCAGCAAATTGGAGATTTTTTCTTGTGTGACTTTTCTAGCATGATACTAGTTTGAGTGCCTGAGACAAAAAATCCCCCTCTGGACTCCATGTTCGGACTTGCAGAGAGTTCCCTGTATTCACCAGTGGAAAGTACAGTGTTACGTCGGATGGGGAAGTTGCTTGAATTTTAAGAAAAAAAGCAGATTCCCCTCAGCTGGATTTTTAGGAGAAGTTGTTTTCAGGTCCACTTAGGGAACAGGTTTTGTTTGAGGAACTCCCATCACTGGATTCTTTATAATAAAGTTGACTCATTCATTGGTCCAGTTCAGTAGATTTTCAATAGTATTCTTGCTATCTTATTTTATATATATTCCAAATTATGGGAACTACCTTTTACTTCCTGTATTTTGTTTTGATTCTTCATGCACATTTCCAGGTCTATATTTATATTCTGGGGCTCTGTTGGAAGATCTTTGCATGATTTACAGTTAGAAAAAAATCCTTATTTATCTCATACTGGCCCTTAATGCAGCCCCTCAGTTCAGCCTCTGTCTGAAACAGGACGTTAGCTCCTGTTTCTTTAAGGACCCCCTCACGATCTTTTTCTCATTCTTTACTTGAAATATAAACTTCTCAAATACATCCATACATGTTCAAGCCAGAATTCTGATGCAAAATATGCGAGTGGACAACGTCAACAACCCATGGAAGAACCTTAGCAACAAAGGCTACAGAACTGACGGACATATGTGGGAATGCATAAATGATCTGATGTTCGATGGGGAAGTAGAGGTAACTTTGCAAACGGAGCGTTCAGATCAGGCTGAAGCCCTGGTTTTTGACTTCAAGATGACATTTTTAAATACGGTCACCTAAAGTTTTGGAACTTTGACCATGTTTAATATAGAAATCCCTTATTATAACAGTATAAAAATGACAGAAAATCATAAAAGCATAATATGTCCCCTTTAAATTCCGTACTGGACCAGGGAAGAGGACCTTAATGTATTCTGCTCCCTTTGATCGGAAAGTGCTTCAATCACATATTAAACTTCAAGAACCTGCTTCACTGGACTCTTTTAAAAGTATTTATGATATGAAGGCGAGTTAATCTAGCTGTCAGTGTTTAGAGACTGTGTTATTTGACTGGCCTTTTAAGATACTTTTAAGAACTGCAGAGCTTTGAATCTTTTCATTCTTTTATCCTTATCAACAGGTCTTTATAATTCCACTATATCTTTTTAGAGTCTTGATATACTTTAGTTCTTGTGTATTTCTATTTTTGTGTATGTGGTTTTCTATTTTTCTGTTTTACTTTCCTTTTGAGTCTGTATTATGTTTTGTAACTACTATGTGCTGCTGCTCAGGGCAGTCCTGTAAAAGATATTCAATCTCAGAGAGGCATTTCTTGGTGAAATAAAGCTACTATAAAATGTAGACAATTTAATGACAGGGAACACACATAAACATGCACACGCATGTGCATGTGAGGACAAGACACCAAGAGATGACTGTAATGAAGTAGAGCCATAAACACTCATCAGCATCTCTTCCCACTGCGCAGAGCCATAATTTCTGCAGCCCGTGTGTGTTGTCTCAACAGGAAGAAGGGCTGTGGTGTTATGTGTCGCACTCGCCATGGTAGACTGGCCTCGGTTGCTCCTCTATGGCAGGAGATGAGCACACACACTCTTCCTTGGCCCCTCATCCCATCATTCCAGTCTGACTGCTTTTAAAATGACACTGCCTCCAGACAAAGAGGGGTGATGATGCAAATAGAAACAGAAAGAGATGGAGAGATGAACAGCGCTGGGAGAATCCATCAGTGCAGTGGAAAAGAGATAACGGAGCTTAGATCTATACTATGTAGAGATCTATATGTGGTGGCTGTCTTAACTTCCTCTGCTGCACTTGGGTCAATAACACCCGCTGCGAGGGAAGACAGGAAAGGAGGAGCTTTGATTTCAGTGCGTTAAACGACGACAATTATGCTCTCAAAAGAGGGCGCTCAGATTGCCTTTGTAGAGGGAAAAATTTCCACGGTTATGTTTCTGTTTTCTGTCTCCCAAAATGTCTTTCTTTTGTTTTTTTCCTCTCCATTCCCATCGTGCTTTGGAAGACCAAGGAGGCAGAAAATTGTCCTGTTTCTGCATCATCTCTTGTAACCCGAGATGTTCCTGTGTGTGATGAAAACTGGACTAAGTGCTGTTTGTGTATGTATGTGCAAGACAGAAAGAGGACTGGAAGATAGGGGATGTGGGTGGTTTGTTTTTTCTGTGAGACAGTGGGTGTGGGACAGACAAGAGAGGATAAAGACACAGATTAGTGGTGTTTCTCAGGTCACGGAGGATGTCTGTATGGCACCAGATAGAGAGACTGAGAGAGAGACATTTAGTTTTTTTTCTCATTGTCTCGATGACAAAGGGAGGAGGGGGTAAATAGGGGATAGGTAGCTATAATGTGGGGGCAAAGATATTAACACGGTCACTAATGAACCTAAAGGGAGCTCTGCAGGTCTTACGAGGGAATTAAGAGCAGCTTTGGGGTCTTTGGGGGGGCTTTATCCAGTCTGATCCCATCAGAGCTCATTTGGAGCAGTTATACATGTTCTCCTACTGTGTGGCTCATACACATACACACCATGCTACTCATACTACAATTTTCCATCTCTCAGTCCATCATTAAATCAAATATTACACTTTTTTTCCATTTTCTTACATGCTGTCTCCTTTACTCACTAAATGAGCTTCCAGGATATGCACTTCATATGCTGACCTACCGGAGATGACCAAACAAATCTGTCCCAACCTAAATAAAATCTGACCCCGTTCACCTTGACATCTGTGTGTGAGAAGTAATTTCATATTTTAATTTCTGACATTCTTTATCCCCATCACTGCAGGGTCTCTATCTTACTCTTTCCCAATTGCTCCATCTGTCTAGCTACAGATGCTCCCCAGAATTAACCAAACAAGAGTAGAGCCCAGCTTTAATTTGTTTTTGAAAGGCTTTTTCCGTCTGAGCTGCAAATGGACGCAGCCGAATGTTTAAAGGGGTATGTTTTTGACTCTTGAGAACATTCCTGAAGCTGATGATCACATCATTATTTCATCATTTAGTAGTTTCCTATCATAATTTCGGATGGATGCTCTTCTGAGGGTTAACAGAACTGAGATGATGAAATATTTTCATGATGAGTAAGTTAATCAAGAATGCATTGTAGCAACAATCCATTCTTGATTAGCAGCAGCTGTTTTTTGTTTTGGCTCTTGAAGTCATTCTGAAATAACAACCAAACAACCAAAACATGGCTCTTGGAACAACCTCACACGGACTGCTTACGCCAGAATCTCCACAGAAAGTAACACTGAGTGTATGTCACTTTGTTGTAAGTATTGTAAGTTTATTGCTGTCTTGTTCGATTGCCACCTAATTGTAGCAATCGCAAAAATTCCCAAGAAGTGTTCTGTATTTTCCAACTGCTCGACCATCTGTGTGGCAGGACTGGGCTGTACAGCTTCATGCAATTTCAAAATACAGATAAAAACATTATTCTGATCTTGACATGTAGGCAAAATCACATAAAACAATCAAACTGTTGACAAAATATTAACTCAAGGTCCATTTACTATATTTCTTCTGGTGCTTTCAGCCACATCTCATGGCCTTCATCAGCTGATGAAATGGAATTTTCTCAATTGGCACTGTGTGATGTGTAGAACCATATACAACCACCTGCTATCAAGATGATAACTGAACCATTGCCATGACGACTGAGCAAACTCCATCTGGTAATGAAGGCCACAATATGTGCGAGTACAGTCATCAAGTTATTATATTTATATAAGCGTCATCCAAGACCACGACTTTGGCAGGAAATAATCATAGATAGAAGACACAAGGAAAGAGGAACTGAGGATTGACTGGGTTCCCTTACAGAGAACACCATCTAAAAATATCCATTATCTGTCTGCGGTAGCTGGTGTTGACGTTTCTGAAGCTTTTGAGACCGCAGCGTGACGTCATGTCACTCAGGTTGAGTGATGAGCTCTTGATGAGCAGCTCCCTGAGTCATGTTTGGTCAGGGTCTTATCAGGCACGCACACACACACACACATACACACACTTAAACACTAAAGAGCTGCAGCAAAATCTTGTTTTTACTCAGCTGTCAGTCTCTTGCTGTGAATGAATCAATAATTCTGCAGCGCCCGTCCATTTTTGCTCCCTGTCTCTTTTCACTCGAGCCACACTTTGTGTTAATGATACATTATGTATTCATCATCACCCCCCCCCCCCCCCCAAAAAATCCTGCATTAGCCAGTCCTCTATTTGGAGAAAACATGGGAAAAATCGATGCCATGCAGCCTCCAGCAGCTTCACTCTTATCTCAAATTCCTGTTACAAATATGAAAGTCAATATGATAATCCACTTACATAGGATTTTCTAGACAGATTGAAAATGTGTAGATTTTCTGTGTTTGTGTGTGTATATACGTGAAAGAGAGAGACAAATTCACTGTAGATCACCACTGCTGCTTTAATATTACCAGTTTACTGGACTATTCTGCCAATCTTTAGCCTCTGTCGTCACTGCTAACACATGATCATAGACACATAGACACTATGTGCTCTTACACAAAGAGCAAACAAACATAGATCAGCCGATAGAGGGGGGGCATATAGACAAAGAATAACAGGGCTGGAGGGCATTGCAGTTCACAGATAGGCAGATTGATGCACACAATACCCAAATATTTTGGCCCACAGCCGGCCTCTGAGGCCAACCCTGTTCATCCTGACACAAGGCAAAAGTGTCTACTCATCATACCCCTTTGCTCCAAAATACTGACCCCTATTTTCATCACCACAAAACTGATCAGCTTTCTTACGCAACTTCTAAATCTCATTTTTCAGGTTTTTCTACTTGCGCACACTCCACTCTCCTCCCCTCTTCATACCTGAGGTGGTGAGAAGCGATCCATTGGAGGATGATCTTCGGAGGATCCTCAGGCTGTCGCTCCAGGAGCGAGACTTAGGCAGCCTCTTCAGCAGCCTCCCCAGCCTGCGTGACACCTGTCCAAAGCAGGCGCTGCCGACTTCCCCTTCCGAATCCCCCCTGACCTCCTCAAGATGCAGAGACACCTGGCCGAGAAATGTTCTGCCCACCCCGACCGCTTTAACGTCCCCGGATTCGACCTCAACCCCAACCCCTGTCCCTTCCTCCGGGACGAGAGGTGCTATCTGTGCCATGGATGGAGCATGGTGGCACCATCCGGCAGGCACCGTCCTGTGCGCGTAGCCCTCGCTGGCCCTCCTGTCCTGCCCCTGGCTGCCCCTGTCCCTCTGAGGACTGCCCCAGCGCCAGCCCCCCCAGTGCCCCCCTCTGCCATCCCAGCGCAGCCACTCTGCCACCGGTGCCACGCTCCGAATAAACAGCCCCCTCTCCACTCGCTCTGCCACCCCTCCACCTGTACTCCTTACACGCTCCCTAAAGCTCTCACCTCTCTACTAGCCTCACTCTTTTTTTCCTCTCTGGCCTGCACCTCAGCACTCCTCCTCACACCCAAGCGTGCGGACATGAGCCCTGAATCTCTGCTGTGCTACTTGTCCCTCTGACGTCCTATCGTTTCTCTGTTATCACTGCTCTCTCATCCTCTCTCTTTCTCTCTCCCTTCTTTCTCTCTCCCCCTCTCTCTCTCTCTTTCTCTACTGCAGCACCCACACACTCTGCAGTAACAAACAGCCAGCTTAAAGAGACAGAGACCCCCAAATGCAGACCCAATCCTGGCTTTTCTGTTCCCCCTCTTTCCTCTCTTTCCAGCAACAGGAGCCTTTCTCCTTTCCCGTCCCCTCAGCGGTCGACTGTATACACTTCATTCAGTAGTGAAGGCCACGGTGAGATCTCCACACAATAAAGGCAGAAATGTCACAAACCACTGCAGAGCTGCTTATCCACGCTACCTTCCCTCTTCTCCTCGCTTTTTCTGTCTCCTCGGTGTGAAACCCACAGCCTGGTTGAGGGGAAGTGACTCAGCCACCCTGTCTAACCCCGCAGTGTCATATCTTGCCGGTGTGAAGGACATGCATCACATCAAGTGTGTGTCTGGGTGCTTGTGTGTGTGTGTGTGTGTGTGTGGGTTGAGGTGATGCGCAGTCCGTCAGTTATTAATATGCACTGTGAAAGAGAGAGAGAGAGGGCCACTGGGAGTTCTCCTCCTGCCCTACTTCTAAAATCGAAGAGTTTAGAGGAAGAGGATGTTCGCTCACAAGCGTATGACATAATCACGAGCAATACCGTAAGGAGGTTATGCTTTGATATCACCTCTGCAGTGTCTGTTGTGTTTACGTTGGATGATGTCAGGTGCGTTTTTCTAATTATCCAAAATCCCTAACTCTCTCTCAACTAACATGTTTTTAAGAATGTCTTTGTCCTGTCCTTTCTGCTCTAACCACCTCTTCCTCTGCAGTCCTGCTATCACTATCCACCAAGGGCAACCTAAATATAGCCCTGGTTGAAAATCCCCACTGTTCTGCCATACATGCAGCAGAGCAGCGATGCACGGTGAGGAGAGAGCTGAAACACATGAGCTCAGAAGGAATGTTTTGGCTGAATTCTAGTTAAAACTATATCCATCGCAGGTCTGGCAGAGCGGCAGCGGCAATGGTATGCCGGGACAAGAAGGTTATGAGCCATTTAACACAACCCTCCTCCCGTGTTTTCTTCTTTCACTGTGAATGGAGCTTTGAGAGGACCGATGTGAAACGGACGAGAAGGTTCCTGAGACAAGGCCTGTACTGTGCAGACCAGAGGATGGGGTAAAATAAGGAAGAGTTTAAGGAAGAAAAAAAATACATCCCCTATAGAGAGTTCAGGAATGCCATGGGGCATAAAGAATATGCTGGGAGGGTAACTGAAGGTCTATGGCAAATGTTTGTGTGTGTTTAGGTGTGTGTGTGTCCATCCCTGTCTCTGCGGTGACCAGCAGACGACCCCACATCTGCTGCTGTAGATGATCTGTAACGATGAGGATCTCTACTCTGTTTGCAAATGTTTAAACACGAATACAGTTAATACTTCATTCCTACTATAAATAATTCTGAGATGTGTACGTGAGCTACATTACTCATGTAATGAAACATGGTTCATTGTGCTTTTTCTTGTTGTGAAATCAAGTTTCGAGAAACTCTGATCTCTGGGACATTCACCTTGTTGTACAGTGCTCTGACACAAAGAGCAGAGACCAATAACAAATCAAAGTACGCAGTGAGACATGGCCACTTAGAACAAAATAACAAATACTTGACAACACAATTACAACATAGCTCTCATCATATGTAATGATGTCTGATTACACGCAATACTTACAGTGTACTTCAGGTGGCTTTAAATCTATTTTTAGACGTTACAATTGTGTATAAATACACTAATAAACACATTATGTCCTTAAATCTGCTTATAGCTACATTGTAGTGTGTTATAAATGATCTTTTAATTGTTCATATGCTGCTTTGAGATGCTAAATAGGGGGATAAAGTGTTACCCCAAATTGTGTATATAAGCCAAGAGTCTTGTGCTGTTGCTGTGACAGAGCACGGGCGCCACAACAGCATGGTTCCCTGAAAGCTTTAATTAAATATCAATCTGACATCTGACTCTGTCTGCCAGTCTGTAATCCCAACCTCTCTATCCCGGAGACATAATCCCGGGCAGGAGACACCCTGAGCCGGGATTAAGGAGGCTGCCGTTCCCCTCCCTCACTCCCTGCCTCCCTGGACCAATGGCACAACATGGAGAGATGACGAATCAAACCATGAGAGGAGTAATAAACAACAACCAATAATGGGATACAACCCAGATCTACTGTACAGATTTATATCACTGTTACACACTGAGCTTCCCTGTACAGTTTGCTTTTCTAATATCTGTTTACAACATTTTTTAGGAGTAAAAGACCATGAATAAATGAGCCTGATTAGTGTCAGTAAAGCAGACATACAAAGCTCATAAATGTCTAGACTGTCACATTTATCAGACATGTTGGTCATATGCTTCATTATTTTACGCCCCATTAGGCTCTGGTGCCACATTCGGCTCTCGTCTGTATGCGTGTAGTGTGTATTTATTCATATAACGAGGGGCTTGCTGTGGCTTGGACGCACCACGAAATCAAACCTACATCTAACTCCCGAGAGGAGCAATAAAGATAATAAAAAAGCACAAATCCGAACGAAAGCCAGCAGTAGGAAAGAAAGTCAAAGGACTTCACGATGACGAAAAACAAAGCGGCAGACTATGAGACTGGGAGCTCTGGCTGGATTGACAGATTCCACTGTGGGGAAAGGCCACATCACAACGCTCTCTACTGTCCCGGGGGGGGGGGGGGGGGGGGGGGAACAAGCTGCATTTTCTATAAGCTTCATATGCAGCAAAGCCAAAGCAGATAGAGGCATGGTGATGAATTAAAGACAACAAGACAAAGGCACAGAATGATGGTTGTTTATGGTTGCGAGGCTTCCCGTTCTCTCACTCCCTGTCATTTGCTGGGTGTAGTTGAAAGAAGAGCATGTGTGTGTGCGTGCTGTTTCTATTTTGGCTGTTTTGGTTACGCTTGTCCCCGCAAAAATACCCTGAAATGCCTAAATCTGTATTGCTTGTCATAAATGACCCCCATGACTGTACACCGCACTCACCTCTGATGTTTTCCGAGAAAAAAAAAAAAGGGACAATTTACTCTAGAGGTCGGCTGCTGGCAGCATAAAGCTACTGCTAATTAGCTTGATCCATAAACGGACTAGTGGAGAGAAAAAAAAAAACTCAGTGAAGTTCTTGGGTTATAAAGAAACTCATGACTCTGTGTGTGTGTGTGTGTGTGTGTGTGTGTGTGTGAGTGAATAGTGCTTCAGTAATCTCTGCTCTCGCTCCACTGAGCTCTTGCTGATAACACACTAAATCAGACAGCTCCGCAGTGCTGGACAAACTCTTGTTCTTTTCCCCTTATCCCTCACTCCTTCCTCCCCATCTCTCTTGTCCTAGCTCTCCGTCTCTCCTCATTTTTATCATCCTGCCTTTCTCCACCTCTCCTCTGACTCTGCACAATTTTTTACCATTCCTGTTTCCAACTACTTGTCACCCTCTCTTTCTCTCTCTCTCTTGTTCCGTCTCTCCTCTTTCCGTTTCTCTATCTTTCTTCCCTCACTTTCAATCCCTCCTTCAATTTGCTTTATCTCAAACTGCTGTGCAGCCGCAGCTTCCCCATGACAGAGTGCTGCTGACACAATGCCAAGTCAGCAGCAGCATGCACTCACTGACACACACACAGACACGCATCGTGCATGCATGTACTATATACACACACCTAAGTGCAGACAAAGGAGCTGATACTAAGACACTGAACTCAATGTTTCTAGTAAAAGGCGTGTATATACTTTTGACTTGTACTGTATGTGTGCACATGTGTGTATACGAGTCACATATCCACGCTGCCAGGTCAAATTGGCTTGGCCAAAACTATATGAATCCCAGAGCAGTGCAGGTGAGAGTGATGTCATCAGAGCCTGAGCGGCTCTCAGCGGTATTCATGTGACCCCAGAAACTACACTTGACTGTGTATAATGGCCGTAAGTATACCATTAAATACACAAACAATAAATCTCACAATTAACTGTGAGATTTACAAACATTTCCGTTGTGTTTCTGGATTACACAAAATGCACCACTCACACTGTCTTTCCCTGTCTCTGAGCAGAGGCTGCAAATCACAGAGTGAGAGCTCTGGGAGGCAAAGCTGGAAGGACAAGATAATGGGCTTTCCATGGACAGTTTTTGGCTGTGTCTGTGGAGCAAAATGCTCAGTAATGTCCTTCCCCGTCATACTGGCTCACTCTCAAAGGCACATGCACACTTTTTTGTGTACAAACACACACAGAAACCAGTATGGAAGAGTTAAGCTCCCGGCTCCCTATGCTCATCATAAAATAATCCAGCAGTGTAACAGAAACCAATTACAAAACTGCCCTCAGTGAAGTATTTTCTAACCGTTTCGTTTCAAAACGGAAAAGACAATAAACACACAAACTGATGCAACTATTGTTGGCATTTAAATGTATGTGTTTGATTTACAGCATATGAAAAAGTGAGGTTTTGATCAAAACTGGCTGGTCGCTTATTGGACCAACAGGTCAAAGTCTACCACATGAAGTTCGGGAATTGACAAAATACTCAGGTGGACCATCATCTACTTACTTTGACACCTGAGTGCCTGTGCAGTGATCTGACGAGGACAGGAATCACACCAAGCCTGCTTAACGAGCTTGGCCTCGAACCGGTGTCCTTCTCCCGTCTCTGTCCTCACCCGGGGGTCCACCCCCTGAGGGAAGATGGACCAGGCCTCCCGGCGAGGACGTTCGTGGCGGGCCAGCCTCACGACTCCGGTCCTGCCCTGTGTGAGGCGCTCCAGCGGGAGACCGCCGCTCTCCTCTTGCGTCGACGGAGAGGAGGAGATGCTCTGATGTCCGCTGTCTCCGCTCCGAGAGTCCCGTCTCCCGTGTGCCGAGTTCCGGCGCCTTTGCGCTCCTTTGTGCCCATTCGCAAGCGATGCGCTTGACATGACATTGATGCCCGACCTCATGAGAGATCCCCTCCGACCACCTGTGTTGTGGTTGGAGTCGCACTCAGTGTTGCTGTTGCAGTCACTGGTAATGTGTCCGCTTTGACTTGTTCGTGTCCAGCCTGTGGTGCGCCTTTCGCAATCCGTGCTGCCCTCCTTTCTGTGCCGGTCCGGGCTACGTGGCGCAGCAGGGGCGGCCGAAGCTCTGCATCCTTCACCGGGTATTCCTCCTTTTACCGCCGTTTCTCCCACTGGTCCCGGAGACAAGGGATGAGTTCTCGATTCCCCTTGAGCAGTGACCGATGCGCACTCTCCGCCGCTCCCCGAGCCTCTCCTGAACATCATCTTCTCCAAGGATGACTTCCTCGGCAGGGTGATTTTCTTCAATACCAGGAGCTGCGGACTCACCACACTCGCAGACGCCATTGTCCTGTTCCCCTGAGATGTGTGTATGTTTGGCTGTTTAGAGTGTGTATTAGTGTTTCTCACTCCGTGCCCTGAATGTAAACTCAACTCTCGCCCGCGACAAGCGTGTAGTAGTGACGCAGGGGATTGACAGCTTTAAAAACTGTGGGCGCGCTCCCTTTTAAAGCGACAGGAGCGCGCAATAATCCCTGGTTCATACTGTAGGTTTGATTTGACATTACCTAAATATTAAGTAGCCTACTTCACTGGATAACATTTAACTTTCTTATTACTCATCTGACTGTTATTTGATTTGTTGACTATTGCTACTAGGCATTTACTCTAAATTTAGTAATAATCCGTTGAAACCACTTGTAGCCTACTAAAAGTAGACTACAGAAAATAACTGGCGAAAGCCAGAAACCACAATCACAGATGAAGAGTCTGTGGAGAGACCATAGACTGGACTTAGAAGTAACTGAGACATAGAACATAAAAATAATGAGGATATGGGATTTTCTTTTTCTTTTTTTAAAATATATGATGCCAAGAAAAAAATATGGTAAAAAATTAAAGCAAAGCCTTTGACATCTCATACCTGTTTTGGACTATGGAACTTTTTCTCATGTGTGTAATCAATTATTATTTACTTTTTTGAAGGTGCTAAAGAGGGCTCAGGCAAAAGCTACACAAATATCTCAGCAGAAAACCTCTAACTGCTCATGAAAGTGAAGTGAAAAGTATAAAACGGGACTGACACAGCAAATCATTTAGGTGAGCGTGAGGTATATACAGCTCTGACTATTGCCATGATGTAAAACTGTGTGAAATTCTAAGTAATAAAAACACAGCATCACCCTTGTTTGTGTGGGCTTGTAACAGGAAAGTTATCAAATTTTCCACTTCGCCAGGAGCTCGTCATATGAGCGGCTCAAAACCACAGACAGTTGCGCGCGTCCCCTTAACCACGCCGAGGAAGCCCCCGAGGACTAGAAAACCAGTCCTACACAGAGTGAAAAACTTTCATTTTCATGCTACTTTCACTCTACTTTGCAGTGTCACAACAGCACACTCGTTTTCTGTTTTGTTCGAGACCTTTTATACCTCCCCACACCGACTTTAATGTTAAAGTAATTTGAGTACACTCTAAATATGAGATTGTACTGTTACCAAAGCAATTTGTGACCTTATTGACTTTTCAGAACTTGGTGATTCATCCTCACAGAGGTGTGTTGCTGCTGTGAATTTAAAAGAGGGGACATGAAATGATTTTTACTTTCACTTTTCCACCTATATTACTTCATCAACTGACTGAGATGATATTATTTCTCTAGACAAAAAAGAATGAATGATTAAATCTGGTACTAAAGTTTATAAGTAGAGTGAAAGTCAAGTATGTTAAAGAATTTCACCTAACCCCACACATAATGTGAGCCATTTATAAACAAATAAACCCTGGGATTTCCCCACCTTGTGAGTCACTCGTTAATGTCATTTCATACTGTGAATCTGTCACTGGACCGTGTTAGCCTTATGTAATTTTGTTTAAAAGACAGACAGACCGCTGAGTTTCCCTGACTGCGTTTCTTCTCTTTTTAAGTGAAACCTACGATAAAATACAGAGAAGTAACTTATCACTCCAGTTAAATATAAACAGAGGCAAAATGCAACTTCAAAGCAACAGCGCGGTGTGCTTGGAGATGCTGGAAGTCACTGATTTAATCAATCACAATGATATGCCTGAAGTAAGAAATTAAATCATGTGAAACCATTTGAATGATCAACAAAAAGCCCTTCCTTTAACAAACACACAGACAGACGCACAGACAGTAACATACAGAGTTTATCTTGTTAAATGTAAAGGTTTGCCAGATTCTGCAGTGCTACGTCTGCGGGACAAAGAGGAAACACAGCCAAACCCCCCCCCAAAAAAAAATACTCAAGCAGCTGACTTTGCATTCATTTGGCTTTATCCTGAGACTCCATCACTGTGGCAGCCTATTAAAAATACAATAACACTAAAGGCATTAATGAGGTTTGTATTGAACTGATGTACTCAGTCGTCAACCACGTACACACACACACACACAAACACACTGACAGAAAAATCCATCAGTAGCATTTCCTCTTTTCCCATCTTATCTCTAAATTGAGATTTGTCTTCAGTCGCTTCCTTTTCATAAGAAAGACATAAGATCCAGCACAATGTCCATAACTGCTCATGAGTGGCAGTTTAAAAAGATGAGGTGTTTGTCAGAAAGAGTGTATTTGTGAGTTGAGATGCAAAGACGCTGCACTTGTGTCACAGTGTAGAGGGTCTGGCCAAGCTCGGCTCCAGAGCGGCTGCTGCTGAGTTCACTGTTCCCAGACTACAGAACAAAACAAAGAATAACATCATTCTGTATCATCTGTTGACTTATTGACATGTAAAGACAAGAAGTTGGTTATTGAACTGACCTCTCTATAATACTGTTGTTACACTGTAGTTCCCTGACCAAAATTTCCATTTCCTCCTTTAGATGGTGCATCCTAGAACAAAGATAAATGTTATCAGGGCAACTGTCTCTATCTTGCACGCACACATGCACACGCACACACACACACACACACACACAAAGTCACACCTGGATACCATCTGCTCCTTGTCCCTGGGTGCGATTGCAGGCTGCTGTCCTGCTCTCTTGGACTGCAGAGTGAACAGGTTTCTGTCCAGAGCCTGAGGTGGACATGTTGAGACATTACATCATCACATCACTGAGATGCTACGTGAGTGACATCACTAACATGACCACTGAAAAAAATACACTCACGAATCTACCGGACAAAAAAAAATTAAATAAAAAAGATATGTTAGTGGAATGCTAACAAGTGTATATTAAACTGCACGTGATGGTGCATAATGTTACAGTACAATCTTCCACAGACTAAAAAGGCACAGTGACCAGTTTCGACGGGAAAAAAATGAATTGTTTACCTTATTCTGGCGCTGCTCGCTCATCTCCAAGTCTGCCAACAAGCCTACGGAGAAAGAGCTGAAGTCCTGCAGTCTGGTCTGCATCTCCATTAAAACACTGCAAATACAGCAGGGACACTTTTCAGTAAGTCAAAGCTACCGTCTTTACAGTGCCAGTACCTGCTTGATTGGGAAAACAATTCAAAATGGTAAATTGTTAAATTTGTTAATTAAATGTGAACACTGAAATCTGACATGACCAATTATGAATTAGAAAAGGTGTGTTGACAACTAATCTGGATACATTATTAATAGCAATCAAATGATATTTATTTAACACAAACCTTATTCAAGGTTTTACTTACTAAATCTTCACCATAACCTTGGACAGTATATGAATTAGTAAGGCTGTAATTATTTGTTTGATTCAAAATTGGGGAATCCAATCATTTGTATCTGTTAAATAAAGAGGTTTCTTAAAATTGGTGGAAAAAAGTTTAAAAAGGAATTACAATATATTTGGAAATTTGAGAAATAATGTATTTAGTGTTGATCATACCTACCAGGTCATATATGATATTAAAATTTAAAATATACACAATGTACATATATTTCCATGTACGTTATCCACAGATCAATATGAAATAGTCTATTGTCTAGCTGATCAAAATTGAAAGGAAAGGCAAGATTTAGAAAGTAAAGTGTAACCAGATGTACAATCTCAATGTCACTGGGTAAACAAATGTGAAGTGGGATTAATGAAACAGACTACCAACTTAATCTGTTTTGAGAGGGACTGCTGAATAGCAATGTCCTACTGTCCTGTGTTAATCTTCTTCATGTAAGCTTCCATCATCTGTATGTGAATGGCTGTCGAACCAAACAAACAGTTATCTAACACAGGCGAAGTGACTCTGGTCCAAAGTTTACATGGTTTCTGGAGATCAAGGGCCCTTTCACAGCGATCTTGTTTAGTCCAGACTTTAAAACTTTTCAGTTTGATCAGAACCAAAATTACAGGTGTGAAACCTCCCTCACACCGTAGTCCGGACCAAACTGCACCGTGGTTCGGTTCATTTCTAGCGTGAAAACATTTTTTGGATGGTTCAGACTTTTGGACCAATTACAGGAAGTTCCGGCAGACTATCGTCAGAAGTGGAAAAAGAAAAAATGAACCGCGGCAGCACATGGGGAGAGGAAGAGATCAAGTTATGAAAAGTAAACTCTCCAGGTATTTTTGGAGAGGATGAGAGAGAGAGGATATGAGAGGACAGGAGAGCAATGCCACCTGAAGATAAAGTAGTGCCATAAAAATATTATTATAGTGGCAACTAAATGAATCTGTTCATTCATTTTTCTAGATTAATTCAAATGGTGATAGAAGGCTACCCGCCGAATTGACATTACGCCTTCATCACATGCACGCCCACCTACAAAACCAACAATGTCAAGTATAGGGGAACGCAGCCCACGTAGGTGATGATAACAGGATGTAGGTATGTCTTGTAAACTTCTTTAGTGCGCTTGCATAATTGCCATGTGAAACCTAACCAAAACAGGATCAAATGTATACAATGTAACAAAAACATGAACCTTGGTTTGGACTTTCAGGTGTGAAAAGGCCTTAAAAAATCTGAGTTGAGAGCCTGCTCTGACCTGCTCCATGTCCTTGTTGAGGCCAAAAGCTCTTTGTATCTCTGCACACAGTCCTCTCTGAAGAGAGACTTCACTCGCTTAATGTGGGATGACAGGTGGATTCTGGGAAGGAAGAGTGACAAGCAGATTACAGGAGCTCAGAAGAACATCCTTTACTGGCTGGGTGAGCAGGACAGCGGCTGCGTGGACACATACTCACTTCTCAAACTTATGAATTTGCTCATCATTATATGCCAGCTCTGTGGTGAAAATAAGAAATGAGTTAATGTCGGTAATGTAAACATGACAATGCACAAACAGAGCAATAAATATATAGTATATTAAACAAGAGAAGCACACATACTGCCGGTGAGTCTGTCTTTACGGTAGTGCTGATGAATTGCTGTTATCTTCTGGAGCAGCATCTCCATCTTCTGACAGCTGTAGGAGACAAGAGGTCAAACTTCAAACATCACAAACCAATGAGCCCAACCTGAAGCTGTGATTCCCTGCTTTCCTGGAGTACCTTTTGTCATTGGCCAGGGTCTCTGCTAGTTTGGCCTGTTCTATGTGCAGGTGATCCAGCCGGTTCTGAAACTCTTGGATGCCAGCAGTGTATATAGGCAGGTGCTCGTGGACCTGCAGGGACAATTGCCACAGACTCTGATACCAAATAAAAAACTTACTAACGATGACCAGTAAACTGATCTTCATGTGTTAAATGTGCAGTGCCCCTTTAAGGTGCTATGGGATACAAATGTGAAAAAAGCAACACCCAAAGCCCCTGTCCCACCATAAGCAGGTTTCTGTGATGTGGCTCCATGACGACACTCACCTGCTGCAGCTTGTGACTGTTATCAGCTGAACCTGAGTTTTCTGAAGGATAATGTTCTCTAAGAAACATAAAGATATAACAGATTTGGAAGGAGAAAGGGAAAAAAACAGGAGGAAGTTATAGGGTTGGATTATGACAATACCAGAAATGTCAGAGACATTTTTGTCAACAAATCTCAACAGATCTCAGAATCTATATTCATATAACAAAACCAAGTTTTAATGTTGACCAATTCAGTTTGTTGAGCCTCAAACAGAAACTATAGCAAGTGTGACATAAAAGATTCCCTTTATTAGCTTCAAAATGTGTGTAGATAAACTCACAGCATGTGAATCCTGTGTTCTATGCTGAGACAGGACTGCAGTCTAATGGTGATCATTGCAATACTATGCATGGCCTCTCCGCACTCCCTGCGCAGCCTCATCCTGAGGAACGATACGAGCGTGAAAGAGGGAAACATGGAGGAGAAATGGAGGGAAGAAGAGTTTGACAAGAGTCATTACATAACCACTGAGATGCATCATTCAATTCAGTGAAAAAAAAAATCCTTCTTTGAGTATGTATGTCTCACATGTAGCTGTAGTATCCATGAAGTAGCTGCTCTCGATGTGTGTGCAGCAACTGTACTATCCTCAGATACTGGTGGACCACTCCCACTATTACCTACAAAGAAAAGGGGATTAAATGAGATAATGATGATGGGTAGGAGGCTTATGATACATAAAATAAAGAAAAAAAATAGTTTAACTTGGGCACTACCTTGGAGAAGTTGTAGTCTGCTACAACGTCAAACTTGCATGGGATGACAGGAGTCTCTGCTACAGAGGAGAGAAGAAACAAATACCCCAAAAATGAATATTCATGTGTGTGTGTGGCTGCACATCAAAGGTTAAAGCTGCACATATTCTATATTTTATTGTCATGAAATCCCATAAAAAGATGTACATGAGTCACATCGCTGCACCTGGTGACATGTTCCTTCATTATGATGAACATGGGCACTTTTACGTTTACTTCAAGTCAATCCCACATCATCATCATCATCATCATCCTGTTGTGGTAAATAATCACTGGAGCACCAAATCAGCTGCTGAAAATAGTCCCCAACAGATGCACTATTTACTATTGTTTGAGTAATGTTTGCTAAAAGCTATAGCGCCCAGCTGTTCAAGTAAATACATTTGAATTTTCTAAAACTGAGAGTATATGTAACCCCTTTTCAAAGACTTGTCTTCAAATATGCTGAAATTAAACAAAGTAAAGACGGGCTATCGAATTGTTGGTTGTGGCATTTTCATGGGATTTGTTGACAGTAATAAAACTATGGAATCATGCCAGCCTTATCCATTTATAATTGCAGCAGACATTATATGAAATATGATTAGTGTTTTTTTTTTCTTTTTTAATTTTGTCTACATTTGGGATTGCCATAAAAATAAACCTGACTCAATACAACCAGTGGAAAACAGCTGATTCACAAAGATTCTTATTTCTTGTGTAAGTGAGTGAGTTTCTGGAAAACACCTCAGATCATCATATCACAACAACATCACTTTCATATCTCCAAAGGGGAAGCAAAGAATTAAGAAGAGTAAAGCTCCAGAACTCAAAGATGTGTGTGCGTCTTTGTCTTACGTTCTCTGAATGGCAGGCTGGTGTTTGTTTCAAGCCCGTCACTGAGCAGAATAAGGGGCTGGTCAGGTGAAGTGCTCGGGAGGTTGACCACCTTCATACTGCCCTCCAGAGGAAGGTCATGGCCCAGATACAACAGATGTTGCTGCTGCACTCCTATACCAGTCTGAGCCGCCACCTCCTCGAAGAAGACTGACACACTGGGTGGATTGAGAGGAGAGAGAAAGTATTTTTGGCCATTAGACGCCTTTTTAAATTTCTGTTTTTTTAAGATCAGTATCATCAGTATCATCTTGCACTGCTCTGCACAAATTTACTGGTGCATCCACAATGACCAGCGCAGGTGGCTTTTAATTTGAATATATGTTTGTGGAGATAATCAAAGTGTGATCGCAACATTTATTCATGAGCAACGATGCATGGAAAGCCGGTGACCAACAAAATAAACACCACTAACTCTGTACTAAAAGAAAAGTAAAACTGAACATGTTTCATTATGTAATGGTTGCAATTAGTTTGTTTTACTACAGTTAATTAATAAAGTTTTTATTTAATTTTTCTGTTTAAACCTTTCCATGGTTGCATAAACAATTCAACATTATCCAGAGATGTGTGTTTTTTTTAAATAAAAATTGAATTTTAATATTAATCACCTAAATCAAATTTAACCTAATTATTTACACCCATGATTCAGCTCACATCCCATCATGTTCCTCAAATGATCAAATACTATATATTTTCTCTATTATTAGTAACTCCATTCTTAGTTGAATGCTTATCTTACATTTGACTGTCAAAGCAGAAAGCATCCTGAACCCTTGGAAAGCAGACTATATATTACCTCTGCATAAAGGGGGTCAGCATTACAAGTTTAATCTGAAACGCCTTAACTTTCTTGGATTAGATGAAAAGTCATGTAATTGGTTTGGTTATCTCAGTAATAGATCTAAAGCTGTAGTAGCTAATGGCCATAAGTCCAGTTTTATGAATGTGAACAAAGGTGTATGACAGAGCTTTATTTTAGGGCCTCACAATTTTTATAAATGAATTAGGAGAAAACCTTAAGAGTAGAACTCATCTGTAAACAGATGACGCTATTCTCTATACAACAGCGCCCTCTGCTGCTCAAATGACACAAAATATTCATTTTGACTTCTGTGTTGTACAGCAGCAAAAATACAAACCTGCCAGGACACTGTGACTGAAAATCTGCTTCAAGTCTGTTACATGGCATGAAACACTCAGATTTTAAACAGTCCTCTAATCTGTAGACTGCTTTATTGGTGTTTCATCAGAGTAATATGTGTGACAATACGCCTGTGCACACTTACGTGTTGTAATGGTGTATATAGATACTGTGTGCCATGGCCTGTTGCAGAGCAAAGAGGTGAACTGGCTGCCGCTGCAGTATGTCTGTGGTGGCTGTGAAGAACTGATCAAAACCCCAACACCTCTCCTGATCAGCCTCAAGTATACCTGCAAGCACAGGAACCAGCTGCACCCTCAGACCCCTACAGAGAGAGAGAGAGAGAGAGACAGATGTGATTAAGTAAAAATTAACATTATGTGCTCTTATTAAATAATGACTGTGCATAATCATGTTCACACACTCTTTATGAAGTGACATACTGTGAAAGTTGGCAGCTGTGAGGTAGGTGGTAGCTCCACTCTATCGGTCCGTTATCGGCTCGTTGTATTCCAGCTATTGCCCCCATAGGTTTCTCTGTGGTTATTTTGTACCTACGGATAATGGATGGGCAGTCAAATTGAATAAACAACAGGCATCAAAACTTTTTTCTCTAAGGGCAGATTCTGAGCACAGTTAAAAAGCGAAGTGGTTCTTTTATTTACACAGAAAAAATGTTAACTAGTCTACTACTGACTGCAAGGTCGTATGCGTACATGGTGGGCTTGTTCCTGCGGGGTCCTCCAAACGGCGCAAAGGGGAGACTCCCAGTAGCAGCGTGGTAAAATGTCACACCAATACTCCACAGGTCTACACTCACTCCATAGGACTTCTGATGAGGCTTACGTAGCACTGCACGCTCATACATGTCTGGGTGCTACATAAATACACACACACACACACACACACACACACACACACAGTAAGACACAAGCAAGTCTGCAGAGGTGGATATACAGACGTTACACCCTCATATGTTAGCAGGTAACAGATAAGATCTACCCTTGAGTATAATCTAAGTGTCAAATGAAAGCAATGTTTTTCCCCACCCTGTATACTTTCCACAGGAACCTCTTTCTTGTTATCAGGGAAGCTCATATTAGAAATGACAGTATGCAGAAATGTAACAGAGAAATGTATAACTGCTTTAACGAATAGGCTTACACATGTCCTTGTCCATGTACTTTAAGAAAGACTGTAAGTAGGTAAGTATTTATATGTACTACATATACACTTTTATGACATATAATATATTCTTATTGTTTGTTGATGTGTCAAATTGTTCTCTATATGCACCATTTCCATGTTCAGTTATTTGATATCCTCAGAACTAATATGTTCATCATTGGTCCACTAGAGGGCTTCCTAGTGTTGTTAATGCAAATTGCTTTCTAGGTATCAAGATCTGGGCTTTACATGGCTTTTCTCACAAAGTCAGTTCAACACAGTCAAGTTGTCTTTGCTGTGAAACTTTACACTGGTGATCCTTAGCAACACAGGATTTTCAAATCAAGCTGGAGTAGATTCACATGCAATGATAGGGTTCATAACAAACCACCAATTACATGCAACAGATAGAGATTTAGATCCGGATGGAGGATAAGCAATATCTCAGTGAGGAAATAGGGCTTTTATAGTAGTAAAGGTAGCATGATTTAGTAGGTTATAGCTCATAAGCAGAGTATAAAAGGAAGAAACTGAATTAGTGGAAAAAATACAACTATAGTGATGGCACCCTTGACTTTAAAAATGGGCACAGTGGTGAAATGTATTACTAACATACATCTTTTATTATTATTGCCAAAAGAGGTTTCCCTGCAGGAAAACTGCAGATAGAGAAGGTTAACTAATGTATAATAATTTTATAACTACCCATCATTAGGACACATTGAGCACACTTTTTTATTCATGCACTATTATTTAAATTTCTTTTTCATTTGACTTTGATGTCTTTATTTATCTAGGGCATTAGTTGAGGATGAATACACTCTCAGCAACGCCCCCCTCCACCGAAGCAATAAAAAGACTTTCTGTTCATGAAGTCACCTCATGTTCTTCGGGGCAGCAGTAATAGAATATGAATACAATAGTCTGTGCAAAGGTTGGCTGTAAGCTAACCTGTAGTAATGATGATATAAGAGAACTCTTGGTGCACCATATGGTGGAGACAAATCTCAAAAACACAGCTGCTGAGACATTAAAGTGGTTTATGAAAATCTAATTTCCAACAGTGGGCATCGCTTTTGTTGTTTATCACCTTCACCCTGTGAGTTATGTTTCTGTGTAAGTTGTCAGATTTTTAATTAAATTTGGAGCAAAGTTAAGGGAAATTCTACTAGCAAAGCAGCAAAGGCTTTCAAGATTTTATTTTATTTTTTACATCCTTTTCATGAATAATCTTATAGATTCTTCTTTTATTTTTACTATATTTAGTACATGTTATATTTGGATTAACCCCCCCAAAAAACATATTGAAAGGATTGTGCAGCTTTTGACAGTGATATGCACTCAACTACACTGTCAAAGTCACTTTACTGGAGGAAGTAATTTTTGACTGCACAGTCAAATTTATCAGTGTCCCTGTTTTCTTACCAGATACTCTTCAGTCCCATAGACCGACACAAACTTCTCATCATCCTCCAGCTCTCTTGCTGCTCCAAAGTCAGTCAGCTTATAAACAGATTTGCCGTCCTCCCCGACCTGACGCATGATGTTGCCTGGTTTAATGTCCCGGTGCACGACTCCGTTTTCTCGCAGGTGGTTCATTCCCTGCACTGAAAGAGCAGAGACAGAGGAATAATTCATTTTAGGTATATGAAGTTATTGAACAAAATTAGATGCACACACCCACCGACACACTGCAAAACGGTGAGAAACTCTGTTTCACGCAGGCCAAAGGCATTTTCTGGTTCCTCAAGCAGGCTGAGCAAACTTCCTCCTGAACAATATTCCATCACCAACACCTTCTGTTTAGAGGGAAGCTAGAAACAGAGAGAGGTTAAGAGGTGAGCCGCACTTCCCTATACTGCAAACATACTGGGATATATATATATACACACACACATACATATACACACGTTTTTTTTTTTCAGTTTTTAATTTTTAATTTTGATGGACGTACTAGAGGAACAATAGAAACTAATCTGATCACAGTGTCTAAAAGTGTAAGACCAGGAGCTTAAATGCTATTCCTTGTAGATGTTAAATTATTATGGAATAAAGCTGCAGTCCTGTTTTACACAGTGATAATTACCTCATCTGACTGTGTTTTTCCCTTATCACTCCTTTTCATCGTAACCTTACCTCCTCCACAGTGTACAGCTTGACGATATTGCTGTGGTTGAGCTTCCGCAGCATTTCAAACTCTCTCATCTGGACCTCATGTGGGCGGTGGTAGCTCACTATGTTAAACACCTTGACGGCCACCAGCTCACCTGACCTCTGAACACACACAAAACATACGCACATTTCTATCAGCAGTGACGAATCACAGCGTCATGTCAGAATGTCACACAGCACATACATCAGCACTGGAGTCTTATCACACATCCTGGTGTTGCCTTTGAGCCAAAAAGTAGGCCATCTGAAATTGTGGTGTGGTGGTGTGATGTAGATGAGCTTGGTGTAAAGCAACTTGATAGAGTGCATTGTGATGATAAAATCATCCAGTGTGGCTACCTTGTTGCGTGCCTTGTAGACACTGGCAGTTGCCCCCTGACCAAGGACATCCTGTATAGACCAGAGGTAGTTTGTTGTACTGGCTGTAATTCCTGACATACTGGAGAAAAGAGAATAATTAGCACACAGAATTAGAAAAATATTAACAGAAACAGGAAGGAGACAAGTCCTTCTTTTTCTTTGTGTTCTTTTAGAGATAACAATGGACTCAAAGGCAAAGTAGGTAGGCTGGTTAAACTACTGTACATACTTACAACTTTAATTAGGAGGACAAAAATACCATGAAATACAGTGAAAAAAAGATCACAAACTCTGTTTACAATGACTAGACAAACTAAGTCCCCATAGAAATGAACAGTATGCTGTAATGATTTTCTTGAGCCACCATCACATATAAATCTCTTGACTTTCCACTTTAATAACACAACTAGCACATTCTGTTAGTGACTAACTTAACCTATAGCTTACTTAACCTAAGTGCTAGTTAAAGGTTCATTTAACCAGCTGAAATGTTAGCTGTATGTTAGCTTTGCCTGGACAGTAGCTGCAGTTAACAACTAGCAGTGTTTTTATCTAATTTAAGTGACTTTAAATCAGAAAAATTCCCTTACAAACCTTTCTGCTGAGCCTGGTTACGCAGGCTGCCGCAGCACAACAACCCGGCGTAACAATAAACGTTGGCGTTGTCAGTTACCGCACGAACTGCTCCGTGGATTTACCGTAAGTCTTTAACTTGTCAGAAAAACAAAACACGCCTACATCTGAGACGTCTTCCGCAGTGACAGAAAGCGTTGCATACTTGCAGAAAGGCTGCTTTTCTGAACAGGTAAGGCCTGTTGTTGGAAATAATTACTATTTCCTTAAATGTCCCTCTAACGTGGATGAAGAGAGTTCACCAGTTTCTTTACAGGCAGCAGCTGGCAGCGCTGCTGTGCGATGGAGGAAGTGTCGGCTGCATACTGGGCGGAATATATGGCCTTAATTTGGATGGCGGAAATGCAGCGACATGTGAACTTGAACGTTTCCGTCTGTGCCAAAAGGCAACAACCATGGCTTGAAACTAAAGCCAATGCGGAAATCCCTTATAAAGCAATCAGTGTTGCCAACTATTTTCAGTGGAAAGTAGCTAAAGCCTGCAGGAAAAGTCGCTAGATGATGTCACGTGCCATTTTGCATATCTGTGACGCAATGACGTAATTACACACATACAATATTTTAAAAAATCAAAATAAAATTAAGTTAAATTAAACTAAACTGTCTATAAATAGCAATATCATTGGCTATTTTCTTTCAAGCAGCTCCTCAATGTGCATCTACATCTACCCCTAATATTAAAAAACTGTTTTATGCAGGCTGTTTCTAACAGAAGTATCATGAATAGAGAGATGATCATGCACTGGAATAAATCGGACTATTGTCACAATATTTCAGCAAATTTAATGTTACAAATTCAAAAATCCCACCTGTACAATACTATTAAAAACACGGAATGTTATTATAATCGTGGTATTTTCATATATTAAAGGTTCCCTTTACCACTGGCAACTGATGCCTATTTTATAATAGTTTTAGAGGACTGACTGATATATATGACAAGAAAGGCAAAAGGTGCATGTGCAGCTTACACAAAAAATAAGAAATACACTGACTGGACTGTTGACCTTTGGGGGTTGTATTTTTCTCTGAGGCTGTTAAAACCTTATTGCTTTGTCTTGCATCTTACAGGCAGACTGGAAAACTTATACAGATCTTATTTAAAATACCACACTGTGAAAATACTCGGTTATAAGTAAAAGTCCTGCATTGAAGATATTTCTTAAGTAAAAGTACACTAATAGTAAAATGTAATCTATGTATCTATGTTTTACATAAATTACCTCTCTGTTGTAATGTCATATGTTACTGAATTCTCATTGTTAATGCATTTATGTGAAAGTAGCATTTTACTGTTGAAACTAGTTGAGATGGAGCAAATTTTAACTATTTTATGCACTGCTGGGTAGTTTAATCTATAAATATGCATCATATTTTATAAACTCATATGTTCTGTATGCAATCTGCAAAGTAAGCTTTAGTTACTTGTATTTACTACTAACTAAAGCTGTCAAATATGTCAAATAAATGTAGTGAAATAAAATGTACAATGTATCCCTCTGAACTGTAGTGGGGTAGAAGTATAAAATGGAAATATCCAGGTAAAGCACGAGTACCTCAAATTTGTACTTGTGTAAATGTACTTTCCACTCCTGCAGGCAGCCATACTTTGCTGTGAGATCCACAAGTTAAATGATTTTTCTAACTACTGTGAGTAAAATTCATGTATGTTCACGTATGATTTAGTATTTGTGTGTATTGACTGTCTGGTCTGTTTCTGCAGATACTGTACAGTATGTGTCTAAATGTTTGCCTGCGTGTCTGTTTTTAGTTGGCTGACAGGCTTTACATGTACCTGTACTCTGGTTGTGACCTGAGTTTTGTTTGAGGCTTCTCTTCTGTTTGTACAGCTTGAGTTGTTTTGTCATATATAATAGTGCCTACACTCTTGGTCCCTCACATAGTAATGCTTAAAAGTTACTGTACTTTGAACAGACTCAAACTCTATCATATCATTTTTATTGACGTTTACATTGATGATTTTCTGAAATTGCAGTGTAATTTTTCTCTTTATTGTCAGAAACATCAAAGAATTCAAGAATCGTTATAGCAAGCAATGTTTATTAAAAAACAGATCTACTACAAGAACTACACATAGAATTATATAAGGCCTATTTGATTAAACTACTATTGCTATTACTGTACAATATTGTACCAAAAAAAGAGTGTACCTCTGTAATGTACAACATTGTATATACAAAGTACATCTGAACACAGGATTCTCCAGTAATACAGAGACAACTATAAATAGATTTGACATTACAGTCTTTTTTTTTTAGTTCTGCTGTTTTCAAATGGACACAAAAATGCATATTTAACATTATTCAATTCTGACAAATCATCCCCACACAGTTAGTCCACACGCAAGCCAAGTTGTTCAAGTGCACGATGATTGATTTGAGATCGAAGAGGGTCCCAGTTCCCCCCTTGACGAAACAGGGGGAGCTGGGACAAAACACACCAACCACCCACATGCATGTCTGTATGTGTGTGAGTGCGCGAGTGTTGATAAGGTGAGTTAATCTCTCACCATCAACACACACACACACACACAGTCACAGTCCCTCCAGTTGTCGAGATGAGGTAAGAGCAACACAAATACACCAGGTAATACACAAACAGTATACAGAAATAAAAAAAAAAAAACTAAAAAAAAAACATTTACAGTTATAATTCATTACCTGGTAGAGAGCATACAGGAATGCAGTATGTTGTAATTCTGGGAGAGAGGTCGAGGAAGAGGGGAAAAGTGTGATAGAGTCTTAGGACGTCTGGGTAGAAGGAGTTCAATACTTTTTCTAGAATGTGAAATACAACACAAAAGACCCAGTTTACCCTGAATGGCATGTGTCCGCTTTTGAAGTCAGTGTTTTCAAAATTATTCACATATTCCCTAATTCATCATCAGATCTGATTTTTTGAAGGTACATATTAACAAATAATATCAGAAAAAGAAAATAAAAATGGCTCCTGTGGTGTAAGTCCTTGTATTTGGGCTTTATATATGGGTCAAACACAGGGAGTAGTGTATTCCCCTGTGTCTCCTCGTTGTTTTGTGGCATACCCTTATGATGGGTGGGCAGTGGTGGGGTGAGGTGCATACATACTCTACATCCACGCATGCTCCCACAGGCGCACGAACCCAGACTGCTACACTATTCCACATTTTACCATAACAGATTCTGACCATTAATAAACAACGGGGAAGAAAAAAAAGTCCATAATAAAAGCACACTTTGCTTAAGAACGCGTCGGATGAGGTGGTTGGTTGTGCTTCTATCTAAAAACACACTCAGGAGGATCCTCAGCTCCATGCTTCCAGTTATCATCATGATTATTAAACATACATACACACCATTAGAATTAAACCCCTTTTACTGTAAAGTCTGAAGTATATAGTTAAAGGAGCAAGCTGTAACTTTTTTTTTTTTTTTTTTTTTTTTTGAAGCTGACCTATAGCTGGTATTGCAGATACATAAACTTGATGCAATCAGCCAGCTTGCCATTGTGGCTGCTGTTTATGGCCCCAGCATGCAAGGAAAACCTGAAAGGCGTATTTAGCTGCCACAAAACTCCACACACACACACAGATTTGGAGAGAGTGTGCGTGTGTGTGTACAGTCCAACATTACACATAAAAATGCTGGGTTTCAGTGGTCCCCTACACACAGAGTAGAGCTGCAGGAGAGAAACAGCATAATGCCTCAAACTACCAGCTTTCATTATTTTTATTGCTATATGTGCATTTAAGAATTTCTGTTGGATGTTAGATTTTGGAGAGCACTGCTCCTGTCATGCTCCTGTTGTGGTACTAGTTCTGAACAGTAATAATAATTAAAAAAAAAAAAAAAAATCACCAACATATCTAGAGAACACTGGAGGAAGAGATAATATAAAGCTCTTGATCACATGACTTACACTGATATTTGGCCCAGTTTTCTTCCTTCCTTTCATCATCTCAAAAGTCCACCTTTATCTTCACTCTTCTGAAGCAGCAAGTCAGTGTTTCATTTGTACACAGAGTGAGAGCTTAACATTTCACAGTCTATTCTTAGGAATCAAACACTCCCTTCCAGCCCCGGTAGTCATGGGGTCATTAAAAAAGAAAAAGAAAAAAACGAAAACTGTCACGTCTACTATACAAAATCAAACAGTGCTTTTTTTTCCTCACTTAGATCTGTGTGTAAAGGCAAGTAACACTCTTGCACGCCCACTCAAACACAATTTCAAACATCACAAGCTAGTGTATGTAAGCTCCAGGTGCGATAGGTATGTAGGTGTCCATCCTGAGTCCTGTTCCCTTGGTAATGATTTTAAAATCCAGTGATCCCTGGAATCTCTGTGGTGGCAAAGAAAAACAAGTGTCTTTGAAGGGCAGAAAAAAACTGTTGACACTCTAAAGGGAACATGGCGTCTCGGACACGCCTGGACACCGTAAGTGAATGCTACACATGAGTAGTGGGTTAGGGGTCTTATGTGAAACAAACAAAGTGCTTCCAGCACCTGGTAGAAGAGCTGTAAGAATCTTAGTTTGTAAGAATCAGTATGGTGGTTCAGATTTGAGCTAGGGTGGTGGTGAGGAGGTCCTAAGCTGGGCAGGATTTGTCATTAGACTGGGGTGGAGGTGGAGGAGGAGGGGTGTGAGGGAGAGAATGTGTGTGGCCCGCAAGTGGAGGAGGAGGTGTAGGGGGCACAGTAGAGGTTGGGGAGCCCATGGCTGGACTGCCACTCCCTCCTCCGCTCTTTGGGAAAACTACCGGCTTGGGCCTCGTAGCTGGGGGGCGCAGCTCTCTAAAGGAAGGGACAGATGAGGAGAGGGAGGAGGAGGACAGAGAAGGAGACGTGGCAGAAGGCAGGGGGCTCCATGGCTGGCTCTTGGCGGGGCGGAAGGAGGAGGGTACGTCGCTAGCCGAGGAGGCGCTCCGCTGAAGTGGGTGGGCGTGTGAGGAGCCCCCCTCACTGTCCCGCAACAGACGGGAGTGGAGTGGACTGGAGGGCTCTGAGGCTCCTCCTCCTCCACCACCACCCACACCTTTCAGCTGCTCCAGTGTGTCCAGGACCACGTCAGGGGTGTGTGTATGTTTTGAGGTGCTCTGTCTCTCCAGCTCCCTGAGCTCACTTAGGGCAGAGCTCATTGCCTCGATATCCTGCAACACAGGAGGCAGACATTAAAGTTAGCATACACAAAAATGCAGACAAGGTGGTAAGTAACTGAACTGAGAGCTGTACCTGTGAGCTGTGCTCCACCTGGGCTATGACCTCCGGGTCCAGTGGTCTATGATTGCTGAAGCTCTTGGAGCGTCCTGCTGTAGTCGTCTTGCGTAACTGTGGGCTCTCCACCTAAATGTTCAAAATGACCTTGATTATATTTTCTCCCTAAATCAACTAAATATTCTATTTATTACATTAACTTGTATCTAAAAGATTTCACAGTACCTTGGTCTTGAGTGAGGAGTGGCGAGTGACTGAGTTGAGGATGCTGTGAGCGCTGACGGGTCGTTTGTCTCCAGTTTCTTTCACCAGAGCCCCGCCGACAGGAAGAGAAGCTGTTCTCACCCCTCCTCCCCCTCCTCCTCCTCCTCCTCCTCCTCCTCCCCCTCCACTGGCTCCTGGACTTGTACTTTCGCTCTCTGAGCTCCGGAATGTTCTTCGGATGCTCCCAGACTCCGGACGTTTCCTCATCCTGAATGAGAGAAACATTTCAGTAATGTTACGTGTTTTGTGTCTAAATGGGTCAGTAAGAAGACAGTCCAGGACAAAAAAGTCTAAAAAAAAAACTACAACAGCAGCAGCAACAAAAACACTAACAAGAAACCAAAATCACAAACTAAAAAACAACTCTTTTGTTTAAGATTTTGGGTTTGGTTTCTTTTTTTGGCTTTTACAGTTTTTTGGACCCAAACTGATTTTCATATGTGAAAAATCTTATGACTATCTGCATTAGAAACTCACTTGTTCAGGTTAGCCAGGTATATGTCAGCCACATGAGCTCCAGTAGGAGATGCAGCACTGCCTCTAGTGGACACCCTCTCCTCCAGTAGGTCCCTGGAGTCCACATCAGGTTTTGGACTTCCCCGACCCCCATCAGACCTGAAACAATCAAACCTTAGTTTATAAATCATTGCTGTGCTCTATAAAGCCAACAGAGAAGGGACTGACTCACATACTGATGCATTACTTCTGAAAGACAAAGCTGACTGGTGCCATTTCACTTCTGATTAGCAATTATTGTCCAGGCTCTTGACTCATATCCAAACAGGCCACAGTAGAGTGGTCTAAGGAAGCACAAGCAGTAATGGAAGCTATCTTTCTGCAACAGGAAATGAATAATACAAACACTATTTCTGATAAACACAGTGTTTTACCCAGAAGAAAAGAAACAGAAACTTAAAGCAAAATTCCTGCATTTGTCATCCCTGGTGTTATTCCTGTATTTTTGTCCATTATGACTATGCGTCGAGGTAACTTTTTATTCACCACCTCTATTGTAGAGTAATGGGAGATGCAGTCTCTGTCAAGAATAAGAAAGGTTAGTACAAGGAGCATAAGCCTCCTACAGTTTTACAAAAAACTTAGATTCAACAGAAATTGTCTTTTAAGTATTCCCCTAAAAACCCATGGTGTAATAAACTGAATAGCTGCTGTAGAGCAATAAGAAAACTGGAACAACTGGAGTCTCCCTTTATCTTTTAGTGACCTTCAATGGGTCACTATCAGGTCAGGGTGGCCATGTCATTTTAGTATTTCAGTTGGAATACTTGCAAACATAAACCATCCTCTTGCATTTGTTACTACCTCTCTAGTATGCACAAAAGCATAAATAATCCTCACTCTAATGTAAACAAACTACTGCACCCATATGGATATGGCAGTAAAAGTTGACCAGGAAGTTGATCTGCTGTCATTTCTAAAATGGCTATGGGGATTTCCAGAGGAACTTTGGGGTTTTTTTCCCCTAGTCATATTAATAAACAAATGTTTGAGATAAGTTCTGTTTTATTGTAGGTCCTTTGCCCTCTTGGACATCATTCTTGTCGATGCCATTTCCAGAAACTCAACAAAAGGGCCAGTGAGGAAAATATTATCATGATCAATATTCATATTAGAAAAAAATAAGAGACTAAAACCCAGGCAAACACTGGAATTTCCCTTCAAATGTTTTTCTGTTGCTTATGCAGATATTTGATCAAGATAAGCCATTGGAACACATCTTACATGTCTTGGACCACGATATATTGGTGTGGCACCAGTCCATCCACTCCGTTGTGTCGTCCCTCCCACCAGTCATCAGAAGCTCGGTGGAACAGAAGCAGGGAGGCACCCTTCTTGAATGATAGCTCCCGACTGGTGCGGCCAGAGTAGTCGAACCGAGCGATGGCTTCAATCGGGTCGGACTCTGAAACAGCCAAGGAGCCTGAGATTCAGAGAATGGTGGACAGACACAGGAAGTGACAGAGAAACAGAGAGGCGGCAACAAATAAGAGAGAAAAAGAAGGTGGTGGAGGAGAGGGGAAGCCAGATTAGTGCATAGCTGGTTAGTGCTGCTGTATTTGGTGACAGCACAAATGTTAAAAAATGGCTGAGCAGTAACAAAGCAGCATAAATAACAAGTTACAGGTAGCAGAATGTGAGCTGGTTTAAAAGGTTAAAGCCACAGTAACTGGTGAGAAAAGCAGGGTGAGATCTCATAAACTGGTGACAGACGGAAACTGGCTTCATCAAGTTAATTATGTATATGCAGTACATTTACTGTATTTACGTGTATGTGTTTGTGCACGTGTGTGTGTGTGTGTTATGCACCATCTTCGCTGTTGTGGCTGACAGACACGGTGTCAGGTGCCGGTTCTTCCACAAGGGGGGGCTCACAGTGTGGACTGTCACTACAGTAGACACAGAGGGCAGATGGGGTTAAAAAGACAGAACTACAAGAGTCTTAGACTGACAACATGTGTTGATGACTCACAGCCTGAGCTCATATTCCTCAATTCAGTCACATAGGCTCATATGTACCACACCACCGCTAAACGCTGAGATCATGACCATCTTACAAACTTGTACAGTCCTTGACATAACAGTTTGAAAATGTAGCTGAGAGCACTGCAAGATCTAGAGATGAGTTTGGGTGTATCCAGGGCTATAGCCAGGATTTTATTTATGTTCTTGTTCTGTAAATTTTTGGTCCCGAAATGAAGATCTAAATGCTGTTTCAAAGCCTTCTCTACACTGCCAGGAATACAAGTGGAATAAATAGTGAATCCATTATGTCGCGATTTATTAATTTATTTTGTTGGCTTTAAGTAGTCTTTTTTTGCAGTATATTACTGGAATCAGTCAAATAAACACCCACCATGTGCATTTTTTTTTTAAAGTTGTAGAATGTAAACTCCTCTGTGGTAGCTATGGTTCTGAGTGCAACAAAGCCAAGCCAAGTCAGTGTGATGATATTTTTCTGTCTTCACTTTCCACAGCAGAGACTGAGAGCTTCGCCTCTTGTGTGGCTTACAGTCTTAACAACTACTCTGACTGGCAGTAATCATAATAACTGGTGCCGAGGCTTGTCGTTACAATAAAATTGAAAGTTGGCCCTTGAATGCGTTGTGGTGTGTGCTGTGCTCTCACAGGCTGATGTGGTCAGGCGGTACTTTAATCTCCTGTGTGAGGGAGGGTAAGCTGATCCTCGTGGCCCCCTGGCCCTGAGCAAGGCAGACAAGCTGAACCCCCAATCAATCCACGGCAGCCTCTAAATCAACCACCTGCCCGCCCTTTTTCTGGCCTCCTCGTCATCTCTGAGCCCCCTCTCTTCCCAAGCACTCACCAGAAGTCATCACCAGCTCCAGGGATGCTGTAGATGGGGCCCTGCAGGTCCTGCTGTCCAGGGAAGATGGTGTCGTGGTGGATGATGATGGTTTTAATGAGCTCGTTGACGTGGGCCTGGCAAGAGACCTGGTCGTGGCCCTCAGGGACAGACATCAGGGTGGGACCGAAACAGATGGCAAGGTTGTAGGGGTCCATCATGTTTTCCTCGCTGTACTGAGACAGGCTGGGGCGGAAGGGAAAGAAGAGTCATCTAGAGGGCATTATATCATCCATCTCTCTTAAACATACACTAAACTGACTATGCACACAAACAACCATGAAATGTCATTTTTATCCTGCATTATCTGCAAATGCATAACTGTATGTGTCGGATTGCTTGAGGTCCAACAGTAAACTTCTAAGCAAGCATTAATACATTACTTCATTTGTGAGCTGTGGGGATGGAGAGACTCTGATGATGTGTGTGCGTGAGTGTTTCGCTGTGTGAGATGACGCAGGAGCATTGGGGTGACTGTAAATCACTTCACCAAAAGACGAAGCTCCTCTTCTGTCTCCACATGAGCTGTCTGGGACCACTTGGTTTACCCATGAGTCTCAAGTTTCAGGTCTCCCACATCCCATTTTCTTTTTTGTCTTTTCTCCTTTTTGCTATGTAACTTTAATTAAAAGGCTTTGTTGTGGATTTTAGGGAGGGTCAGACAGCGTGGAACGTGTGTCTATAGTCAACCAATACTGCACCACACAAAGTACACATGCAGAAAAAAGTGTTTTCGGATATTACTTTTGGATTAAAACCATCGCCCTGGATTAGTATGACTCAAGCCCTCCTATGGCTCCTAATGTACCCCCTGCTGTCAGAGTAGGGGGTGTCTCTATTTGAATTGCCTCCCCTGATGCTTATGCAAATACTCCCTCATGCACCAATGCTTTTTTGTGGAGTTTGTCGTCATCTTTTCAGAGAGCTTGGGTTTGTAGCTGATGCAAGCCCGTGCAGCTCATTGAGACACTATATGGGATGTTGGGCTAGATAAATAAACTTGACTAGAAGTGCGAAACTGAATCATTTCCCAAAGAAGAAAGCTTTCAGCTCCTTAAGGAATGACATGGTAGAAATACTCCCATTGGGGTTCTTCTTTGACTTTTCACAAAGGCGAAAGGATGTTTACATTTGGTGTATGAGAAGGCCAAATGAAGGCTTTTAACCACATCCTGGTGTTTATGAGACTATTTTTGTATTTATTTAACTGTGTGTGGGGCAATCATGACAGATAGGAAGAGCATGACGGCAGTTCTTAGCTGCTGAAAGGCGGCTTATCAAGCAGTTATTTTTATACATTGATTGAAGTTTCAGATTTTGTGCTCTTCACATGAAATTATGCATCATCTTGTATCAATCTTGGGCACAGGCAGTTTTAGAATGGCAGTCTTGCCAGAAACACCAGATTTGAAAAGTTCACACCATAATTTGTTTCCTAAAACTGCGTCAAAATGGTGTTGGTTGAATTCTGTGGTTGGTGTTAAGAACATAGTCTCATGTTTCTCTGTTGCAATGTTACTTTCCATCTCTCCGTTTTTCTAAGCTTCATGAATCATTCACTCCTGTTAAGCACCTATGCTGTCACCATTTCTGAAATTTGTCACATGAAAATTGGCATATCTTGTCACTAAAGAACCTGCAGTTCAACAACCGTTATTTACCTATTTTGAATGTTATGCCTCGCCCTCAGGCCTGAGGATATTCTGAAACTCAAATATGTCATATGTCATGTTTTTTTTTTCAGTCAGTCCAGGAAATACATGACTTATATAATAGCACTGCCTTGATTCAAGAACCATCTATAACCATTTTTTTTGGACACAACAACTACATATTGTTGATTACTTTCCCACTTTTCTTCTATTGTCTTTGTTTGTATGTCTTGCTACTCACTGGTTGAGGAAGGCGAACAGGTATCTCATGATAATGAGGGTTTTGCTTGGCAGAGACTGCAGAACTTTCTTAATGTGGACTGCCCGCTCCTGGAGGCTCTCCATCGCTAGAAAATAACACAGCCATGACACCCAGGGGATTACTCACACAATAAAATACATAAAAACACACACACACACACAAATACACAAAGAGACAAAAAGGATGTGACACTTACACACACAGGATATGAGGTCATGGAAGACTTCCTTAGGGAAAAGGGCGTGGTCCAGTCCTCTAAAGTAGAGCTTGAGGACACCAGCAATCGAGTCCATGTCGTGGTCATTCTGGTCCCCTGCCAGCGGGTCCTCACCTACATCCGGACAAGAAGACGGTAGGGTGGGAGACGGAGGTCAAGATGGAAAAGAAAATAAAGAACTGGACATTCTGTTTAAAATGCTCATGTTTTGCTGCCGGATTACAGTCTTACCTCTCTCAAATGCATTCTTGATGTCATTGACTTCCACCTGAGAGCCTGATACTCTGAAGATGCCCTCATGCTGCAGACCTGCACAGACATAAACACACATGATAGTTTTAATGAAAACATTCTCAGTATTATATAGTTTAATTGTATTTTGGTAGTTTCAAGTTAAGAAGTCCTGGTGAAATTCCAAATTTAATTTTATCCAGAACCAATCACACATGATACAACAATGTAACCAATCAGCGCACAGTAAAGGCTGCTGCTAAACCTATCACTTCACTGGAGAATTTCCTCACCATGGCGACTGATGAAGCGAATGCAGCTCTCGACCATCAGAGGAATGGCTTCACCTGATTCCTAAAATAGGGGGAGAGGAATTACTCCCGATAGAGGAAGACGGACAAAAGAGCTGCGTGGAAATACAGCACAGCGCACTTCATGTCAGGAGAATTGTCGCACATACATCTGCACACGCACATGCATCGGTGCACACATTTAGGAAGAGTGGGTATCAGACATGGGGGAGAGAGGGTGGGTGTAGCTGTTGCTAGGAGACGGTGCTTTTCCCTTTTTCCCTTTGTTTGTTTGGGGGTTTCCAGAAATGTATCAGAGGTGAGGCTGTAAAATTTATACTGGATGACAAATGTACACATTGATAATGTGAATCTCACTGTGGTTTTGATATGTTAAAAATCTGATTTGAAATCAATTGATGAATTGATTTCTCTGCAAAGTGAAAGTTGATAGCCACGACACAAGCCACCCACAAGGGGGGGCCACAAACATGAGATTCCCCAATGGAGCAGTTGCTTTTGATCATTATTGTGTTATTTCATATTGCATGAGAATGTACCAACAGATTGTACTGACTCTACTCTCGATGTAGATGTATATTTGTGTGTATTTGATTATATTAATCTGAATTATGTGATAATAATCAAAGTGCTATCAACATCTACCAGAGGTGCCCATACATCCTGTGGGCGGAGGATACTGCTCGAAAACATGTGGCTCGAGTTAAAAACAAAGCTGCAGTGGCTCTGACTGTAAATCTTACAGCCACTCAGAAACAAACACAAACACACATGCACACACACTCATGACAGATATTACCTGCTTCCGTACTGTCGAGTTTCTCCGGCCACTACACAGAGGGAGAGAGGGGAGAGAAAGGAACGGCACTCTATCATTATGTCTCCAGAGAAAGTCTATTTATACACAGAACTCTGGTATTGCTCTATTTGTACACACAGACACATATGCACATGTGTTGAGAATATCTATAAACAGTGACAGGGAAAATAATACCCCTGGCTGCCAAGAAATCAGGCTTAAACACTGCTATGGTATATGTGTGTGAGAGAGAGCGAGTGTACTCGTGTGTGAGCCTACTTCCTTCCTTCACCACACCTACCTGGCAAGGCAACAGTCAGTCTTCTGACCTAAAGGAGGGAGAAACAGGAAGAGGGGGAGGGGAGAGAGGGTATGACAGTAAAGAGGGAGACAGAGATAAACAGTTATAGTACAAGCATGACACATGAGAAGACAACTTCAGGTGGACAGAAACAAGGAAACAAACTTCCCACTTAAAGTAGACACACACACACGATCTAAGGAAAGATTTTCCTATGAGGTTGTGGAAATGTGGATGCGTTCGGCCCTGAGGAACACCCCCCCCTCATACTTAAACACACAGCTGCATCCACATATGGTTACTGTCACTGTGACCTAGCCCTCCACACACACACAGCTAGTGACTATTAGATATATTAAACTCATTCTGCTTCCCTGCGTGGGTCCTGATGCGCCCCTCTACACCACTCATCTTTCAGATCTGGTCCCTATTCGCCTCTGGTCATCAGACCTTTCCTGAATCCATCTCCCTACAACTGGAGGGGGGGGGCTAATAACACATACACGAACGCGCACACACACACACACACACACACACACACACACACACACACACACACACACAGACAGGATACAAGGACGATGTCTGAAAGGTATGAAGGACACTCTTGCAGTCCCACTCACTCTCTCCTAGGGTCTTCTGTATGAGGTCATGCTTGGCCTCCAGCTTGGTGATCAGGTTCCTGCCTTCCAGAAACTCCTTCAGCTTCTGCAACACACAAAGACAGACACCAGAGTCACAACGTGTGCAGATTATGCTCATATATAACTGCAGTAAGCCATACAGCTCTGTCACTTCAATCTGCCTTGGTCCCAATATTGCTCCAAAGTAATTATCTATGACCATAACTGGCACTGACCGTGAAGTAAAACTGCTCCGTCTCCTGCTGATTGGCCCGTCGCTTGGCAAGGCTGGGCTTGCTGAGATAGGATTCGCTGAAAGTTGACTTGACCGACTCCATGCTGTTGCTGTGGTGGAAGCACTCCGAGACGTCGTAGTCCTCCACCGTCACCATGTCTTGGATGGTGGACAGAGTGGCCTCCATAGTTTTCTTCACCTGATGGGCAGTAGAGAAGATGAGATAAGATGTACAACAAAGCTGTGGTTAACAGATCCGTGAATGGATAGGATGAAATATGAAGCTGAATGATTACGACAGAAGACAGATGACAGTTGTAATGGGTAGGAGATGAGTACAAAAATTAGAAGAAACAAAAAAGATATCTCACTTCTTCATTCTCAATCTTGAGTGTGGAGAGGCGGGACAGCAGCTGCTGACACCTCTGGAGCAGCTCACCTTCCAGTGGCTGTTGTGCACACATTACTCCCATCTATACATACACAGAACAATCATTAACATATTAAAATACTGATATTTAAACATGTCCTCGCGCTGACACACACAAACACAAACAATGGCACTTTACCTGGTCTCCCATGTGGGACTGGAAGTCAAAGCGAGCTGGGGGGCAGAAGACATTGTTGTAGGTCTCCATCAGTTTCTGTTTGTCCCCATTGGGCTCCAGACTCTCAGCTGCTCCCTCCAGTGTCTCCAGACCAGTGTGTTTAGATGTCTCTACATTCTGTTCTGCAGATAAGTAGGTCCGCAGGGCGCGATGTAGGCTGGCATGGTAGCCAAGGTCACAGCACTGCACACACACACACAAAAACATACATAAATACATGAAGTCTGTAAGCATTGTTTTTGTAAGAAACTTAAGTGGAAAGAAATCATGTCAGAGTGATGCCCCTCATGTTTTGCCTCCCTGTGTTGACGTGTACTTTTAGTGCTACTAAAATGAGCTTAGTCAGTCGCATTCACACTCTTTCACAACCACCAGTGTCTAGACTCCATCGGGGGGGATATTCCTGTACGGCTCATGGCATGACTACCCCCATATGACGATGATGTCATAATGGGGTCTAATGGCTGAAGATTCCTCACATATGTTTTCAAATTGTACACACTATATCAAAATATGCACACTATGAAAATGGGAATCTCTGTTCATCAGTTCTATTTATCTATCTATCTATTTTACTTCGCACCCTGTCAGGCACTGTCACCAGCACATACTCATTTTGTCAGACTGGTCTAAAGCAAAATTGTCTCAATTTTCTTTTATAAAAAACTACAATAGACAAGATTAATAATACAAGAAACTAATATTTGTAGTTAATACCATCGACAATTTATTAGAGCACCGTTTACTCAAGCAGTGTGTCAGTGCCATCAATCAGTGTGACAGAATGAACACTTCCTGTTGACTGGTCCATCAGTCAGCAGGCAGTGAAGTGTTATTATCCCGCAGGGAATGAACTCCGTGTTATCGAGATGTTTTGGCCACTTGCAGTCTACAGGGGGCCACAACATCACTCTAATCACAGGAGTGTTTGGAGGGGAAAAAAAAGACTAAGAAGAGAAAACATGGAGAGAGGATGTCCAGTCTGCTGCCTTCATTAAGAGCACTGAAGATAATGTGAAGAGACTGACTGAGGGGCCACCACTGGGTAGAACGCAGGGACACTGGGATACACACTCACACAACTACTGTATATACCCACACACAGACACACAATCTGTCCACATATGTATGCTCCCACAGCATAACAGGATGTGCTTATACTCACGTCAATGATGTCTGAGAGGTCATGGATGTAATATTTGAAGACACAGCTGTTGGTGGCCTCAAGAGCAAGCAGGTACTCGTTTCTTGCCTTGATGGCCTTCAGCTTGTTCTCTGTGTACTTGGCTTGTCTCTGATTGGAGAGAGAGATATAGAAGAAACAGAGAGATTGCAAAAGAGACAGTGGAAAGAAATCAGGAAAAAAGCAAAGAAGAAGGG
Source organism: Thunnus maccoyii (assembly GCF_910596095.1). Lineage (NCBI taxonomy): Eukaryota > Metazoa > Chordata > Actinopteri > Scombriformes > Scombridae > Thunnus > Thunnus maccoyii. The sequence continues at coordinate 14,197,981 of NC_056535.1, read as the reverse complement.
TAATGACAGGTAGAGAAAGGGGAAGGAAGGGAGAGGGATAATAGGTGTTAGAGTGAAACGCCTCAGTATTGATTGTGGATAATAAGATGTGGGGAACCGTGTTGCTGTGACAGGCCCCAGCTGTAGTAGACAAGGTTAGCAATAAGCCAGGCGTGCACTCATAAATCATTCATGAGACAGACACACACACACACACATCATAAGTCAGAGTGACAACAGGTGGAGCACTCTGAAACAGTCTTTCTCTCTCTGCTCGTTGCCCTCCATCTTCCCTCCCCCCACCTGCGTCGACCCTGCTCACCTTCTCCTTCATCTTCTCGATTTTTTTGACACTGGAGCGTCGGACGGGTTTCTCGTCGCTCTTGATGCTGGCCAGGGTGTCGGGCGAGCGCGGCGTCTGCCGGTCATCTTGTCGGCTGGAGCGTCCCATCTGCTTCTCCTCCTGCTTCTCTGCCTCCTTCAGCTTGGACTCGGCATTGATGCTGTCAGTGTTGTACATGTGGTACGTCTTCATCACCTGGGAACAAGATTTGCAGGAAAACATGAATGTTAGTTGTTTTTTTTCCCCCCAGTGTGTCTCTTCCTTCCCTGAGTTCTGGCTCTGGATCAAAAGTGTCATTATGCTAGTCAGCATCATGAAAAGAATGGAGTACTGCAGCACAATACACAGACAGTTTTTTTGAGGTTTTTTTGGCATTCCCAAATATTGCAGGGAATGAGTCACACACAAGCAGCCTCCTCTACTGTACAAGACTGCTGTGCATGGACATGGGGGTATGACTTTAACATGAAGAGTTAAACACACATGAAACAAGTGTATGTGTGCAGTGTCAGCCTTATTCCGGTGACCACCACCAGAGCTATCATTATACTGTTCTCCTCAAAATACTGCAGTCAGACACACTGGGCTGTCTACAAGGATGCATGTGAGCATGTGTGCGTCACTCAAACCAGATCTATTTCTATCACTTACTATATACTATAATTACAGTATGAGACCAGCTTTTATGAGCCGTGGCTGCGCTGAAGCTATACTGTTCAATTCTGCTCAGAGCAGCACTGTAGTAAGAAACATTGCCCACACACACAGACGGACAGTGAAATACAATTTGATTTGGCAGTAGTATGGACATGTGTAACCAGACGCTATGATGCCCCTGACAGCGTGAGAAGACCAAAACAACAGACGGACAGAACTGATGTCTGAAATTTCAGCAATCAAATCAGACTGCCCAACGTGTTTTTTTTTCTTTAAGCTATCCCCATTGAGCCATATAAGATGAAAGAGATTACAACACATTATTATGGATTCATATATTGTGGAGGTGTAACGGCAGTGGTTTCCCTTACCGTATAAAGCTCATTAAGAACTTTCATCAGGTCCTCTTGCAGCTGTACACCAACCTCTTTGCTCTGGAGAGACAAAAGTTAGATTAATGTGAATAAAGAGCTTTAGCCATTAGCTCCGTGTTGTTAATACCATTACTACCGTTAACCTACAACCAGTAACATCCATCCATACCCACTCAGCCATGTCGTTAACCAACTGCACCATCATCAGTCAAGACTAGAGTATCAAGCAGAACAGGAGTGAAGGAGTCCAGATAAATGAGCAAGGCAGTAGTGGTTGGACTTGATGGATGTGGGGTTAGAAGGGGAAGCTACAGATACTGATCTCTCCGTGATGGAAAGGAAGCAGAGGGAGCAAGACAGAGAAGGTAAGAAGACCAAAGAGCTAAAAGAAGAGGGCAAGATGATGAAGTTGCCAGAAACTACTGGTGACTGATGACTCCAAGCAACTCACAGATCAGTAAACATTATGCACATTTGTGATTTGGGGGTATGTACAGTAAATCAAGTTTAACTTGAAAGCAGACAGGTAAGAGAAAGTAGGGGGCAAGCAAACGGGAAATTAAAAGAAGGAGAGAGAAAAAAAGGAGAAAAAGTCAACTGAAAAAAAAATGGATAAGGAATGCAGAATGAAAGCAAGAACAGATTTTGCCAGCGCATGTTGAGCATCTGTCTTCTCCTGGAAGAGGGCACAGAAAGGGAGCGGGGCGGAGTGTAGTTGGGTATCAGGAGGTGAGCCAGTAAAAAAAAAAAAAAAAAAAGTGAAGGATTGTAAGATGAAAGGTGTCTAATGCGGTAAAGGTGGAGACTTGCAGGTAAAAAGGAGGGAGAAGAACCAGTTTACTTGGTGGCAGAGAGTGCTTGGGGGATTATAGAAGAAACTGAATCACAAATCGGGATGATTAACCTATTAGGTGGAATTACAGAGAGCAGAAAGGTCAGGAACAGAGGGGTGTGTGCTGTGGAGAAACAAAACGACAGGGAAGAGATTTAGGATACCGCAGCAAACGAAAGAGGTAACAGGATAAGTGAGGTCGCCCCACCTTCTTTCTTTAAAGTGCTGTAGGAGGCTCATATTAGGTGACAGCCAGCCAGACTACAGCCAATCAAAAAGCAATCAGCCATGGCTGAGCCCCCCTATCTATCAACTGTGGATCTTGACCTTTAGACTACTCATCTTGCCTGTGGTCGTCTGTCTGGCTCAGCGAGACAACGCGGTAACACAGCTAACACGCTTCATTAGCCCTGACGTCTGTTGTCCGAGTTGAGACTGTGTACCCATCAATACTGTTTGACTCGTTAGCGTTTCCTTCCGACAGTTACTAGATCTCACACACACCCACAGTATCATTCTGAACTACTTTCAACAATGGATGGAAGTGTCTGAGATGAATGTGTTGACTTCTCTAATATGGGTTGTCTCCATGAGTTGTGTGTGTCATGGCCCCCTGGCACTGCTGCTGTTCATGCCACTGACTGGAAATGTTATAAATGAACTAATTATCTACTTAATTAGCCATCAGAGCCTTCTCTGTGTGTGTGTGTGCAGTATGTTTATGACCCAGACATGATGGAAACAGCCCTCATGCCAAAGTACAACTAGTGTTTGAGAAAGATAAAAATAGAAATAAACGTCCATGACCTGGCCAGCAGAGAAAAGAAGAAAAAGGGAGAAAGTGTGGTTTTTTGGACTGCTCTATCAGTCAGACAGTGATATGAGGGTAGACGTTTGTGTTCTCATCGCCTGCGATCAGACTGTAAATGTAGTTCAAAGACGACCTATCAGGTTGGAAATCAGCAGCCTCTGCCATGACATTCCAAACACAGACTGCTTCACTTTGCCTTCCAAACACACACACAGACTGATCTTACTTATACTTGCGAGGGCTTTCCACTGATAACATTCCTAAACCCTATCCATAGCCCTCCTCGACACAAGATTAACTTTGATCCTTACCTTAAACTTAACCCTTAATATTTTAACCCAAACCTCAGTCTAACTTTGAATCCGGACTGAAGCTGTATGAGCGCAGCCTTTGAAGTGGTAACAATCAGCCAAATTACCTCACCTTGCAGATATGTTATCCCTCTGAAACTCATACCGAAGATGAAAATTAAGATGAAAACGATGAAAATGCGTAAGATGTAAGAACACGCTGCATTCCTGCTTGTTGCTCTGCCCCTCTCAGCTTGTGTATTTGGTCTGTCTCCCCGACTGTCTCCTCGGGGAGGACTCAGACTTGGTATTTGTTCTACAAGGTCACAGTAAGCTCTGATCTCCAGAGAAATCTCTTCATCCCCTCTCTCTTTCCTCCCTTGTCCTCTCATGAAGCCCCCTCTGTCTATCAAGTTTAATTTTCTCTTTCTTTCCTTCCTTCAGGTCTCCTCTTTCTCTCCATCAGCGTGTTTTTATCTCGGACTAGCGAGGCAGAGATCAGAGGAGACAGGACTGAGGCTACTGTATGAGACGCAGACAGCATGAACTCTCCTGGACTGAGGTTCAGCTGACTTGCTGTCAGTCAATAAATCAAACAAGACAGACAAGAGATGATGGTAAGGAGGATGGACAGGGCAGAAATATTAATGGGTTTAACAAACTGGGCTGTTACTGATGTGATGTGAAAAAAACATGTGCTCAAACAATGATAATATTATCCAGAGGATGCTACCATTTAAAAAGACACAACCAACTTCACAAACTCACTCACATAAAATCTATTAAGTAAATTGTAAAGCAAATTTTACATAAAGTAATTAAAATTAAGGAGTATCTATGTACCAGTTACACCAAAAAATGATCACTACACTGCAGGTTCCATACCCAATCTTATTAGAAACTGAAATCAACATCAAATCCATTAAGACAACCAATTAAAGTAAAGCCCTGCTGCGTTTGTTTGCTTTACCTTCTTGAAGAGGCGTCCTGAGTCCTCGCTGATCTGTGCGAAGCGGGGAATGATGTTGTTGAGGTAGAGGTCAGACAGAGTGGCGTGGTCGCGGCTCTCCCTCTTCACCTGAAGCAGCAACAGGTTCCAGCAGTTCACTGGAGATAAAATGCTCTGCTCCTTCCTACACAGAGAGAGAAAGCCAGAGCGAGTCTTAAAATTTACTCAAGGACCCCCCAAGCATATTTCAAATAAATGACAAGCATTAAGTCTCTTTCATCTTTTGAATCCCCCCCCCCCCCCTTTCATCCTGCTGATAGACGCAGACACAGGCCTACTTCGTGCTAAATGTAGAGACAAGCACACTCTTCACACGCTGTTTTTTCATAAAGATGAAATAAGACATTAGAATAACCAACAGAAAGGGAGAGAATGCCCAGACAGATTTACGTACAAAACAGCCACCCTCCCTCTCTCCTTCTCTTACACTTACACACACACACACACACACACACACACACACACACAGTGTCAGTGAGCCAACCCAAACAGGGGATTCAGCCAGGGTACAAAACCCAGCAGGAAGAGGTTAGACTCCCCAACAAGCACAGCTGTCACAGAAAAGGAATAAGAGAAAAAAGGAGAAAGAGAAAAGAGAAAAAGAGACAGAGAGAGAATGAGTTTAAAGACTGTAATGATTTTACCAACAGTATAATAGCTCAATACTGTTTCATTGTCTTTGCTTCAAGTGCCCATAAAGCCATTACACAAATGCGAGGCTGTCAATGCTCTGGCTATATTACAACACAACCCCTTTCAGAGTGTGTGCACACAGTTTTGTGTGTGTGTGTGTGTGTGTACGTGTTTGTGTGTACAGTATGTGTTATGGATGATCCATGGATGATCTAGTGGGTAAAATGGATTATGAGTGAGTGTAAGTGGATGAAAGAAGGTCTTTCTTCCGTTAAGAGCAGCTTTGACTGGATAGAAAGAGCGAAGAGCTGCAAGGCATTTACATCACACACACACACAGACAGATAGAGGTCAGGAAAAGTAGAGCAGTGACCCAAGTATACACAAGGTCAGACAGACACAGAGAGTCTTTGACCGAAGGGTATAGAGTGAGGCTGGTGTCCGCGGGGAGATGTCTGTGTGTGTGGGTGTGTGGGGGATGGGGGGCGCGGTGGCAGGAGTAGGATCTGATGAGATGAGTCATAAACAATTATGTGATATGCTGGTACTGGCTACCACTGGTCAGACGGTCAGATGACTAACACAATGTAATAACAATAACAATGTCAAGACAAAAGAAAAAAAAATTAACCTCCTACACATATTACAATGCTGAAATCCTGAAACTCATGGTGCATTGAGAAATGAGAAACAGTCATGTGGACACACGTGCATTTGTATCACTTTACTCTGACTTCTCTGTGCTGTCCGTTTCTTTTCCGGTGTGTCTGTCTTCACTGGTTGCACAACATTTTCCTTCACCAAAACAAGGCTGCAGTTCCTCTATTTGCTCAATCAACCAGCTTCCTTGCTTCCATGTGACATGTCACCCTTCACTGATCACCTAACTCTCTCTGACCCTCAGCTATCACAAGGTAAACACTGAAATGTCATTGGCTCCCAAAAGGTCACATGGTCTTCAGGTCGCGTGCTGCCGGCGACTCATGTTGGAGGGAAAATGCTAAATGGTCATGTATATTCAGGATCAAAGCACACAGCATTAAATGGAGCATCACTGCTCGCTGCTTTTACAACTGAAGCAAACTCAACAGTCACATTAAATATCAAGTATAAGAGTCATAAAAATAACTTTAGTATTGTCCCTTGATCGGTAACAATTGGATATCGATTTTTATTTTATCAACCCCAATTTCAGTGCTTCACTTCTCTTTATCAGTTCCTGTTCTTATTGAATACTTCTTCAAATATATAGCACATTATTTAAGTCAAAACAGAAACTAATGTGTGTTGAAAGCAAAGAAGTAAGATAAAGACAAACAGATATATAGACTTTATTGTCCCCCAGGGGGATGTTTGTTTCCAGAGTGTGCATTATGCATGCCTCCAGAAGTTAAACACACACATTGACATAAAACATCCAAAACAGTCTGTCTTAGTTCACTAACGCATAGTGTTTTTGTGATTGTGAAAACAAAGATGAAGATATTATCCATCCTGCCAGGTTCAATGTTCACTCTTCGACACCTCTTTTCACTAGAGTTGGTTATACTAGTACTAGCTGATTCAGGGGACTGATAACGACGACTTGGCAGATTAAAAATACTGTATTCTTATACATACTGCAGAAAATGCTACCTCCCTGCATGGAATTATTGTCACTTGCTGCTTATAATTTGCTGTATTAATACAGTTTTATAAAGTTTCGCACCACATTTTAAGTGTATTGATGCAGGTGAAGCCAGTGAGTAGACACTTTGCTTTCAGGAATCTACGAGTGGAGTCATTCAGCATGTTTCTTTATGAATCCCCAGTTGAGTGTCCCCAATTCAGAACTGATTACTGAGAAAAAGTGGTGTATGATTTTTCTCAGTACTTTCCAGTTCTATTAGAAATGTAAATATATAGAGGAAGAGTAGGGAAAAAGTACTGGTTAGGTTTAAATGAATACAGCCACAACAGATGCAAAACAGCAATTTTCAAGCCACGTGTGGTCATACGACCAATGTGATCTTTAGAATCAGATCCCAAAACCCACATCGAAATAATACGTAGCTGTAGCCATGGGTTGTGTAAGGGGCTGCAGCTTATTAACAGTGAGACTGGCCTAATATTTAGCATAAGGGTAGGCTTTGAATCAGTGTGCAGCTTGTGAGGGCCTCTCCATGTGACCAATCAGCCTGTCAGCCTCAGGGCACACACACACACACACACACACACACACACACACACACACACAAACACAAACAGACACATACACATGGACACACACAATACGGTTAAACCTAGTAACCCCCCACCACTGCTGTATGCAGTCTGCCAAATAGCAGGAATACCAGGGGTCTCCACGGGATCAACACACATACACAACCCTCACACCCCACATTGCTTGGAGCAGCATCAACGTTTGGCTGTACGGAGGAACAGCCACAGGCACACACATACACACACCTACATACAGACACACAAAAAAATACACACACATAACCGGAAAATAGCTGAAATTCCAACGTGGCACCCGGACTGAGCAGCAGCAGATGCAGGGGGAATGTTAAATACACAGATGTTGGAGGAAGAGAAAAGCAAAAAGAGAGTGGGAAAAGAGCAAAAAGAGAGATGGAAAGGAGAAGACAAACACTTGTCGGTCAGTAAGTTGTATTCTTTGTTGCCTTATCTGTATAGATTATGACGTGAACAAACCTACTGTAACAGCTGCAATAGCTGACCTGTTCAATACATTTTATTGTGTCCTTTGCCCCCCCCGCGCCCGCCTCTCCTCTGCTCTCCTTCCCTCCCCCAATGTGCAACACAGGGAAACACACACTCTGCAACTGTCTCAGCATTGATCTCAGCTGGAGGGGGTCTGTGTGTTGGGGTTTGTCCTCTTGGCTGGAGTGGGGTTTCGTTTAGAGGACTTATCGATCCCTTTTAGTCTGTGTGTGCCTCTGTGCGTGCGTGTCTGTGTGTGTGTGAGAGTGTGTGAGTGTGAGTATGCATGTGGGTTTGCCCCCAGCAGAGAAATTATCAGAGAGTGTCTCTGGAAAAGAACATGATGCATAAAGAAAGGAGAACGAAAACAGTGCAGGAAAAAAAGAAAGAGGAAGGGAGACAAAAGGGGAAACAAAAGGTGACTGTAGAGGAGGTCATGGTTTACAGGAAGTCAGAGAAAGACAGAGAAAGACAGAGATAGAGAGAGAGAGAGAGATAGATAGAGAGAGAGAGAGAGAGAGAGAGAGAGAGAGAGAGAGAGAGAGAGATAGAGAGATAGAGAGATAGAGAGAGAGAGAGAGAGAGAAGATGAGCAGAAGAGGAAAAAGTCCAGTCCTTCTCAACAGTTTTGGTAATACTGGAAGATCCAGTCTATCAGACGATCAGATGGTGTTTCCTCTGCAGTGATGGGCTAACAAAAACTCCAAAAAGGTGGTAACCAAACCTTTTATGTCTGCTGCTTGTCTATACATAAGATTACATTAACCTTAAAATAAATCTAAATTAATCTAAATAACCTGAACCTAAATCTAAATCTACGTAACATTAAATAAATTCAATGTTATGTAGACATGACAAGCTGTAAAGGTCTATGTGACAATTTGTGTTTTTGGCTATTAAAACAGATCTCCATCGATCAGGTGATGCCAACCAGTTACAGACTTTCACATAAGATACACCTGGGTTTTCTTGCTCCCGCTCCTCAGCAAGCCACCCAGCTCCTCTGAGATGCACTGAAGGGATTGGAACATCCTCAGTGACGGTTGGTCTCTGACAATTTTTTAAGTCACAGGTTGGAAGAGGACGCGAGGAGGCATTAACAGCTAAATAACAAGGACACTCTGCCTCCACAGAATTTGTGAGTGTGTGGTTTATGATTAGCTAGCAGTTCAGTGAATCCTTCTTCCCCACAGGGAAACAGACCTCTCTCTCTCTCTCTCTCTCACCAAAATCTGCCAGATAAATTATACAAGAACACACCATGCTGCTAAAGCTGATGAGCTCCAGTGCGTATTTGGATGCACCATATGTATCTCTGATGGAGTGAGTGGGAGAGAAAAAGAGAGAGACAGACACACAGTAGAGGAAGAGAAAGAGAGCAAGATCAGCCATCTTTGGTGAGAGAGAATCCCTGTTTGGGCAAGGTTATACACAGCAAGCTACTGCAAAATAGTCAGAGCACAAAATCCCCACCTGGCCATTTCTGGCTAAATTTGAAGTTACACACACAGTCTCATATGACCTCAAGGGTAACAGAATGAGCATGTTAATGAAATGTACAAGATATATAATTGGATCGAGCTGTTTCATTAGATCAAACTGAGAAGCAGTAAGTGAGATGTGAAGTCTTTGAGATATGCTTAAATGTAGGTCAGTACTTTACAGACTGGAACATACCAACATGACCTCACTACCCCTTTCAGCCATCCTTGTGTTTCATTTTCTTTGCCTGCCTCTACTTCTCTTTTCCCAGGAAGGAAGTCACCAGTAACCAAAAGGTTCTATGCTATTTAGACAGCTAAATAAAGAAAGTGTGCTTCTGCATATTTACATCTTACTTGGGAAAATTAAAAAATATTTGCTGTCTTTGGCAAAACTGATAAGATTGTGCACAACAACATCAGTTGTTACAGCACAGTGTGGTAGTGAATTATGAGTGTTTGTGACATACTTGAGTAGATGGTCCTTAGTGCTGCGTGTCTTGGTGAGGAACCTCTCTGCCAGCTTCTCCAGGTTGCGGCTGTAGTCCATCTCAATCTCTGCCTTCTTTCTGAAGAAGTCCTGCAAGTCCTGAAGCAGCTGCACCCTCAGTTCACACTGCTGGTCCAGACACTTGAGCTGCTCCACCAGCTGGGCGCGGATCTCTGCGGGGGTGGAAGGAAGAGTGACAGAGAGATAGAGATGAGTTTAACTTCATCATGGCAACCACAATCCAGGTGTTAGACACACTGAAGCCACAGAGGACGTCTTACGCAGAATGTTTGTTCCCCTGCACTTCTAAAATCAAAGGCCTCTTTCCTGTAAAAAATGCTAACTACATCCAATTATCCATACAACTAGGATGTAAGCTGCATACATTACAGTTGAAGATGCAGTGCTATTATTAAGATACGTGCCACAACAATGTGTAAGATATTAACGTCTTAAGCTCCAGTGAAAACACCTGGCAGAGCTGTAACACATCAGCCTGGAGTATTGGCTGGAATCCATTCCCCTCCCACCATGTATGTACATTACCACATTTTTATGCATGTGTGCATGTATATGCACAATCATCTATCCTCTTCCACACACAGAGATCTCCAGAGGCAGCCATTTATCCCAGCTTATCACTTTTCATTTTCCTCCTGCCTCCTTCCCCTCTCCCTCCTCCATGCTGCTCTCCAGTCTGGCCTCAAATTAATAGAGTGCACTCAGTACAGACACACTCAGTAACCATATTCAATCACTGGATACAAAAAGTCCACTGGAGAGTCTTGCCCACTGCAGTTATAGAGGAGGACACACAAAGAGTCCACACGCACGCACTCACACGTACATACACACACACACCAAGGACACACACACACACGACGATGATAAGCTGGATCAGTGCTGACAGCTGACAGATTAATGCTATGCTCTCATAGCTGCCTGCCAATGCTGAGTACGCCGCACATACATCCTTTTAAAGAGTTAACAACACAAACACACGATTCTCCGATCTGTAACCTGTGCAGCTGCATCATGGCTCTATTTTAGGCTGGTGTACCACAGCTGTCCTACCTTTACAACGCTGGCTGTAGAGGAAGCGGATGGTTTTGGCCTCCATCCTGGCTTCAGTGCAGTATAGACTACCCTCACACACATACACTTATTAAAACACACACACACGGGCTGGCAGAGAGTCAGTTGTCTGTCGAGCCGACAGCGACTGTTGATGCTGCCTTTGTGTTTTACAGCTGAGGGTGCAGTTTCTCATTACGACAAAGAGAAGTGGGATATCTAAATGTGTCTGTGACCACCCCGCTCCTCCCCCTCGTCTCCCACTTCTCTCTCTCTCTCTCCCTCTGTCATAAACACAGACCTAAACATGGTGCTACTAGCCCATGCCAGTGTCCCTCTCACAGTCATTCTTCGCTGATTAAAAGGCCAGAGCGGAGGAGTTTTTGGCGTTGTGACGCTATGGCACAAAAGACACACATACGCAACAAATAAATGCATACACACAGTCTGTGTCTGAGCTAATGACCTGTTGTGGATATTTGCTTTGACAACATGTGTTATTGTCTCGTGGTCTGTGTGTATATGTATGTGTGTGTGTACACGTGTTTGTGTATAATTTGCTCATTGCACAGCGCTGTCAAATGACTCAGTTTCCTGCCTCTCAAGGCTGCGGCACGAAAGCCCCGAGATGGCGGCCTTATAATTAGCCGGCCTGAGACGGCAACACACACACACCACATGCACAAACACCTCAACTGAAAACAAGCGCTCCCAAGATGGTGATAGAAGGCATAAGGTGATCAGTGTGGAAATGGCTTGAGGGGTGTAGGATACACAGAGCAGAAGAGGTGACAGCTGTCCCATGTGACCTCTGTGTTTAGAAAGCAGGTTTAATGGGGGTAAAATTAATCTAATAGAGAAGCTGTGCCCTAAGCCCCGAAACCCCTCTCGGGCCCCTAACAGTCACATTAGGATGAAGAGTGATTCTGACAGCACGCTCCATTTACAAAATATATGGCTGTGTGACTCAACCAAAGCTAACCTTGAGCTCTTCACACCATACCCTGTTGATATTGGCTGCTAAACTGGATTTCCTTGAAGGATTTCTAAAAAAAAAATTAGGTCTTTTAATCTTTGTCCATCTAGACGCTGTTATCGCCAACAGGAGAGGAGTGTTAGCTGAGAGACAGGGAGCTTGGTACAGCAAAGAGGAGAGAAACTGTCAGAAAAGATCGATGTAGGTCTTCCTCTCAGTCTCGTCCCTCTGTAATGGTCATCATCCAGTGAGCCAGTGAGAAGTGGGATGTGAACTGGAATGTGACGCCTCCAAACCCCCCCCCCCTCCAGACAGCCCAGTCACATTTTCCAGGCAGATGAGAGCAGGTCTTGTAATCAGGCTCTGGGATTCTACTTTACTGATGCTCTCCATTCTCTTTTCCCTTCCTCCTCCTCCTCCTCCTCCTCCTCCTCCACTTTCTCTGTCTGTAGTGCTGAGGGGCTGTCTGGCTCTGTCTGCACTGGCCTCACATTTTTCACCAGTTCCACCAACACCACAATCAAACATAAAACTATTGGCAATAGGAGATGGTTGCTAATCTTTGGAGCATGTCCCTGTACTTATCTACATATAGAGGGCATGCACGTGATGTCACAGTACACTAAAATCACCATGGTCACTCGTAACAACATCTGCCATACTTCACATGGAAAGAAACTGATCAAGCTGACAAATCCAGCTTTCAAGTAAAACCTACGTGCCTACAATATCCACAGACAACTGACAGTGACCGTATGTTGCACGGATCACTGTTGATGTTGATACTAATGTCCTTTACTTTTTCAAGAACTTCGTTTTTATCGCAGCTCACTACCCATTCATAGCAGCCACCTGTTTGTTTTGCATGCATCAGTGTAGGTGAGGGGGGTGATATTATGTCGGCGTGTATCCTGCATATATCTGAGTTTACAAATGAGCATGAAATGGCAGGGATCTGAGGAGATGTTTTTTTCCCCTCAAACCATTTCACCCAAAACTGCTCCTCCCTATCATCCATTATTGATTAGTTTGCTTATTCTGACCCAGAGGAAGGAAGACTAAAATAGAGAGTTGATGGATTGAGACAGAGTAACCACACTATAATGGCATTTCCACCATGGTCAATGCCTGCTGGGGTTTTTTGGGGGGGTTTTTTGCAGTGGGCTGAGGGTGAAGGCAGCTGCCTCAAATCAAACCAGTCTGACAAGTCATCACATTCAAAACGTGTGGATAGATAATCACAAGGAAATGTAACTGGAAAAGGAAATAATGCCACAGCCAAAAACAGCAAAACCAGTCACATAATCCTTGAGTCCCATTTTGCCAATGCATAAAGTGAAGCCCACAACTCATGTTTTTCCTGCAATAACCTTTTGTAGTGAAAGTTAGTTTTTGCAGGAAATACAGCACCAGCTTCAGGCTGTTTTTTTGGTAGCTGACAGAAGTGATGGTTGCCCTGGATGCTCTTCTGAGCTGGCCTAGATACAGGAGTCACACATACTGCTGCGAGTACTCATTATACCTGAGAACACCCTGGGCTATGGGCACAACACACACACACACTCTTATAGTGATGTGACACAGAAAGTCCAAGCTGTCACTCTGAGCTGTTTTGATGGCAGCTATCCAGCCCAGTCTTGGAAGCCCCACCCTAGATCTGTCTTCCTCTATTACTGGATTTGATGGTAGAGAGACACACACACACACATGTATATGCATGCACACGCATGGCAACTGTTTACAAGTAGACATGATGGATATTCGAGAAAAAGCTTGAACTAGCTGGATGGAGTGGGTGAAGGATGACAAGGCTGTTCATTTAAAAGATAATTCCAGTTTATTGCAACATGGGTCTTGTGTTCACAGTTTCAACCATCATTCCTGTCTGTAATAATAAGCCTTTAAAACAGCTTTCTTGTGCCATGACATGACCTTTCAGGCGCACTCACATTCACATTTTACCTCCTCGGAAAATGGTTTAACTGGGTAAACTGTTGGCTTGTTTACTTGTTTTTTTGTCTGTACAATGTTATCTTAACTGATTGAAATGATGGCCACAGCTACAAATTAACACCCAAGTTTAAAACAAAACAAAACAAAAAAAAAAAACAGGATTATCCTTTAAAACCAAGCCTCTCTGCCAGCGCTGGGGTGAGTGCCCAAAACCTGTGCCAGGTAATCAGTGAAAGCAGCGGGAAAACAAGAACACACATACACCAGTTAACTACTTCCGTGAAATCCAAGACACCCAACCAGGAGATCTAGCTAGTGGCGAGGTAGAATATTACCTATTCTTCTTATTTCATTTGTGTGTGTGTGTGTGTGAGCACGCGCACATGATGTGTTTATGCAGTAAGGCCTGGTCTTTGTTGCTCCAGGGGCTGATACTGCAGTACAGAGCGGCAGAGAGGAGGGAGGGGAGCAGAAGAGGGTGGTAATGGTTTTGAGTTGTACCACTGTGAGCTCATACTATTGTCCTCAGAAGAATGAAAGAAGCAGAAAGAAAAGGAGAAAGAACAGAGAGCAGTGTAAAGAGTGAGTAAAGGAGGTGGGGGGGCACTGCGTCATTCTGAATAATATGTCCATTCATCCCAGTACACACAGGAAGAGAGGACAGAGAGACAGGAAGTCAGTCGGACCAGTTCATTGCCAGCAGGGAGCACACGGGAGGGGAAGGTCATACTAAAACAACTACAGGAAGCGTGTGTGTGTGTGTGTGTGTGTGTGTGTGTGTGTAAAGACGGAGTGCTGCAGGATGGGGGGTTGGCCTGAGGTGTGTGTGAGTGTGTGTGTATATCTCCAAATGAAAGGGCTTGAAGAAAAACAGGCAGCTGTGGAGTTCACCAATATAACCCTCCAAACCTGAAACCAGGCAGGAAAAGAGAGCAGAGGGAGAGAGGCTGGAAAGGAGAAACTGGGCCAGGGGTTTGCAGGTTGAAGAGGGGGAGTGTGTGTGTGTGTGTGTGTGTGTGTGTGTGTGTGTGTATGGATGGTGGGGCTACGGGACGTGATTTTCAGGCAGTTGTATAGGTCGGTAGTCTGAAGCCTCAGGTTGCAGGTAGTATTTCCTAATAAGATTCTTCAGCAGGGTGGAATCTATTAGTTCCAGACATGCCTGCCTAACACTGCTTCAACATACACACACACACACACACACATACACACACACACACACACGCATGCACAAGTGAGTGAGGAGGGGAGTAGAGGAAGAGATAGAATTACAGTACAGTAAGTGTTGGAGGGAAAACTATTGCTGGAATGGAAATATTCCAGCCAATGTCTTTTCCTTGGGTCTGGACCTTTCCTCTGAAAACAAACACACACACGGACACACACTAAAACTTATATAGGCATTTCCTCTCTCACCCAGAGCCTGAAACCTTTAGGAAAAGCAGTGTCGTCTTTAGACGGCAACTTAACAAGCTTAGTGACTTTTAGACATGGAAAACCCGGCTAAAGCCAAACCACGGCAGACCTGCTCTGTGTGGCAGAGGAGGGGAGAGCTAAAAAGACGAGCAGAGAGCAGAGGGTTTTAGAGAAATAAGGGCTCCTCTGTGCTACAGCTGGGCATAAATAAGTAAAGGAGGAGTGAAAGTTATTTAGTCTTTCTGGTACTTTAAAAGTTTCACTTTTGACCCGAGACAATAATGGAGAACAGAGTACTAAGGGATGCTTTCAGTCAGGCAAGGAAGCAAGCCTCTGACCATTCAGCTTTCAGTTGTCTCACACACACACACACACACACACACACACACACACATACACACGCAAACAAACAAACAAACACTCCACATGCAGTAATTAAACCAATGACGATGAAGGAAATGCAAAATGGTTTGTGAAAACAGATATAAAAGATCACAATATGAGTTTCAGGAAATGAGATTAGACATCAAATCAGAAATGTTCCAACTATTTCAAGAGACAGACTTCCTAAAAATGTTAAAATATTTTGGGGCCTACTAATAAATCTTGTTCCCCTCCCCCCAAAGTATAAGCTAAGTGTGGGAATCACTATTTCTTGTCCATGTTGGACACTTCATGATAGCAATGAGGACAGAGTGAGGAGGCCGGGTGAGCGGAGACAGAGAAAAGGAGGAGGTGACAGGGAGGGAGAGGGGGAGTTATTGTGGGGGTGGGGTACTCAGTGGGGGTACATTCCTCCGCACTACTCCGCACCTCTCCGTCCAGATCAGGAAGTCATTAACCCTTTACTAGTTAGAGAGGTGCTTTATCTGCAGCTGGAAGAGCACAGCAACAGGAAAGGGAGAGGAAGATGAGAAGTGTGTGTGTGAGAATGTTGATGTGTGTGAATGTGTTGATGCATCTGTGGCCCACAGTCGGACCCATGTGGGCTCTCGTTGGGGTTCCTTGCACTAGTTGAGCTGGGAGCACAGGTCAGGGGTCAGGGGTTGCAAAGCTACTGGAGGAGGTCAGTCTCCCATGTCAACCAACTGCTGGAAAACATCAACAACAATAGAACTAGAAGTAGTTTCAACTATTCCTGCAGCCTGAGTGTAGTTTTCTACCAAATCACCATCTCTTCTGGTATAAATATCATCACTCTTTCCAGGAATGTAATCTAAGTGAAACACTTACCCCTCCTGACACCCTCTCCAGCCATCACATTGTTGCAGTTTCATTTGGCAGACGCTTTTATCCAAAGCGACGTACACATGAGAGTTAATACAACACACAATACATCACACGCTCTGATTCCTGTCGTATGGTGGCAGAGGGTTTGCAGGGTTGGGGATTGGGGGTGGGGTGGGGTTCCCTATGCATAATGAAAAAGGCCGCTTATCAAAAGTTAACTAGCTCCTCACCCATTTACAGCCTCAGTCTGCTCTACTAACCCAGTCTGGAAAAGGCACTCATGGGGTGTGTGTAGGGGGGGGGGGTGCGTCTCACACAGATGCAGGGACTGTAGATGGATTCAGGGACTTCAAATGAAATTAGGGCTACAACTAATGATTATTTTCATTATGAATCAATCTGTCGACTATGTGTCAACCAATAAATGAAACATTTAGTCTATAAAATGCCGGAAAATAGGGATTGTTTATGAGAAAAAAGAGATTTATGACAATATAAAACTGAGAAATGTAGCAAATCCTCACATTTGAGAAGCTGGAACCAGAGAATGTTTCGCATTTTCCCTCTTAGATCACATAAACAACTAACCAATAGTCAAAATTGTTTTTCAGTGTATTTAGTAATCAATTAGTTGACTAATGTTTCTGCACAAATAGAGATCACATTATTTTACAATTCATCGGCATGATTTGAAACAGCCCCTCCCAAACTGCAGGCTTCTAAGCTAATGTGTGTGTGTGTGTCTGCGTATTCCACCCTCAAGGGTACCATCCACCTGGTGTCACCTCTATTTCCTGTCTCTGCCGGACACAGCCATCTGGGCTTCAGTCTGTTCCAACAGGCTTCATTTCTGTCTCTCTCTCTCTCTCCATCTCATTTGCTGTGCCCCTCTCTCTCTCTCTCTCTCTCTTTCTCTCTCTCTCACACACACACACACACACACGCACACAGTTCGCAGTACGGATGCAAACCATGACCGTGTAGTGATCTACGCCATCTGTCTGAGAAAGTACAGAGAGGTAAGAGACAAAAACGTGCACACATATTATACCATCCTGGACCAGCAGGAGAGACAATATTAATCTGAGCTGTCCCACTGTGTTTGTGTGTATGTATATGTGTGTGTATGCACTCTTTCCAGTGTTTCCAAATGGCCAGTGCATAACACCCCTCTTAATCAGCTTAGCAGCAAGTCAGGGGATTTGACTAATCCACAACACAAGCATGGGAAGGAGCCTGCTGAGTGTGTGTCTGTCTGTCTGACTGACAGACAGTGTGCGTAGTAAGTTAAGCCAACCTCAACAGTGTTAGACAGCAGTCTCTCTAAGCATCAAGCATTACGAGAATCATCCAAGACATGGGACTACTTTCAAATAGCGACGGATGGGTGTGAACCTCTTTCATGTGCAGACAAATCATCTGGTGGGTAAAGGGTCATTCACATCTTTATTAACACTTGTCATAATTCCAGCGAATGAGTGACGGTGTGTAACTCCCTACATCTAGATTAAACAGTCCCTCAGTCATCCCCTCTATTTTTCTTCCCCTCATCTTTCTGTCTCTCCGCTGTCAGAATTAGATCGGTCAGCACCAATGATTCATGGGGACCTTGAGGGCTGTGTGTGCATGCATTTAAAGCCCACTTCCCCGGGGAAGCGTCAGCGGTCTGAAGCCTAACACAGTGTGTAATAGCCTCCCTTTATCATCTAATAGTTGTGCAGGACAGCTTCAGTCACACAGAAAACTGTACACACACACCCACAAAAACGTCTCTCTCCCCAGTGGGAGAGAGATGCATGTGTACGTGACAACTGAACTGGCATGTGTGTCCTTATGCAGCAAACCCTTATCACTGCATTCCAAGAGACATCAGTGGCACGCCGAAAATGGCCGAGGGAAAACGGTAGAGATGGAGATAGAGGGTATAGTGAGAGTTGAGAGGAGGGGGCGGGCAGCGGCAGCGCGAGTTAAAGGCTGTATCTGCTGATGGCTGCCGATCCTTATCTGAGTGCCAGTGGAAGGCAGCGAGGCTGGGGGGGGGGGGGAAAGAGCAGGGGAATATGTTCCATCAGACAAAGGATGAGACCCAGAACAGCAGTCGATAACATGAGATACTATCACCGCATCCAGCTCGAGGTCATGTTGTCGCTGTCATCAGGTACAACCTTCTTCCCAGACATGGGAGGAGAGGACTGAGGAGAGACTTTTATGGGGCATGCGCACAAGAAATAGTGATGCAGTGAAAGGAGTGCCAAGCACATGCAGATGTATCTTACTTTAATATAGTCAGCGTGTGTCCAGAAATGTGTACCTGTGTGTTTTGAATCCTGTGAATCCAGACATACTGTCTGTCTCATCTTGCATGAACTCATTTAACATCTGCTGCTACGTCTTTCTTGAGGAAGATTAAAAGATAATTGGAGAACAATTGTATCACTGTTGAAACTATTAGGCAATTAATTAGTTCAACAACAGAAACTCGACAAACAATTTTGATAATTGATTATTTGGTTAGGGTTGATTTATCAATCAATCTTTTCTGTGTTTCACATCACTGCATGTTCAATATCTTCAGGTTTTGACTGTTGGTGACAGACACAAAAAACACATACCTACAGTATTGACCTGTAAAAACTTGCTTGTGTGTGCTAGGAAAGTACAAGTTGTACAATAAAGCTAAGCTTATGCTGGAGATAAAAGCTGCAGGTCATAATTAGAGTAACAGTGAGTGTAGTAGGTGAGAACCAGACAGGTACAGTGTTTGGCTGTCATTCCTTCGTCACTGAAGGCAGAAAGAGCTGAATCAGGATCAGCCTATGCAGCAACTGCAATCCCCCCCCCCCCTCCTCCTCCACTAACCCGCTGTTCCAGAGGTATAACTCATTCTCATGCCTGCTAATGTGTGTATGTGTGCACATGTTTGCACACCATGGAGAAGTGGCCTTGCTGTGTAATGAGTCCTGCACAGGCACAGCTCAGAGAGCCAGGGTTTCCAGCAGTGACAGGCTAGCCAATGAAATATGGCCACCATTTCAACCAGGCGACAGTCTCTCACAACAACCCTCGGAGATATACCAAGCCTGGGTACAGCTAAGATGAGCAAACAAGATCACAGCCCCACCCTATCTAACCCCCGCCACATGGAGAATTTAGTGCTGCGGTATATACTATCACTGAGAACTGCAGAGCTAATAGAGCCATAAGTATGATTTCAGTGCTACTATGCAGTTTACTCATTTACTTTTTCCACAGTGAAGATCACATTCAGCCTGCTAGTTAAATTCTTCCTCGCTTGCAATCCCACCCGCTCACATACCCACCCAGGCATCTGTCTGACTGCTGCAGAGACATGGGGGGGGGGGGGGGGCAGGGGGAGAGAAAGTGGGCCAAGCTGCATGAAGTGGCTCCCAGGGAGGAGGACAACGCAACACTTCAGCACAACAAACCCCTGCAATAGAAATTTGTTGAACTACACAAGGGACTCGGCTGGGAAAAAACTCTTTCTGCTCTACTTTCTTTTACTCTCTCTCTCTCTCTGCAGCACTTTTGGGTCTTTACTCTTCAGCTGTTTTTACATTTAGTTCCTTTTTGTCTTTTACAAAACAACCATACTCTCTTGAGGTGAACCAACAAGAGGAGCAAGAAAAGAAGCCTAATGTTTTTCTTGCTGTCACTTTGTCTTCTTTCTGATGGCATCTTTAACACCAAGCAAAAAGTCATTAACTGGCTGAGTTAGAGCATGTTATGAGCTCTATTGGTCAACAACAAAAACTTCCATCATTGACAAGAAGGCCTGACTATAATTTCCCTTTCATTCCACTAGAATAGAATAAAAGTGCTGCGTGAAACTTACACTTTCACTTCCAAGTTGGACAATTACATGAATTGAATTTCTTCACATACGCTTTATCAAATTTACAAACACTCACTAAGAGGTAATAAATAAAATGTACAATAAATTTTAGATGATTTTGTTGTTGTCATGTGAGGGCATAATGAGATGCATGCAGCATCAAGTGGGTTGCATTATCCAATCAGCAATAAAGACTTTTTACGGACTGCAGATACATACACCTCTACTGGTTTAGTTTACGGTTAATTTAATACTGCAGCTACTGTTTAAAGTCGCTTTCTCTTATTCACCTTCAAATACGAAGACTGGGTCCTTCATTTTTACTACTGAGAGGGGTCTTAAGCTGTGATGATCACATTCAACAGGACATAATGTCATCACAGTAATCCTCAGACAAAAGTAATTACTAGAGGAAGTGTCACAGGTGTAGCTGTATATAACAGCAACTAATATACAGTAGTGACACACTGTCTCAACTGCTGCAACTTGGGACACAGAGATATCATGGGTCATCACGTTTGGTGCAATGGAGTCCACATGAGATTAATATGTATGCTTGGTATAAAAGGGGGTAAGCATGAAAGAGAACTCAGGTCATTGTTCAGTTCAGCACACTCTTAGGTTAAAGCCTGCTTTCTATCCTGACTCTTTTCATTGGAGCTTAGCCCTTTAATGAATATTTTGGGCTTCAAGTCACAGTAGGAAAAGTAGGAAAATGAGCTTATAGAAAATGCATAAGACAGCTCATTTCATTTCAGCAGGCTTAATAACAGTAACAGTACAACAGATTACACTCATCAGTGTCTGCATGCTAGTTGGACAAACTCATTTCAAACCAATTATTTATATATTTTTTTTTAAATTAAATGATACGTCCCTGCATAATAGGTGTACCAAAGTGAATAATATGACCAAAATCTATTGTTTAAATTGGGCTGAGCAGCTGCCCGAGTGAAGCAGGGTTGAGAATTAGCGCACCACGGTGTTTTTTAAATCCTCTAACAGGATGAGCTGCAGCATAGACACACACTATTAAACTTCATGAGGTTGTATCAGAGATTACCTCTTCGCTTAGCAGCCTGACATCACTGAAATAAAAGAAAAGCACAGGGCCTGGAACTTGCATAAAGACCTGGCCTGCAGTGTAAAAAAACAGGATATCGTTACACTTTTCACACTACTTTACAGCTTGGTATTCTGCGACAGCATGAAGCCAGTAAAATGTCAGTAAAAAGTACAAAACCAGACATGAGGTTTGGCTTGTGTTTTTGCTTTCTGATAGCAAGTTTCAGTTGCTTTATTATGAGCATTTCTTTGCACAAATGTATGAATTTGGAAGTAAGAAACTGACACCGATTGTTGCCTACACCGGCATATACCAGCATATCAGCAAGAGCCTCCTGTAAAGCAGGTGTGTGATTTAGTGTACGCTCATTTAGTGGGTTTCATTTAGTGGGACACTAAATTAATCTCTCTGCAGCAGGGCGAATCGAGGTCAGTTTGAGCTCACTGCCCAAATAACTCTCTATGTCCTTGTATAGTTTAGTGTTACAGGCTGCATGTTTTCCGCAATGCAGAATACTGAAGTAAGCCTTGAGCAAATCTTACCAGTGCTTGGAAAGTTAAAACTGGAACAACAACACTCTTGTCAGATATGGGACTTGATCAAAATAAACTACTTCATCCAGAATTCTCAGAGGATGTGTTTGTGAACCACTGCAGGACGAGGAACGCTCACCTGAGGTCAGCCCGGGGACACCCTGACACACAATAAACACAGCCTTTGTGCCGGTCAAACACACAAACACATACACGCCATTGTTTTGCATTCTCACACATAACAGCCTACTTTGCAAGCGTTACATACCACCCGCATGACTGTCCCTATAGCTCAAATATCAACATCTCATGGGTCAAAACAGGCATCTTCACAGTCTGATGATCGCCACAGTCAGCTAAGAACAAACTATAGGCAATGCTCCTGGCTGCAGCCTGACTCGCATTATGACAGACTCTACTAACATACCATTTACTGAACCAAATGAGTGCTAGTTTAACCGGTAGTACCAGTCATGTTTCGTATTCAATGAGGCGACCATGTTGGCGCTATGGGGCCCCACCGCAGAGGGCTCCATCAAAGAAATGCAAAGTCATCAAATGTTGATGAGCCTGGCTCAACTTTTGCCGCAGACCAGTACGTCATTCAGTGATGCATTGTGTTGGCAAGTTAAAATACACTGTAGTATTGTGCCAGTTCTTCCATTTACCTCCTACACAAAGTGACAGAAGAAAATTAATGCTGCCATGATACATTTCTAGCGCTGTAAAATCTTCCTTCAAAAAAGGAGAATAGCCTGCTTGGCAAGTGTTTTTTGGCTTCTCATAAGCCTTAAAACTCATAGAAGTATTATTAAAACAGGACTTCCTGGTTTATATTTCACCTTCTCACCTGTACCTGCAACAACATGCTCACACCTACACAGCCCCTTGTGTTTATTTAAAGCAGTACTATTGTCAGTCTGAACACAGCCTAAATGATTAAGTAGACACAGTTAACTCAGAAGGCCTGTGTTCAATCTTCATTGACAAGCGAGCAAGGATTCATCGGAATGTGCATGACCAAGATGATGAATAGAGAGTAGCTGCTCTCTAGCTAACCCTGAGCTTTGACCTCCCTGAGGAGGAGGGTCAAGGATGAGACAAATATCTACTTCTGGAAGCATCGGACTATCAGATTAAAAAGTCTGACGTCCTCTTCCTGACAGCCCTATGGCAGGCCCTGTGCTTAAGTCTTCTACTCTCAATCTTTCTGCCCTTTGACACCATAGGAGCCTGGTGTCTGGTGAGTCTCGGACACATGATAGAAAACAAAGCTATCTGTACTCGGTAACGGACAGCCCTGATACCGAGAGAATACGCCTCTCCAATGAGTGGAGAGTGGAACACAGGGTCGATGACTCTTCACAGCGTGTGTGTCCTATTTTGTGTGTATGTGTCAGAGAGAGGACGTGTCGGAATCAGTGCAAAACAATAGAGTGCTGCAGTGTGGGCGGCCACACCCTTTCCTCCTAGCTCCCCTCCACGGCCTCCTCTCCGGCCCCTCAAAACTGCCTCAAAGAGGTTTTAAAAGAAAGGGACAGAGGAGAGAGAAGAAAGGGAGTGGACACACCAGGAATGAAATCTTTTATATATGGAAAAAAAAAAAATCTGAAGTAAAAGAGTAGGGAAACGGGAGGAAGCGAAAAGAAAATATAGACACTAACTAGTGCGAGAAAGAGTGAGAGGTTTGACAGGTTCTCAGCTCCAGTAATGGAAACATGACAGAGAGCAGAGAGAGACAAAGTGGGCAGGAATGAGCAGATTGGGGGAGGGGGTAAGAGAAACAAAATGGGGGCATAAAAACAGTCTAACAGGAGGCAGATAAATACTGAGAGGAATCTAGCGGGAGAGAAAGGGAGAAAACGCATCGCTATGTGTAGCACTGTGTTCTGCAATGTGTTGCTGAATTATTGATGCTGCCTCAGAGTTGAAGGGCGCGAAGAGGGAGCACTTTCACACGCAGCGTAACGTCTGCATCATAAACATGCATTCACACATACGCGGAATTGTCAGACTGTGGTAAATACATCTACATAGATCGTCCCTCTTGACAGCAGGCTTGAGAGTCGTCAGCAGGTCCCCAGACAGTGTCTATGGCTGGTAGGGAACAGAAGAGGTCTAAGGTCATAGCAGACCAGAGGGAGACATGTGGCGCACACCTGTCCTAAACTTGCCTCAGTAGACTCACGCACGCAGATCATCAGGAGACAGAAACGAGCTAAAAAGGAGACAAGCAAGGTGGTCATTAGTGCTGTTTATTGTTTGACAATTTGAAAGACTACAAAGAGCTCTCTTCTTGCTTTCCTTTATCCCTTCCCTGCCTGTGTTTTTCTCTCTCCCCGGCTGGCTCTCTTTCTTATCCGCAGAGGAAGCCTGTTTGATCTAGGAGAGTCCTGCTGTTCTGACTCTTCAGCTCCCAGACATCAGCTGTACACTCCTCTCTCACTCACTAAATAAGAAAGCTCCCTCCTTTTTTTTTTTTTTTTTTTTTTTTTTCCAATGCTCCTTCACACACACACACACACACACAAAAAAAGAAAATCACAGACTCTCCCTCCCTCCTCTCCCAGCAAGAAATCGGACACATTCTCCCTCTTGTACCAAAGACAACAAAATAATTCACGAATTCAAAATGGCCTCTGTACCGTACAGTAGAAGCTGTGCTGAGGCCAGCTGTACCGTGTGTGTTTGGATGCATGTAGAATTTAAGCTATGACAGCGATGTATTTTTCACTCAAAGGACAGTGGCCATCATTGTCATCTGCAGCAGGAGCGGGACACAATGGAGAGGGATACAGCTAGGGACCTGACTCACACATACTGTAAGCCTTCCTGGCCATTATGGGTAACAAAGACACTGAAAACAATGGGCATTAAGTGTCAGCGTGTTGTGCAGAGATACAATAGCTGCATTAATAAAGGGCTGCCATGCAAAAACATTACGGTAATTTTGTTTTTCTTTCTTTTTAATGGAATTCAGTGTGGTTTTTTGGCATGTCTTAGCTCATTAACTACAGTATTGACATGTTTTTGGATGCTGAAATTCATTCATTCATTCATTTCTTGCATTATAATTATAATCTTTTAAGTAATAGTTTGATACCAGGGGGGAAACAGCTAGCCTTGCTCTGTCTACCGGCACCTCTAAAACTCACTAATAAACACATTATATCTCATATCTTTAAATTCAAACAAAAATCAAAACGTAAAAACATCTTTAGTCTTCTTTATTACAACAATAAAAAGTTCGCTCATTAGTTTTGCAGTGCTGTAAACAGATACACATAATGCTCTTCTCCATTGCATTCGTGACAGAGTAGCCTCTCTAAATGTGTTTGCTGCCCCTAATACTCGAGTCGTTTCGAACAAAACTCTGCGACCTGTACAATTAAAACGCCCTTGCTGGAACCACCAGTAACCACAGGTGTTGCTGAATAAACCAGTACAGAAATCTTAAGGATTGCTGCTCAAGGGCTCCACCAACATCATACGTTTTCAAAACAGATCCTACTTGCCACTGCACTGATTGTGACAATTCATCCAGTTTGATTTTGGCATGGACAGAAGTTGTTTACACTGACATTTTGCTGCTGATAGGACATTTTCAGAAGTTATGTACAACTGATGATAAAATGAATATGTAAGACAAAGACACCCACAGTGATTCAATAAAAGCTCAGCTCCAGCAGTGGGAATCCACCACTCCAGACTGGGAAAGTCTTTCCTCTACATTCCTCAGAGGGAATACCACCAGCACATGACAAGAGCCCTACTCACACTCAGCCACTTAGCCTGCTGCCTCCCACTGCAACCTTTACACACAGAGAATGTCTGTGTGTATGTGCATATGTGTCATAGACAGCAACCTTTAACACGCAACACTGCCCTCAGAAAGAAAGAAATCACAGAGAGAAAGGGAGTGGGAGAAGAAAGATTTGGGGGAGAGAAAAAAAAAAAAAAAAAGAGTGATGGGGGGCACCAGAACATGTTTGTGTCAAGCGACTATGCCATCAGTGTGATGACATGATTGATGGTGAGGTTCTTTGTGCTAAAGGGCATCCCCTTCTCTACCCTCTTTTATTCTCCATCACCTCAATACTGAAGGCTCCTCGCTGTGTTTTTTCCAAGAAAAACCACTTGGTCTAACTCAACTTACAGCTCAGCACAAGTCTAAGCAGATGTCTACTTTCTAACAAAATGACTAGACAGAGTGTGCCTCAGTGTGTATAATCTATATGGAAAGCATACTTCATCTCCACACCAACCCATGTCCTGCATGGGCTACTGCACAACAGGAATTAGTATGTGTGTGTGCATGTATAAGGGGAGGGATGTTCCCATTTCCACTCTGTTTGAAGCACATGGACTGAGTCGGAATGTGAAGGGGGAGGGGGTCTTCAGAGGGAGGGTTGAGGGGAGAGGCGAAGGCTGTAATCTGAGAGGGGTATCCCACAGTGCAGGCCAGCACATGGTCTATACAATCTACTGTGGGCCTGGCCAGCGCACAGGGAGAGGGACACTGACAGAAAAGTTTTCCCTTTCAATCACAGGCCTGAGTAGAGCAATACAATAGTGCCTCGTAGGTGTCGCCATATCAAAATGTACCAACGGATGATGATGACGACATACGATGGTGTCATTGCTTCACCTGTTGAAAAACATCTAGCTGCAGTTATTACATAGCTTAGCTTAGCTAATTTTGAACCTCAACTCAATACGCTGCTACATTGTGCATATGTGAAAATATAGTGTGGTTTGTACTCCAGTACAAAAAATTGTACCAGATATGTCCTTGAACACATTACTTCATTCTGTTGTCAGTGATGATGGAATACTACTGGATTGTTATTCATTAGGCGCTCTGTAAACTCTGCTTTGCCGTCTTGCTCAATTAAAATACTTTTACCGTGACTGTTTTGGAATTCATAATGACAGTTTTGTTCTGTGTACTCACACCACAAAACATCTAAACGCTCCTGTATTGTGGGATTCTCGCTAACAGCCTCCAACTCTGATATTGGCACGCATAGCCTAACCAATACTCTTCGGAAGTGGTGATTGTACACGGCTCGTCTAAGATTAGATTTCAGTGTGAAAACAAAAACAAAGAAAGAAGTATTTAATTAAAATGTCCCTTACGTTTTGTCCATACATTAAAATACTTAATATACTGCAATTGTTGGAATCTCTTATCACATTTATAAAGACTTGCTCCAGTTTGGATTGTAAATGCATTACACTGTATTTACTGTGGTTCCAACACACAGATATCACTGCACCAGGTATATGACAACTTGAGTGGCTGTTGATTCAATATTGAATGAACACATCACTAATACTGTGTCAACAAAAACTGAAGCCTCACAGAGGTATGATTTATTGCAGGGCTATTGTATTGAATGACATTAGACAGTACAGGTGAACTTAACAAAAAGCTCACTCAGTTTATGTGTTTGTCTTCAGTATCAGCTGACAACAGTGTCAAAATTGTCACTTAGCGGATGGTTAGATGAAATCTATCACGCAGCATCATGGCAAAGATGCAAACACTACCTGTTGTCTTCGTACATGACAGGTTCAGAGAAATACTTTGACAGTACAGTATATTCCGCAGCCTCAGGACACGCTAAAACATGCATGAGTGAGGAGCACATATCAGCATGTTCTTCACACAGACACTGTTTCCCCCTGGCCACACTCAGTGAGCAGCAGAACAAGAGAAAGAGTAGGCTAACAGGCGCCTGCAAACCAGGGTGATAAATATCAGGCCTGAGGTATGTGCTGCTGCTTCTCAACAGCTCCAGCACGAGGTCTGCTGCAGGTAAACCACATTTTCAGGTTGGGCTCATCAACATCAGACATGGCACCAGCACTGACATGTCAATCCAACACACACAAATACAGTACTGCATCCAAAAAAAAGGCAAGCAATCCAACATAGTCATGCAACCACACCCTCCAACACGTACTGATATGAGACTGGAGACGAGTATGTACATGAGGCACATCCTCTGAACGCGTGTTTAACTCATGTTTGACATTCATATGAAACTGCTGTCACTAGTCGTCTTCTCCTTGTCACCATTCACAGAAACTCAAACTCGGCAAATAAAAGGTTCCTTACACATCAATCATTAAATACATTTAGTTTACATAATTTAAAGTTATAATTCAGTTCCAGTTCTCTCTACAAACTCATACACTCTGTGCACTGTCTGTCTTTCTGTTTGTGTCTCCTTCTTGCTCTTTCCATAGAGGTCATTGTTTAATGTTCTTTAAATATCAAAAACATTAGATTAAATCACATTTCCTCATAGATTCACTTGTTTATCAAAGTCAGACAGTGCCAGATTCATGCTCAGCGAGCAGTGAAACCAACAAGAGTGCCCTTGAAGCCATTCAGATCAATGCAAGTTTGACTGTCATCACTGTGTCAGGTATGACATTTAGCCTTTATTGCTTTTGTTCTGCACACACGCAGTCCTGTTTCCTTGTTTGTACACAGCAGGGCCGCCTATTAAAAGTTCGCCTGCATGGATGAGTGAAAAGGAAGACGACAGAAGGAAGCTGGATCTCCACATCAACTTCCTGCTGCTCCATAACCAGCTAACAGTGACCTGAATGTAACCTCCAGCTAAGGTCAACATGTTAGTGGTACACACACCCAAACATCACCCGCACAGCCAACATGCTGTTTAAGTGATGAGTGTGTGGTTGTATGTAGAGCCAGTGCATCTGGTTTGAGTGTGAAGTGAAGGAATATCAGGGGCCCAAAGAAGGGAAAAGAGGGTCTGACTCTTCCTGCTTTTTCAGGATCAAAAAGCAGAGGATGCTGAGAGTGTGTGCTGTTTTTATCATCCTATTGTACAAAAAGTGTGTGTGTGTGTGAGGTGACTGTGGGAAAGAAAACTACAGCATTCTCACATTCAAAGTAAGGTTTAAAGTAAAGCTAGAACTCAGCACTTTAAACGAGCCTCTCTCCGAGGCGGCGTGAGTACGGCAACAAGCACAGGGAGAGTATGGGAGAAAATCTCCACCAGAGCAGCTTTGATGCTGGGAACAACTAAAATAGAACTGGTGCATCCACATAGCAACCAGGGGGAAGAACACCGTGTCCTCACACACATTTATGCACAAGAAAAGAGGAGAGAAAGCAAGAGGCGGTGTGTGTGAGAGTGTGTGTGTGTGTGTGTGTGTGTGTGTGTGTACTGCAGATTCAGCTGAGAAGGGTTGATGAATGGCTTCATTAAAACAGCATTAGCAGAGGTGTGAACCCGAATGGTGAGTGCCAACATGCAGTGATTGCTCAGTTCCAACACACACACACACACACACATATAAACTTGTCACAATACTGAAATTCTCTCTTTGATACCAGCACAACCCACCCATCCTCTTATCACTTGGTTGCTACTCATTTACAGTGTTTGATATTTATGCGACTTTACAACGCGACCTCAGGCTTTCATAAATATCAAGCTTAAAGTGACAAACCAAATTATTTTCAGGAAACAACAGTGACAGTTCAGAATTGCCTTTAATCAAACCGCTCTTCCCTTCATCTCAGCATACCTCCCCACAGCCTGAGGGAGATGAAGAAACAGCAGCGGTGACACCATGGAGAAAGAAAGCGATGAAAAGGAGGAATAAAAGGGGGTAGAGAAGAGCAAATAAGGAGAACAGGAATGCAAAGCAAAACCCAAAAAAAAGAAAAACCTGAAAAGAGCATGGTCTTCAGGTTCAAAATTGAATTGAAGCGTGTGCGTATGTGTATAGTGCTAACCTGATTAGCCAGACATGGGAGACAAATCTACATTATTCTTTCTCATTTTCCCTCTGCTCCTCACAAACCCAGAAAAATGGGGGCAATTCAGTAACCCTAGCAACCAACTCTGCCTACGTGCAGAGGGAAGCTGCTGATGGAGGGGGGGAAGGAGAGAGGAAGAGAGAGAGGAGACGGAGATGAGGAGTGAAAAGGCTAATATAAGTGCATACTGTACACACAGAATTGAGCAGATGGATCCTACAGTCTAGTAGTAGCGGGGTTTCTTCCCTCCTTTATACCACTCAAAAATTCTCTTCTATTCAGGCCTCCTCTTGCATGTTTCCCAGAACCCTCCTCCTGCCCCCCCCCCCTCCTTCCCTTCTTTTCCCTCCTTGGTCAGGCTCCTTTGCTTTTTCTCCTCCTGCTCTCTGGCCACGTATGAGGGCTGTTCAAACACAACCTGTTTCCTCTGGTGTCCCGCGGGAGCATTGTCCAACCTTTCTACTGTTGTGTTTTCTCTCTCTTTCCCTTCGCTCTGCCTCTCTCTCCTATTTATTTACAGCTGGATGTCTGCTCTATTGATTGTTTTAGAGGATATGAGTGGGATTTGTCGTTGCCCTGCTCGGCTTTATATAGATCCCTCTGTTCTTAAAGATGTTCTCATCATCACACACAGACACACAAACATCCTCTCTCAGCTGGTTGTGAGTCAGTGTCCGGTGTAGAAGCTCATGCATGCACGCACAATATATGTTTCACAAAGGCTGAAATTATAAAGTGAGGATTATTGGTTAAAACTGTCGTAGGAGGCAGTGTGTGTCACGTTTCATCACGACTGACATCTTGAGAGAGAGAGGAAGGAGAGAGAGAAAGAGAGAAAAAAAAGAGTGACAGAAAAGAGAAGGGGAGAAAGAAGGAGTGAGAAAAACAGAGCGTTTGAGTTGAAGACCAGCGGTTCTTTTCACAATGGTCTGATTGTTCATTGGATGTAGGCTGAGAGAAAAAGAAAGATTGAAAAAGAGGGAGAGGGAGTAGGGGATTGACAGAGAGTGTGTGAAGGGGGGAAGGCCAAAGCACGGTTCTGCTTTTTACATTCTTACACACTCTCACCGGTTGCTCTGCTGTTGCTGTGTGTGTGTGTGTGTGTGTGTGTGTGTGTGTGTGTGTGTGTGTGTGTGTGTGTGTGTGTGTGTGTGTGTGTGTGTGTGTCAGATAAAGAAAGTGAAATTTGAATGAGGCACCCTGACAGAGGTCAAGACCTCTTTATTAACTATGGGCTCAGGTCACACACACTTTAAAGGTGCAGTGTGTCGAATTTAGTGGCATCTAGAGGAACAGGCAGAAATGGAATATAATATTCATTAGTATGTTTTAATTATTGTATAATCACCTGAAAATATGAATCGCTGTGTTTTCATTACCTTAGAATGAACCCTTTATATCTACATAGGGAGCAGGTCCTCTTCCACAGAGCCCGCCATGTTGCACTGCCATGTTTCTACAGTAGCTCAGAATGGACAAACCAAATGCTGGCTCTAGAGAGGGCCTTTTGCGTTTTTCACAAATTTCACAGCCACCGTAGGTTCTCCTACACGCTTGGAAGGGGAGGGGGAGGCGAGGGGTATTCAGTTGGTTGCAATCTGCAACCTCACCGCTAGCTGCCTCTAAATCCTACACACTGGTCCTTTAAGTTGGATAATGTGAGATGACAAAAATGTGTCCACCATCAGATTTTGCTGTGTACTTTATTCCCAGCTAGCTATCCCTTAAATGTATCTGGTTGTATCAGGCCATTGCAGCGAATCAATGAGAAAAACTGCTTCAATACCTAATATCCAGTTTCCCCCTTTTATTTCCCCCAGGTAGTTTTAATGTTGGAAAATTCATCTTATTCCACTCTGTCTGACTGCATGATATATTGTGTGTCAGCTTGTTCCATCACTGAATTGAAGCAAAATGATTTTTAAACTGAGTGAAATAGTCATACCTCATCCTCCTTGTTTTTTATGGTTGAATCGTTCCATCAAATGGAAATATTCTAGATGTCTTGTTCATCATTTTAGACACATTTCCTTAAAATTAAGCTCGACAGATATGGTATCTTTGGAAACTTTGGGAATCATCTCCACTAGAAATGAAAAACGTTTTGTGGGTTTGAACAATGTTTGGCTCGACCTCATGCATTTGTAATGACTGACCCACCTGTAGGACAGTTTAAGAGACTAAAAAATACTGAATTAACAGGATTTTTGTATCAAGGTAATTAAATAACTTAATTGGTGAGGTGTTTAAATCACTCATCCCATGTGGTTATTTTATCTGTACAATGCTTCACAAGTGAATTTCTAGAAAGTTTACAAGAGCACGAGATATACTTTTATTGGGGACATAAAATCACATGTACTGTAATAATTTTTATGCATATCACCCACTCCTACTCCAACACACACACACACACAGGCAAGAGAGCAATAACCTCCTCTCCACCACAACACTACTCAACTTCACCATCCCACAGAAACCAACTGTCTGAGTGGAATTTTACAGTTGACATTATGCAAAAAACCCACAGAAGGTAACTACAAAGTCTTCCAGGCTGAAGAGGTTTGTGTTTTGTGTGTGTATATGTGGTGTGTGTGTGTGTGTGTATTTTGCATGAATAAATTTGACATCAGCTTCATTGTATTTCAAAATGTCAGCACAAGAGGCAATCCTTTGACTGGGCATACAAATCAAGTTCATGTGGGTGCACACACACACACACACACACACATATACATACACACTTCTACATCAAAGGAGGAACACCTGAAAGGAGGGAGGGGAGATTTCAGCCAATCTCAACATGTCTCTGTGCTGAAGGCCTCATAAAAGGGGTGGCAGCCAGAGTGTCAGGATTAGCCAACCAGGGCAGACAGAACATATGTTGCCCAATCAGAGCATCTGGAACATCTGGCACCAATGAGCAGCAGTCATCGTGCAGCTGAACTCTGACCTTACCCACTTGGCTCCACCGGCTGCGTTTTTCTTCTCACATGTTTATTTCTCTTCATCATTCACTCTCCACCCCTCTCAATCTATTCCTTCATCTCTCTGTCACTGACATTAATCAAGCAATTGTGTGTAGCATCTGATATGCCAGGTGGGTGTTGATGTATGACTGTACCAGCTCATCTGCATATTATGCTGGTAGAAGCTACACTTATCATAGCAGACATCCTTCTTTTTTAGCTCTCATCTATTGACTGTATACAGACTGTGGGAGAGTAGGCACGGGTGGATTAGACGTCTAAATCCAAATCGCAATAATACACTCAGACTTGTAAGCAGAGCTCTGTGTATGTGTGCACCCACACTGAAGGAGGCCAACTCAGCACTTACGGCTTTAGTAAATTTAGCACTGTGTTTTGTTTTTTTCCTCTCAGGTGCCACAGCAGCTTTGGAGTGAATTATCATATCGAATACTGAAGAATGAGGAAGTGGATAGGTAGAAGGGAACAGAAAATCAATGAGTGTTTTCAGCCACATCGTGTCAGTTGCTGACACAGCACATGGCAAACGCCACTGTGTACACACACAAACCGAAAAGACGGTGGGACACCTGGTATAGAGCACATTGTTTTATTGTGATTTTATAAGGGAACAGAGGATATCCACTTCTTCAAAATCTCTAACTTTATCTCACAGATCCTCTCTAATCTAATAGGCAAGTGTATTGACTGCAGAGCTGAAAATCCTAACACCCTGAACACAGTCGCAATGTGTGTTGTGTGTGTGTGTGAAAGGCAGTTGATTCCTTTGCCCAGACACAAAGCCGTGGGCCTAAACAGGAAGCATCACACACTCCCTGTACAATCTGTGTGTGTTTGAGCCTGACTCCTGAACCTCAGTTTCACACTAACATCCTTCCTGACTGATTATTTTAAGCTCCGTCAGCAATTTTAATTCAGCTCACAATATAAACACATACTGACACTGATCTGCCCCCCCCCCCCCCTCCTCTCCTCTCCGCTCCACACGCTGACAGACCT
Source organism: Thunnus maccoyii (assembly GCF_910596095.1). NCBI lineage: Eukaryota > Metazoa > Chordata > Actinopteri > Scombriformes > Scombridae > Thunnus > Thunnus maccoyii. The sequence continues at coordinate 14,164,479 of NC_056535.1, read as the reverse complement.
CCACCCACTTGTACAGTGCGTAGTGAGTAAATGATGTCGTTCAGAGTTGTGGGATTGACTTGTGGTTGGTAATTGCACCACTGGACTCAGTCAATACAGTCCAGCTCTAATTGACAAGGAGTTGTTAAAAAGATCACACATGCGCAAAGTCCTAAAAGTACCTTTGATTGATTAGCTTAAAGATGTCTTCCCACATCCTTCCAACCACACGGCCGATGTTTTCTGCTGTGAAGTCAACCACAGAAAGAGGGGTCCGTGTTGCAATAACAATCATGCTGTATCCATCTTCCCTCGGTTTGATCATTTCTCTATTCTTACAGCCTCCTGCTATCCATGTAGTAGTTGATTTAACTGTTAAAAGCTGTTAATAAATGAAAAACAGAGCCTCCCTGCCACTCATGTCTGAGGACCCTTCTGCAGTGTCCCTGCTCCTCCTGATCAAATGTCAATCAATCAAACAAACACAACACACTCACAAACAGAAACATTCAGCTCAGGTTGATAGCCTCACATATACGCACGCACAGACCCATAAGCCTGCTTGCGGACAAACCTACTGCTGTGTCACCACCTTTTCTATTGTGTGCTAGTGAAAGCAGGCATTTATCCTAAATCATGTTTCTCTGGCTGCCTTGTAAATGTGCAGCTTAGTAACGTACACGTAGGCAGACAGTTTTATTTTTATTGCCACAGGCACACATCCCTCCTCAGGGAGACCGATCAACATCATATCGGCAGAGCTGAATGAGTTTATTAGCCAGTCTGGAAAATTATAATAGTCTCCAAACATCCGTTTGGAAATACTGCTTGTGGACGCCTCTTTGTGCTTGTATGTCTGTGTGTGCTGAGCATAAAAATCAATACAAGTTATTCAGCACACCATCAGAGTGGATGGTCATACATACAGTATCTCACTATATATTTCTCTGACAGACCACAAAAACACCATAATCAATACGTTTTATCAGTGGCTACAGTGGTAGTTTTTTTGCAAAGGCAGCCATTTATTAATGTTCCCAGATGGTTAAAACACTGACAGATGCTGAAGCACTGAGCCAAAATGAACTTGAAAAATGAAACATGTGTCAGATGTTTTTTAAGACTCAGCACTGCCGAGTTTTCCACTAAAATGTTTCCCATTGCCTGAATTAAAGACTTCAATTTAAAGAGTATGGCGAGCTTGCTGATTGGTAAACGAGGGATGTTGATAGCTGCTCGATGTGCATTGACTGAATAAAAGGCTGCACACGCTGTATGGAGACTGTAATTGTGACAAAGCTCACAGTCTTTCTAAAAGCAAAGTAGCTTTCTGGATTCAATTCCAAATAAGTGCTCTGTGAACTACGAATGTTAGGTGATAAGCTCATTCCTTAACTCCACTTCAGCGCCGTGTATAACCATTTACATCTGTGTTCGAACATTCCTACGCTTTTTATATTGTGCCCCACACACACACACACACACACACACACACACACTTACACACTTTCTCTTTCAGGCTTTTTAGTATCTCTCTCTCTTTTCTTTCTGGCTCTCTTTTGCTTTCTTTCTTTGTTCCTCTCTTTGGCATTCATGCTTTCATTTTTCAGTCACTCTGTGTCACTGTCTCGTTCATACACACATACACTGATACACACACGCACACTCTCTCACACACACCCTTTTACTGCGCAGTAGGAACATTCCTTGCATCAGCCAGAATCCCATATTAGAGTATCAGCACTCTGCCTGTGAGAAATAACGCAGACTGAGAAAAAGATGGTGGTATTCAAGCGTTAGTGTGCATGTATGTGTGTTTCTGTAGGTGTGTGTATTTAGAAAAGCAATATTCTTTAGTTCCCATGTCAACAGGTAAGAAGACAGTGTCCAATAACATCCCTGCACCTACTTAGTGGAATTGTTTAACATTAACTTTGCAGTTTTTTTTTTACTACAAGAAAGGTACAGAAGGTAGACAAAACAACACAGATGCATCATGAGAAATACCTTAAATTGCAGTGTAGTTTCAAAGTTTAAAAACATGAAACAACAAGGCCAAAATATCTCAGGAATCTGTTCTGAATACCTAAATGTGTGTAGAACAAGAATACAAATCCAACACTATTGTGAAAGTGGTACAGTATTGCTACAGCAGAATTTAATGGTGATAACAGAGAATGATGATGATGCTGTGCCATTGTTCATTGGAACAATGGCACAGCATCATCATCATCATTCACAGCACAGCCAAACAAAACACCAAATTACAGACATTAATGTGGCTATGAGTCTTAAAAATCATCAGGACAAATGCTTAAACCCCAATATGACCAACCTTTGTGTTTCAGACAGACTGTTTTATTCACAGTCTGTCTGAATGTGTGCGTCATGTGTCGTCCCCTCATGCTGCAGAGCTTTATGAATGTGAGCCATGAGAAGATTTGCATTTATTTTTCCCTGTGTTGCTGCAGTGTATGGCTGCAGCATGTAAAGACTATTCCTGCTGCCTGATTAGAGCAGAGCAGACCTATTCAAGATTTGGGGAAACAAGACAAACACGTGTTAGGAAATATAGGGAGACAGAGACGTGACACGTATAGCTGCCTCATGTATTTCTGCTTTATACCCTCTATTAGAGAATCTCTAACAGCAGTGTGCAGGGTAATGACAGACTGTCTGTGTCTCTCAGGGCAGGCAAGACTGCTGGGAATGTCACAGTAGAAACTCAACATCTGGAGACGCCTCCACACAGATGGAAAAAACACACACACCTCAAACAGTTATGTGGATGCACAGGTTTACCCTTTCATCTGTTCCATTCCAGATAGGGGAATGAGGAAAAACCGTGGACAGACAGAGCAAGAAAAGGAGTGATAGCACAACACAGCTGTTCACCAGGGAGCACTGAAGTAACTGACAGGAGGAATCAATGCCAAGGGTCGATGGACAAACATTAAGTCCACAGTCTGACAAACACGGCAGACAGCCCTCACAATGCAGCATGGACAGAAAGCCTTTACACAGGCTGCCAAGCATAAACAGCAGTAAACAGCGGCCCACCGGGACATTGAAACAACAGCGCTAATGTCACTGTGGTGACAGCCAAAGGAGTTTGCAGATAAGCAGGTAAACAAGAGGAAGCAGTTAAAAAAGAAGTGGTAAACAGTGAGCAGAGCCAAACCAACATGGACTACCTGTTAGGATATGAGACCACATCAACCCCCTGCCCAAACTCTTAAGTGCACTATGCAGATGAGTGACAAATTAAAATAAAACCTGGATAGGAGACACATAATGAATGCAGACGCCTCCTTCCACACAGGGCACGGTGGGGGAGGTGGAGGGGGGCACTGAATGGTTTTATGGGCATGAAAGTGACGTGAATCATATGCTGTGGTCTACACAGTCATCAAATCCCAACCCAAATGAACACCTATGGGAGATTTTGGAATGACAAGTTGGTCAGCGCTCTCCACCATCATCATCATGACACAAAATGAGGCAATATCTTTTGGAAAAACGGTGTTCATCCTTCCAGTAGAAAGCAGATACTTGCCACGGGACATTACAACCTTTCTGGAGGCTTGTAGGGGCCCAACACCTTCCTCTGGCACTTCATGTTGGTTTTATCTTTAATTTGTCACCTATCTGTATATTCACACCAGAACTTCCAGTTTGACAACATAGATATTTATGATAACGCTCTCCACAACTCCTTTCTCTAACAAAATCGCAGCATGAGGCAGCGTCTCCACGGGTGGACAGGAAGGCCACAAGGGTGGCAGTTTTGGAGACAAGGATGGGAAGAAGATGAGCGTCCTGTTCTTAAACAGACATGAGAAGCGGGTGAGGATGAGGAAGGTAATGGCCCATTTTATCTGGTGATCTGGCATCGCAGCAACAGTGGAAACAGGCTGTTCATGAGGAGGGCAATATCCTGTCCTGTCTTTCCCCTTCCTGCCACCTCTGTGCTTTTCACAACCCTCCCAAACCCTACCCACCACAGTACCAATAGATCTGATAAGCACTCACTGTCACTCTGACTGACAGTGCCAAGCTGAATACGGTGTGCCTGCCTGATCCGCAAACACACCAATCAGCCAATAAACAGTTAACAACTGAACACCCCTCTCTAACCACTACAATCTGCTCTCCCACCCCTACTGCTCTCTCATGTCCTTGATCATCGGTAGGGGCGACACCAATAAACTGTGATCAATGGGAAAGCCTTTAGCACAAATTGATCATTTAATTGCAATCTGCATTGAAACCACACACACACACACACACACACACACACACACACACAGGAACACACATTTGCAGCATGAGCGGACGGCAGCGCACACCAGCAGCACAGACATGCAGGAGACAGACAGAGAGGGAGAGAAAACGCCCTGCCTTGTTCCATGTCGAAACCCCAGCCCTCTGGGTAGTCTACCCCACCAACACACACTCCACTTTAACATAAGCTTTTCTTCTAAAACCATATAGAACACACATCTGGACAAAAACACTGATTTCTGGGCGTTTTTTTCCTGTCTTTGTTTGCCATCTGTGTGCTGCATTAAAGCCGAGAGACCACACGCTTGAAGACACGCTGATCATGATGATCTATTCATGATTGCTTTTAGCAATCTATTATTGATCTGCCACTGCCGCATTATGATAATTAAACTTCATAAATGGTGAAATACAAGGGAGAGCGACCCTGATAGGATAGGAGAGGCGAGGAAAGAGAAAACCATGCAATCAGCCAGTGAAGGAAAACACATTATATAGTAACAAAGCACGGATCTCTGAATACATCGATGTAGCTCGTCTTATCTTTTAACACGTGAGGAGCTTTACAAAAAAAGTTTTACCTTTAACTTGAGTTTCATATTCGGCCACTATCTCCTTGTCCTTTCGGAATTTCGCCGGAGACGTCATGGCTGAGTTCGGAGATCAAACCACTTGCCCTCGTCGCGAAGTCAATTTTGTCTCAATCAATCAATAAATCAGCAGTAGAGGAGGAGGGAGGGGAGAAGGATGCCACGCTGGAAGAGATTTTGAAAGGAAAAAAGAGAGCCCAGATGAGAGATTGCAGCTCCTCAGTGTGCCCGCGGGTCTGTATTGTCTCCCTGTCTCTGTTCACTCGGGGCGCATTGTGAGTTTGGCGCTGCTGCTGCTGCTGCTGCTGCTTCTGCTGCTGCTCTATGTTCCCATCCGCCGCCGCGCCTCACCGCCTCCTCAAAACCGGTTATGGTGCAAACAACTTCAAGTGAAAAGAGATTCATCCCCCCCTTACAAAAAACAGTGATAACTTGTCGGGCACTTTTAAAAGTTTCTTAGGGTTTTTTTTGCCCCAGGAGCGGGTCTCTGTGTAGCAGCTGCCCGTCCGCCTGTCTAAACTAAACTGCTCTCCTCTCCCCCCCCCCTGAAGCGAGAGAGAGGAGGAACCGAGTGGAGATGGAGGGGCTGGCTGCTGGTCAGCCCCAGTGCGCAGGACAGGCATGTATGCAAACACACACACACATAGTGTTCATGTGGGTACATAAACCACAATTGCTATTATTTGCAGAAACTCAAGAAAGACATTGATGGAAGTTGTACCTTTTTGTGGGGAAGCTCAAAGAAACGCTGGCGCATTTATTTTGGTCTTGCCCGCATACAAAACAACTGTAGAGTAAACTGTGACGATTTATTGCTGATCATATCTACCCTCACTTTTTTATTACTTTGAAAAAATGTATTTTCGGAGTCATATGACAGGAATCTCTCTGTTCTATTTGATTCATTTGCTTACTATTATGACCAAATTTTATATTCACAAATCCAAATTCTTAAGCAAGACGACAAACTTTCCAGAGCTGACTGTCCATATCAAACAACACAATTCAATATCTCAATGTACAAACAAAAAAAGCTGTTAAAACGTATAACCACTGTAAGTTTTCCAAGATATCTGTTTAACTCTTGTTTTTTTTTTGTTGTTGTTGTTGTTGTTGTTTATTACAACGTTTAGTCTCCCTGGCGTATTTGTGATTGTAGACTCAAATTGTATACACGAGGTGCTGTAAACTTGTTGTACACTCTACTTGTTTCAATAAAGCTGTTTAAAAAAAGATTTTAAAAAAAACACAATTTCTGCAAAAAAGACCATAACATGTCCCATAGATATGTATGTCGTGTAACAGGTGATTATATAGCCTAGTTATATTCATATTGGACAACAGCAGGTTTAATAACTCTGGATGATAGGCCAACTGCAATGTGAGGATTGTATATTCCAGAGTGGGTTAGCTAATTCAACACTCAAAGTTACTTTTCAAGAGTGTAACGTTATTGACAGGTAACAATGTGTCTTATGTTCTCATGCATGCATTTAGTATTTACTAAACAAAAACAGCAAATTATCATCAGCTGTAGCTGGATAGAAATGTAACTGTTAGTCCAAAACTGACTAACCTTAGCTTTTTTGCTAACTAACAATACCATAACTCTAGCTGTCTATACTCACTGATAACATTATTTACAACAATGGAAATGCATTAACCTTGTCTTTCATTTCGACGATAACACCTCATTTAAACTTTCTTCTTGTACGTCAAAGCAGCAACTTTTTTTTCATCGACGACACCGCACACAGCCCCGCCTAATTTTACAGGACGGAGCTAAACTTCCCACATCACGATTGGTCGAACGGAATTTGAATGACGTGCATTTGCACCAATAGGCTTCCAGGACCTTCGAACGTGGGGTTTTCAACTCAAATTTACAACCAATTAAATTCCAAACTTTCGTGACGAAGGTGTCCAATGGTGTCGGCCACTGTGGAGTGTGTATCCAATCAGTGTCAGGTCTGGGGTCTTTTAAAGATAGTTTCAGGAAGTGCCTTTAAATATCAGGAAGTTGTAAACAAAGCTGACAGCTATTGAGTTAGCTGTTAACTACACCTGAATGGATGCTGAGCCGGTCGTGTAAATCAGGCTAGGTATTCGTCGATAAAGTGTATTTACCATTAACCCAACTGACCATCTTTTTTAACATAGAAATCGGTCCGTGAAAATAGATATTATATATTTCCGTGCGTTTGTTCAAGAAGCTAACGTTAGCTGCCTTCCGTTTTCTCGATAGGAAAGGGCTAATGTTTGCACAAGGACGGCAGAGCTAGCGTTAACGCTTGCGAAGTTAAATCGATCATTATTGTCCCGACTTGGACGGATAGTGATCAGCATTCGTGTCGGATTCTGTTTTTTCCTGCCGCATATTTGCTGTCTGCGGGCAGAAAGAGCGAGACTTCCTCCATTTTAGCAGCACAACCATGTCTACATCAAACGCCAATTTCAAAAACAAGTGTGTGACCCAGGTGAATTGCATATTTTGTGACAGTTTGCTCTGCACGAGAGGCATGAAAGCAGTGCTTCTTGCAGACACCGAGGTTGAGCTGTTCTCCACTGATATACCACCCAACAGGTAAGAGCTGATCTAGATAGCAATGCTGCTGGCCTTTGTTTATGTCTGTTGTTGTTGCCAGGGCAAGATGTACTGTTGATAACTGACATCTAACTGTTTATTTGGTGCAAAGAGTGACACAATATTTGAACCCAGACTATGATTAACAGGGTTTGTTGCATGAAAATATGAAATGAGTATGGGTTTTAACCTTTCACGGCCGTGTTTGTTTCTCGTTGCACGCACCCTCCCACCCAAGAACTGTTGACTTTGTGGCCAGCTGCTACTCGACTGAAAGCTGCAAATGCAAACTGAGAGACATCGCATGTCTCAAGTGGTATGTAAGCTCTTCTGTACCCTGCAGCGTTTGCTTTAGGAAGAACATCTGCTGATGTGAAAAGCACAACCTTCCCAGTTAGCACAGCATAACAAGTAGGTGTTGCACATGTAGCTGTTTTCCATTTAACAACGTTTTAAATTGTCTGCTAGTCTGGTTCTTATTTTCTTGATTGTTAAGTTGGTCTATGAAACATCAGAAAATAGTGAAAATGCCCCTCCCCCCCAATCTTCATATGCCTTGTTTTGTCAACCAACAGTTTTAAAATTCATAATATTCCATCTCCAATTACATAAAATTGAGAAAAGCTGCAAATGATTGCATTTGAGAGGCTGGAATCAGACAATGTTTGATATTTTTACTTAAACAATGTCTTAAACAATAAATTTATTATCAAAATAGTTACTAGTTAACTTTCACTTTGACAGAATGACTGTCTCATTACATTTGTTGTTCAAATTCAATTCTGTCATTTGGCATTTATTTTACATTTGAGCCTAAAGCAGAGCTTGGTGTGAGTTAGGCTTTATGGAGTCCCTTTTGTATTCCCGGGCCTTTGTTGTTGTACACAGCTCGAAAACAAACATCTGTTAGATAATAGACACCCACTAGTGGAGTTAGCACTTTTCAGAAGTGCCCACAGTAAAGTGCTGACACACGTTTCTTCTTTATTCTCTCTCCCAGTGGTAATGTTGTGGGCTATCATGTTGTGGCCCCCTGTAAACCCTGCCTGCTTTCCTGTAACAACGGCCATTTCTGGATGTTCAATAGTGATGCCGTGTCTACTCTTAACAGACTGGATGCGACAGGTCCGTAAAGCTCCTCTTGATCAAACTCAAATTCAAAAATCAGTTGGAATTCTTTGCAGTTTTACTTTGTCAAATGTGATTAATAAGCCTGGTGTCTGCAGGTCTGAATCTGCTCCTGTGGGGAGATCTTCCTGAGCTGGATGACAGTGAGAATGAGGAATCAGAAAGCCCATCAGAGGAGGAGTGCATTAGGTAGAGAGGGAAATGGACAACTTGAGAGACCTGGAGCACCAACGTTTGGAGAGGTGGAACTAAACGAGTGTACAAACCATGCTGAGACAGGAGAGAAAAGAGAGGCCTTAAAGGGTCATTTAACAGTGAATGACATATCGGCTGTTTACACTTGGTATTAAAATGCGTTTCAGTGATCCGAACACAAGTGGACAGCCGAGACAAATCGCCGTTCACACCTGTGTCTTACATATGTCTCCAAAGTGTCCAGCTAACCACTTGTGTTTAGATTTTGTTACTGCCTGCGTCATTTCTGCTAGAAGGTCAAAGGGCCCCACAAACAGTTATTACATCAGTCTGTCACCACACAAGCGCCAGATTTGTTTCGCACGGGCTAGCTAAGAAAAATGGAAAAAAAGAAAAATGTTTCAAGAACTAATATACATGTATGGACTATTCCAAATGTTGAGATCAACAAGACAAAGTCATTTGGCGTTTGCACGCTGTCACCAAAACACCCACCACGTCCTGCATTGATGACATATTTTCCTGTTACGTCCTTGTCAGGACGCATCAGGATGCATTAACGTTTACACTACAAAAGATATGTGGTAAAATGCGTCCCAGACCACCTCGGCAAATGGTTTGAGTGAGCGGATCACAATGCGTCTTGGTGGTCGTTTCCACTTGTACTTAGTGCTGTCCACTTGTGATCCAATCGCCCAAGACACATTTTAAAACCAAGTGTAAACAGGGTCATAGGACAGAAAAGTGCCGCTGTACTGCTCTATATTAAAATAATATGCACTTCTGGCCACACCCTAATCAGTGATGTTACAGCAGGTGTTTTGCTTCTAACAGCTGATGGAAAACACCTGCTATGACATCACTGATTGCGGTCTGGCCAGAAACGCAACACGCTCCTAACTCGCAGACGACAGCATAGCGGTTGTTTTTGTCCCTACATAATTCAGTGTTGAATTACTCTTTAACCAGTGACCATGCCTTCCTCACCACTCTTCACTGTTAAAAGCACAGACGCACACGTTGCCACACATATTCTTTTCTCTCTTATTTGTGTATTTTGCGTGGACTATATAAAACGTGGCTGAAGTAGACTGAAAATAACAGACTCCTTCATCTTGTGCAATTCTACCTTTCATCACAGAGTCTCCACTGAGCTCATGGTTTTGATCAGCCTTATGAAAAGCTGAGACTGTGGTTTGATAAGTCGATAAGTCGATGGAACTTAACCAGTGAATGCTGTGCTTTTTCACGCTGTTTCTGTTAAGTCCAGTTTTATTACAAGGCAACCACAATTCGCCTACCTTCTTTTTAATGGCAGTTATAATCTGTTCATTGAAGACGCTGTAATAAGCAAAAAAAAAACTCACATTAACAGTCATGTTTGTTAAAAGCTTGTATTCTCTCCGTGTGGCTGGGTGCTGACTGAAAGTTTGAGGGCTTTTTTTGAATCCCATATATTGGAGAAATAGCACAATTATTAAATGATATCTATAAGTTCCTTGCTTTTAAGGGCGTATTTGATATAGATTACCTTATACGATCTGACGCTCTATCAGTGATATGTTTTGATATGCTAATAGTGTTTGTTACACACCTGACAGCAGCAGTATGTGTTTAACACCCAGATGAATCTGACTGTAGCAGTATCTGATACTAACATACTAACTTATGCATAGGGTGTGCCTCCGTAAAGGCCTGGAGCAGCTGAATTTAAAGATGATTTTTTTTTTTTTTTTTTAACTCATAGGTGAAGTGATGAGTTCTCAGATTGATGATATTGGAAAGCTAGAATGGACATTTACAAAGGTGCACTTTTGCGACATTCTTCCATGCGGATCTTTAAGCAAAATTAGAAAAACAGGAGTTCTAAGTGGATTTCCGTGGGTGTCCGTGCTCTGTTTTGTTACACAACTGTTCAGTTTTGTATATAGCAGCATAATTGTAGCACCTGAAGAGAGGGGAAAAAAAAGTCAACTCCAAAGAATCATGGAACATATCAATATTTATTGAATTTATAGATGCTACTCCTCAAAAGAGATAAGTTATGTCATTTCGAGCCAGTTTACGGAATGGCATTTCACATTTTTAAGTTATTTGTTCTGAAGTTGAGCTTAAATCAGTGCAGCTGACCGCAAAACTCTCAACCCTCAGTATTCTATCGGCCTTACTCATGATGTGATTGCTTACAATGAACCTTTGTCAAGCTGTGGACTCCAGGTAGATGCTGTATGTTAGTTGGTCATCATCACCAACTGACCAGGCCTTCTGCTCAGCCCTTTGTGCCAGACACAAGCTTCATCCTCTAGTCTCAAGGGACTTCACTCACATCGGTCCTTTTATGGCAGTGCCATCCTTTGAGCTCTTGTTATTTCACTGCTGTGCCCTGCTAATACTATGATCCAGTCTTAAAGTCAACTGTCCTTCTGTGAGTGAATGAGTTTTGCCTGTATTGTCGGCAAACATTATCGAAAAACGCAAGAATGTAGCTTCTTAATTGAAGGAAAAGGATAAAGGAAGTGTTTGGGGTTTTTTTGTTGTTGTTTTTTTTTTTTTTTTTACATGAATTGGCCTCTATGCTCATCTATGCTGTAGCCTTTAGTTATGGAATATACACATAGGAGGGGAAACTTTGTCCAGAATTTCATGTCCTTCACCTTAAAGTTATAACTGACAGCCTGCTACACTTGCACACCAAATACTGTCTTTGTGGTAAACTGATAGGATACAGTATATCAGTCAGATATTTATTAAATCCACAAACCAAATATCTATAACCACATACTTCCTTTTTTTTTTTGTTTACAAACTTTGTTTACAAATGCATCGGTTTGTATTGTGCTATAGTACTTATGTTTTTGTTCATGTATTTAATATTTCATTTGTGATGTAGTGCTTTGTTTTGTATGTGAAAGGTTGGATGTGTACAGTTTTACCTCATGAAGGTATCACTTGCGAGCTTCCTCTGGCTAGGACAATTATTAAATGATGATAATCAAAAAAAAAATAAAAAATTAAATGGCTGTTTCTGATGTGAATGACTTTGATTAACATGCCCTGCTGAAAATGTATATTTTGGAATTGCACTGAAACTGCATTGGTAGTTTGAAAAACTGATTTGTTGTTTTGTATGCTTGTTAAATTAATAAACTTTTTTTTTTCAAAATATCTTAATTTTCTACTTCTGTTGTCATATCTGAGAAGCCTTTTTTATTGTATTTACTTATATATGTGTGTGTGTGTGTGTGTGTGTGTGTGTGTGTGTGTGTGTGTGTGTGTGTGTGTGTGTGTGTGTGTGTGTGTGTGTGTGTGTGTGTGTGTGTGTGTGTGTGTGTATCCCAATTTGCTTCCACCTCTGTTGCTTACTCCAGCTACACTACTGAGCATTTTGGGAAAAGTTCCAGAAAATCATATTTGTATGCTTTTATCTTGTTTTTAAATACTTCTCATCACACTGCATGACACAGAAGATCATGTTATGTGAGTAAGAAGAAAAATGCCATTACCAAATGCTGTAAACTTTGCTAACTTTGTTAAGAGCTATATTTTACTTTCCAAGTGTAACATCATTAACACATGACTCTGAGTTCTCTCTCATTCATAGTGCACAGATGACAGGAAATGTATCAAATTCTCAAGTCACTTTTATTCATAACCCACAAATCACAAGTTAGTCTCAAGAGAGCTTTCCTGCCTGAATAACATACAAAACAAACACACAAAAATGAACACATAAACTTGGAGAAACTTCAGGAAGAGCAAAAGGAGAGATCCCTCCTGCAGGATGGACAGACATGCAATATGTGCTATGTTTCGAGTAGACAGAAGCAGCACTAGTATTAAATTAAAAAAAAAGTATAATATAGAAGAAATGAATGAACACTTAAGAAACTAGGTAATCCTCCAGTGAATGATGTTTTAAGCCTGCATCACTTTGTGTTCTCTGTTTTGGCTCTCAGACAGTACCCATGTTCCTGTGTTGTATTAGGGTGTGTGTCTGTGTGTACTCTAATGGGGGAGTTGCTCTATCATCAGTGTCATTCAAAAGGCTGTGCAGCTCTGATGATGGCAAAAGGAGAAAAAATGACTTTAACCTAAAATACTTGCAATCTGTGTGTGTTTTTAGAGCATCATCTAATTTTACCTAATTTGTCCTTATGTGCACTGTGTTCTTTTCAGAACTGAGCGTGGAGTTTCGAAACTTCACATGTGGCAAGAAAACTAAACCTTTTTTGGAGTGATCTGACTGAAGTTTGGTCATTTGTTTTTTTTCATACCTTCTTGAAAAGCATTTTTGCTGCTGCTGTTTGGACTTGCACAGGGCAATTTAGGTAGTGATGGCAAAAAGAAAGAAAAAGAAACAGCAACAAATAGTTGTGGCTTGCCCTGTTTTCACATGTTGTTGTAGCATTTGCCCAAATTACAAATCATGCCCACACATCAGCTTTATGTTTGTTTTATCTGATACCACTTAATGAGCTGTCACAGCCTGTTGCTTTCTGTGCAACTTCTCCACAGAGATCCAAATATCAGGGGACAGGAAACAAGGGTTCCTCCTGTAATAGGGAACTAAAAACCTCTCAACTAACTGTCAATGAACCCTCACAATACCCAGTGGTCAACAGGAGAGGACATGAATGTGAAACAGGGTGTTGCTGAATAAAAGAATGTATGCATAACGCTCAGTGCATGATTACTTTCCCTTGACAAATAAGGGATCAATTAGACCCATTATGCTTTCTCTCTGCCTCAGTGACAACCAAGCTGAGTAATCAAGCAAAGAACAACTTGCAAATACACGCCTAACAGGTATCCAACTCATATAAACAACACAGAGAGGCATGATAAAGTAGCTATGAATGGTCAAGTGAAATATGTGACATGTTGTCAATAATGATGAATAATTTGCTGTTTTTCAAGTGCAAACATTCACAAAATGTGGTTTTGAGGGGTAAAATCACTTCATATAATGGTTCGGAATTACAGGAAAGTTTTTTATACAGTAATACAGTAATGAGTGAGTAAACTTAGTTTTGGAAATCAATAAAAAAATAATTGTATTGGCTTCCATGATCTCAACAATATCACTTATTAACAGAATACACCTGTTATCTGTTCCCTACCTGGGGTCGGGGCTCCTCAAGGGGCTGCAGGATAAATCTGGGGAGTCCCAAGTTGATTAACAAGGCTGGTAATCAAAAAATAAACATATTCAGCCACACAAATAATCTTTGTTTTTTGTTTTTTTATTGGTAAATAAAGTTTCTTCATGTGTCTAAAACCTATTCAAATTAAACAATCAGAGAAGGGAACATCAGTCTTTGGTTGACCTGCTTGCAATTCATAGACATACACAATAATGAAAGAAACATCTTAAAAAAAATAATGCGTGTATTGTCAAACAGATTGTCAGGCCAGCGAACAGGTTGACTATCCTTGCGTCACGCAGATGGCGGGGAGCTGAGGAAGGAAACCAAGCAGACAGGTATGGAGTTAACGTGACAGCTGTTTGATTGAAGAGTGTGTTTAGAGTCTGGTGAATGCTGGACAGGTGTGTGGAACATATAGCAGCTAAATGTGCAGGTGTACGATTGTTTTTACATAAACAGCTGCCAGACACATGACATGGAGTGGGGCTAATGTTTCCTTGAGTGCAGTTAATTCAATTGGCCCCACCAGTTTAGGACAGTGGGTTTAATGGGCTGATTGAAACTGACACTCAGGTGCATTCTACAATAATTCTGGTGTTCACTAGCATTATTTTATTTTATTTTTTTTAAATGACAGCATGTTCATAGACTCATCAACTAATTAAGAAAACATGGAGATTGACCTTTTTTTCTTTCACAGTAGAATTTGGACTTTAATTGCAGGAAGCAATGGTGTAACTAAAAACATAAACAACAACTCTGTTATGTTTATGTCAGTGAGCAAGCATGGAACTGGAACAACTAATGGGATGGGGCCATGATTAATGTTATCAATTACACCTGTGATTTTCCTGCCATGACATGTCCATATGTCTGATGTAAAAAAAAAAAAAAAGCAGGAAGGTTACCACTCAAATATTCAGTGCCTCAGGTTAAACTAAAACAAATAGAGAAGGTTCATATTGCTTAATCAAAAACGCTCAAGGATGTAATTAAATAAACATTAATCAAAATCTTTCCAAATGAAAGAACACGATCCTTGCTGCAAATCAAACATTTTACAGTTTTTTGATGCTGAGTAATGATAACATGATAAAATTTATGTCAATGGATTCGTTAAAGCCAAATTCAAACATAACTCATTAATATGAGGAAAAACATAGGAGAAAGAATTCCTCTTGTTTTTAATAATGGGTTGATTAGACTTTTGCTCAGGTAAGACTTCTTTGGAGCGATACTGGGAATAATGTCAGGTCACCAGACAATAATAAAGATGTAATTTGTCCCATCCTAACTGGTGGAACAAAACTAACTGGTGCGTATGATGGATGCAACTAAAATCAACAGCATCTGGATACTAACAAAAACAGAAGCAACTACTTAGTTAAATACTCAGACTTAACAATATTCAAATATTCAGTAGTACTTCATTACAGTAATCCAGTATACATGTCCGGTATCTCCTGATGACTGCAGTAAAAACTCTCATAGAGCACTCTGGCGCTCTCTGTTGGATGTGATGTACAATAACACACACAGAAGGATCAACAGACACAACCTAGTCCAAATACATAAATAATATAAGAATCTCATTCACATGGACCAGCTGACCTCTGGTGAGTCATCTTAAATACAAGTTTAGTTTTTAGTTTTTTTCATTTGTTAAGAGTTATGCACTTGTAAACATTTGTTTTACATTACAGACAGTTAAGGCACCTAGAATAAAGCTTAAAAAAGAAACACACTTGCGTCTCTGTGGAATACACAGGGCTCCCTTCAATGGTAGGTGCTGACCATTATGTGTTTTCATTGACCTGCATGTAAGCTGAACGTGTGGCTTTTGTAGGTTCTCATCACCACTGTTGTGACCTGTAAGAAAAGATTTTCTTGATATGACTGTGGTTAATGTTAGTCACAGGGATTATGGTGAAAAGTCAGGTTGTCATGGTTACATATGCCCAAACATTTTGGTCCTTTGCTAAAGATTGAATAGGTGGGGGACTTTTCCATTATTTTAAATAATAGAATAAAACATCTATTAAGTAAATTACAAATAAATAAACATAAAAAGAGAAAATCATAGGGACTCTTAGGCAGAGATAGATATTGTAATATAATGAGATGAACAAATAGAAACATATTACTGGTAAATGGTGGAACAAGAATTAAATGTTTGAATAAATGAGGAGGGGAAAAATTAATGGTGAAATTTCCAAATTATTTTTCCTTCATATTTACTTGTGTAATAATTAACAGGTTTTCATCTTTGTATTATTAAATTATTATTATATTTATTATAATAAAATATTATAATTAAGTTGATTCATCCTTCACAGATAGAAGGCTGGAACAGAAAAAAGACAGCATTTTAATTGAAGAGGAGCGGTTTTATTCTCTCTCTACAGAATAATTGTTTTATTAACAAGTTAATACTGAACAGTTTTGTTATGTAGTCAGAACTACCCCATATTATTCTTTTTTTTCATCTGCAATTATATATGACACAAAACCAAAGAAAAGAGAGAGGGAACATTATCGGTCCAAAAGTGGACGAAAGTCATCCTAGAACATTGATGAAGGAGATATCCTGCTTAACTTTATGAAACTCACTCAGAAAAGGCAATGTGATCACTCAAGGCTAGCAACTTGAACATTCATCACAGATGAGAAAAATGCAGCAGCTCATTCTGTAGATGGTAGAACCTAAACAGATAAAACAAAAGATCACAGAAGTAGTGATAAGCATTGTGAAAAAGAAGGGAAAAAAAACAAATACACACAAAACATGTAATATCTGTGAGACACAACAGTCTGAAAAAAGGGGAAGGATAGTTGAAGAGAGAGCAGAAATTGCTGCTTGTGACTTTGCACAACCAAGAACAGAGTTCTAATCCCTCAGGTCCCAGTGCTTCTTGTGTCAACAAAAACACCTTTAAATATTCAAATGCAATTTTATGAAAGTCAAAATGAAATATAACACCCTTTATTAAGCAATATAAATCTTCTTAAATCAAGGAAACATGCACGCCTGACTCCAGTGAGCTCAGCAGAACCACATAAATACCACAGTAGCACAACATAATATGCAATATTTACCAAAACACTTGACATGCATATTTAAAAAGCTTGACTTATAGAAAAATAAGCATTTTGTGTATTTCTACATTGATTATTATTATTATATTTGCCTTTTTTGCTGCAGTGTTGACAAAAAACAGCAATGCAATCAAATCATGAACAGCAACAGAAAACACAAATAACACTAGTCTCTGTATTAAAAGGCCAATTACTGCATTTTTTGCTTACATTTGGATCATCGATTGTACCTTTAAGGCTCATTAAGCAATAATCTGATACTCTGGTTTCCAAACAAATTGCTCTTTGCAAGCTGCTCTTCTTGACACTAGATGGTGTAGTTGTACCATTTATGGAAGCTACCGTCGGGCGATCTGGGCAGGGTGAAAGCCAGATACAATACCTCAATGTTACAGATACATGTTGGAGTAAAGACAATGGTGAGTACAACAATTAACTGTGAAAAAGTGTATATTTATATTTTCTGTTTCAC